>NC_045662.1:5993953-6331630 GCF_009829145.1 Chiroxiphia lanceolata
TGAATTAAGGAGATTTTTTTTTTTTTAGGGACGGGTTTTGTTTTCTAAAGACCAAATTCTCCTTGTTCCCCCCTCCCTCCCTCCCTCCATCCCCGGACAACCCCGCGCTCCGGGAGCTGCGTGTTGGGGTTAATTAACGCCATCGGGCCGGTTTTTCGTCGATATTTTTACTTTCTGAGGGCTCCGTTCGAACCGCGGCGCGGGGAGGCGACAGCGAACTGTCCGGGGGGCTCTGCCTGCAGGGAGGGGGCATCTCCCCTCCTTTGGAGGGGGTCTCACCCCTCGCAGCGATGCCCGCCCCCCGCGCTGCCCCGGCCCCGCTGGAGCCCCCCGGGGGTGGCGGGGGACGGACGGGGACCCCTCGGGGGCTTCGCGGTGGCCGCGTCCTCACGGGGTGCCGCCGGTGCCGCTTTTGATTTTGGCCACGACTTTTTTCTCCTTCACCCGCCTGTTCTGGAACCAGATGGTGATCTGTCGCTCCGTGAGGTTGGTGGCGGCCGAGATCTTCCTCCTCTTGTCGCGGGTGATGAACTTGCTGCTGGCGTACTCCTTCTCCAGCTCCTTCAGCTGCCCTTTGCTGTACGGGACCCTCTTCTTGCGGCCCCGGCGGAAGGAGCAGCCGTCGGGGGGCAACTGCCCGGCCGAGTCTGGGTGAGGGGAGACACGGGGCTCAGTGGGGCCGGGGGGGTCCCCGCGCCCCCTGCACCCACCCTGCACCCACCTCCCCGCACACAGCACCCTCCCTTCCTCTCTCCCTGTCCCCCCGTTTCTTCCCTCCAGCCTCGCGGCAGCGACAATAATTAAAGATATTTCAGTTCTATCATTAATTTCTGTATTCTCCCTATTGATACTTATAGATTTTTTTTTTCTTCCCTGAATTTTTAAGTTGGGGGGTTTTTTTGTGTTTTTTTAGGGGTTTTTTTGGTGTTTTTTTTTGGTGAGGAAATCCAGGTATTGGCACAATCCCGACGCGGGTGAGAGCCGCGCTAACGCCGCGGTTTCTACGCGGCCGAGCAGGGCCGGGGGAAGGTTCAATGCCACGGGCGGGGCGTGGGCGGTGGGAAGAGCCCCCCTCCTTCACGGCCCTGAAATATGGGGGCCATGTGCACCCCCTGTTCCCTTTTAAGCTCCCCGAATCCCAGCGCTGCTTGCGGGCTGCGGCTGCCCCGGGTCGTGGCTGAACCAGGATAGTGTCACCACCGGAAGGTGGATAATGTCACCACTTGTACCCCGATAGTATCAGCGTCTGTACCTCGGTAACACCGCCATCCGAACCCCGATATTATCGTCACCCCCATAGCATCATCTGCCTCCCTGCTCGCAGGGCGATGAGCTGCAAAGGGCGGTGATAACCTAAATAACCTAAAACATAACTAATTTTGTGAAGCCTCATTTGGTCCAGCTCACGAGCGAGCGTTCCTGGGTGGCAAGAACAAACCCACGACAGATCATTTTAACCCTCGGCGATCATTTCTTCCCCCCCAACCCCCTCCTTTATCCTCTCCCAGCCCCAGAAGAGGGGACTTTACCTGCGAAGGCGGATTTCAGGAGGTACCCGGCCTGCCCCTGCTCCTTGGGGCAGCACATTTGGCCGCTCCAGCCGCCGCCCAGAGCCCAGGGCTGGTGATACCCGTCCACGGGCAGCAGAGTCTCGTGCCGGGCCTCCCCGGGGCCGCCCAGCCCCGGCACCACCGACACGTCCAGGTACCCGGCCACGGGCTGGTACGGGGCCCCGTAGCCGGGGTAGAAGGCGAACTCGGCGGGGCGGCTCTGGAAGTCCTCGCTGCCCGCGGGGGGCTCCAGGTATTTGTCGGCGGGGAAGGGCCCCTGGGCCGGGCCGGCTTTCAGGGCGCTGCGGGCGACGCGGCACGAGTAGTACCCGCTGCCGAAGTATCCGTAGGGCAGCGGCGCGGAGGCGGCGGGACCCGGCGGGGCGGGCGGAGCGGCGGGGCACGGCTTGGGGGGCTCGGGGGGGCCCTCCGCGGGGTACCCCGGGTTCACCCCGGGGGGAGGCGAAGGGCCGCCGAGGGCCGGGGGCGGAGGAGGCAGCAACCCCCTGCCCTGGCCGCCTGCGAAGCCGCCGGCTGCCAGGAGCCCCTCGAGGCCCCGGGGCTCCGGGGGCTGCATGGGGGGCGGCGCGGGGGCCGGGGCATGGGGAGAACCTGCTCGGCGGCACCCGGGCACTGCCCGAGGGGGGTCCCCGGATCTTTTTAAAAGGCTGAGAGAGCTGCCGAGAGCTGCCTTTCCCCGCCGGGCCGCCCTGACGCAACGGGCGGAGGCCGCCTCATTGGCTGCTGCTGGCGGGGGAAAAGGACGGAGAGGAGGGAAAAAAACCCCCAACCCAGCACAGAATGAAAAAAAAAAAAAAACAACCCAACCTTCCAGCCCCAATAAAGCCCGGCTGCAGAAATTGCGAAAATACTTTTATTGCAAGAGAAGGAGGAGGAGAAGGAGGAGGAGGAGGAGGAGGAGGAGGAGGAGGAGGGGACCCCCCCTTCCCCCCGCACTTGACAGGCGGGTACACGGGAAGCGCCTCCTGCGCTGCATCTTGGAGAAAAAAAAAAAAAGGGTAGGCAGAGGTGGAGAAATGGGGAGAACGAGGGGAGGGGGGGAGAGAGAGAATCACGGTGGAAAAATCCGGGTTCAGGTTAAACCACCTTTTTTTCTTTTTCGTTTTTTGTGTGGATCATTCCCACGCAGGTTCGGGGCCTTCTGCCCTCGCAAAAATCCCGGCACAGCCCGAGCAGACCCAGCGACCCATCTCGACCTCAGTGGGTGATGGTGGGGCAGTGATGGACCCCCGGGGATGGGGCCTCCCCTCGGCTCCGGCCTCATTCTTCCCTTGCTCGGGTGGGGCTTTATCCCACGCACATCATCGGGCAGCCCCTCTTTGAGCTGCAAACCCCCAGTTCTGTATCTCTGGGGAGAGGGCCGTGCCCTCAAAACCCTAAAAGCAAGGATGGAGGGAAAAGAGGGTCTCTGGTACCCCGAGAAAATAACGGCAGAGGTGTTGGTGGGGAACAATCCGCTCGCACACAGATATTGCCACACACGGGGCTGGTGCATCCTGGGCTGCAGGTTAATGGGGATCCCGCTTGGGAACCATCCCAAAGGGAAAAGGTTTGGGAAAATGGAGGTGGGAAAATAACGCAGAAAGTCCCTTTGGGTTTCAGGAGCACTGGGCAGGTGGAGACACAGCAGAGGAGGGGAAGGACAGACAGACGTGGTGATGAGGGATCACATCGGGTTGGAAAAGTTTGGGGTGAACACAAGAATCATTTAAATACAATAACCGTTTAATAGCTACTGAATGATTCAGGTAGGCAGGTTTTTAACCATCCGCACACACGGCACGAACACACCGAGACACGTTCCTCCTCCTTTTTCTACCCGGTTTTCTCCCGAAGGCCTCGTCTGAGGAAAGCTTTGCCGAAATTGCCCCGCAGGCAGCTGGAACTCAAGCGTCGCAAAGAAATCAAGAGATTTCTGCCTTCCGACTGTCAAATGGCAATAAAAATCCTCCTTCTGCCGCGTCTTTGGGCCTCCAGAGCAACGACCCAGAGGAGCCGCCACAGGGTTTGACCCAGAGGGACAGAAATCCCGGCAGAAACAGGGGGTAGAAGCGATGATGGCAAAGCTCGCCCGGGGGGGAGCGGCCCCGTTTCGCTGTTGGGGGCAGCCCCCCACTGCCCTCGCACCCCCAAACACGGCTCCTTCCAGCTCCCCGCGCCCGCGGGGGCTTTGCCCGGGGCTGGTCGGGGGAGATCCGCTCCCGCATCGCGTCCTCTCTCCCGGGGAGGGAAATCAACCCCATCACGGAGCTGCACCTTCGCTCCTCGACCCCTAAAAAAATATCCCCGGATTCTCCCCGCGTTCCACGATTTTTTTTTTCCGGAGGGAAAAAAAATAAAATAAAATAAAATTTAAAAATCCCTATTTCTTCAACCTTCACCTTCCCGATTTCAAAGCTTCTTTCTTCCCTTTTCCGCAGTTTAACGACCGCACTCCTTCTTTGATGCCCTTTTTATTCCCCCCCCCTCCCTCCCCCAGCTCCTGCCCTCTCCCCATTTGCTTCCCAACAGCCCCATAACCGGGGCGCCGGGGCCCGGCTGTTTGCCGACGCGTCTCACCCTTTTTCCCCGCACCGAAAGGTCGGGCTGAACGCGGAGGTCAAGGCCAAGTTGAAAGTTAAAAGCCTGTTGGCTCCGGGGCTTCGCCGCGGCCGCCGCCGTCGGGGCAGCGCCGTCCCCATCGCCCCCCCGGAGACCCCCCGGACTCGGGGAGAGCTCGGATCCTGGGGGGAGAGCTTGGATCCAGGGGGGAGAGCTCGGACCCTGCAGGGAGAGCTTGGATCCCAGGGGGAGAGCTTGGATCCCGGGGGGAGAACCCGGATCCCGCGGGGAGAGCTCGGATCCCGGGGGGAGAACCTGGATCCAGGGGGGAGAGCCCGGACCCTGCAGGGAGAACTTGGATCCCAGGAGGAGAGCCCGGACCCCGCAGAGAGAGCCCGGACCCTGCAGGGAGAACCCGGATCCCGAGGGGAGAGCTCGGATTCCGGGGGTAGAGCTCGGATCCCGGGGGAGAGAGCCTGGATCCACGGGGGAGAGCCCCGAGCCCGAGGGGAGAGCCCGGATCCTGGGGAGAGAGCCCGGATCCCGGGGGGAGAATCCGGAGCCCGCGGGGAGAGCCCAGACTCCGAAGGGAGAGCCCGGACCCTGCAGGGAGAGCCGAATCCCGGGAGGAGAGCCCGGATCCCGGAGGAAGAGCTCGGATCCCGGGGGGAGAGCCCAGAGCCCGCGGGGAGAGCCTGGACCCCATGGGCAGAGCTCAGATCCCGGGGGGAGAGCCCGAACCCCACGAGCAGAGCCTGGACCCGGCGGGGAGAGCCCGAACCCCGGTGGGAGAGCCCGGAGCCCGCGGGGAGAGCCCGAACCCCGGGAAAAGAGCCCGGAGCCCGCGGGGGTTTCGCGGGGAGAAGCCCCCGAGGTGCCCCCGCTCGAGGCCGGAGCGGGATCCGCGGACAGAGAGACCCGCCGGGGACTTTCCCGCTTTCTTTTCCCTTTTATTTATTTATTCCTATTTATTATTTATTCCTATTTCTTTCTTTTTTTTTTTTTCAGCACCAGAGGAGGAGCAGGGATCCGCCGGCCGGGTACCCCGAAAAATGAGGCCGGTTTGTGGAAATCGGATTTTATTCCCTTTCCCGAGGAGTCCCCGGGCCGGCCGGTGAGTGCGGCTTTGTCCCGGCCCCGCGGATGCCGCCCCGGGGAAGAATTCACCTTTTTCACCCCCCCCAAAAACGCACTTCGGGTCATTTATTGAGAGAAAATACCGTTTTCTTCCGAAACCGAAGCCTCGCGTTTTTAAGAGCGCGCTTCCCTTCAGCCCCTCTCCTGCACAACATGTGCGGACAATTCCGAGCAGGCTTTGCCTTGGGAATGGTCTAAAATGTGACTTCCAAACTGATATTGAGATTTTCCTTCTTTGACGAATTTGCGGGGAAAATTTCAGGGTAATATTTAAGGTCACAATAAAGCAAGAGGAACGGGGTTATTTTAAAATAAAACCCCCCCGAATTCTTTCGTCAGTTCTTCTCTCAGTGGCCGAGAGAAAAATTATCAAATGCTCTTATCAGTTTGCAACTATTCTTTTATTAGATTCTCCATAGGATCCGTTTAATATTTGTACCATCTGGAATCTGAAAAGCTGTGGAATAACTTTTTAACAGTCTGTGATTTTTTCTTTTCCTTTTTTTTTTTTTTTTTAAGCGATTGAATTCGAACCATCGTCACAAAATACGAGAGAAAAAAAAAAAAACCTCAAAACCAACCCAAACCCCAAAGCAGTTTGAAAGCGGGGAGAAAAAAAAAAAATTGGAACTACTTAAAGACTTCACGTTTGGAAATAATCAATTGTTGGAAAATTGAATTCTGGGTCTGGAAGGGAGCCCAGCTTTTTGGTTTCTGATTCTGACAATATTTCGGGGAAGGAAAAAAAAATCAAATAAAGGCAAACATTTTGATCTTTTATTTCTTTTTTTTATTATTATTATTTTTTTTCCCCTCTCTTCCCCACCGGCCCCTCCTTTCCCACCCCACGGGCAGCCCCGGAAGGTGCGAATATTTCTCTCCCCGCTGCCTGGAGGAGCAGAATCTGCACTTTACAGCGCGTTCCTGGTGGATCCTTTGAACGGATCAGTTGGCAGGGGAACAGAGAGCCCGCCCTGGCTTCTCCTCGCTCTTTTTATCCCCTCGCTGCTGAAGCCCCGGCGCCGCAACCACTTCAGCGCCCTTCTGACCCTCCCTTCCCCCCTTTTCGGGCTGAAATGTGGGGTGATTTCAGCCTCGGGGTGTTTTGTTTAACCGGTTCTCGCCGGCCCTGCACCTTCCTGGTTTTCTTTTTGCTCCTAAGGTTTGACTGGAGGCTCCTTCCTTCCCTTTTCCTGCCTTTTTGAGGAACCAGAGGAGCTGAGCTCTGCTGCTGTGCTGCTCCTGGGCTGTCCAACCCGAAACCTCCAGTCTGGTTTCTCCTTGCCCTTCACAAAAATGGAAAATGAGGTCCCTTGGTGGCTCCTCGAAGGCTGGTGGTGCCCTCTGCTCCCAGCTCCAACCCCCCTGGAAAATAACCCCCCCGTGAGCCCCCTGCCCACCTCCTGCATCCTCCCCTCCAGCCCCAGCTCCCCCCAGCCCAGCGAGGCTGAAACCCCAAAGGGGACCAACCCTGCCCCCCCTCCTGCCTCCAGGAGGGGGAAAAGTGTGCTGGGAAAAGTGTGCTGGGAAAAGTGTGCTGGGAAAAGTGTGCTGGGAAAAGTGTGCTGGGAGTCAGGGATGGTTTTACCCACGGGGGAGAGGCCTGGAGGGGATGAGGCCTGGGTGAGGTTTATGGAGGAAATGCTCCTGCCCAGGAGCAGAGAGACAAAATACGAGTGTGTTATAATTCCTATTCGTGTTTTATCTCTCTGTTTGCCCCACACAGAGACATCTGTGCCTCCTCCACCTGGAAGCAGCCCCGGGAATGCAGCTGGGGGTCCTCGCTTACCTTGCTCTGGGTAAAACACAGCCCTTCAAACTCTCTCTCTCTGTAGATATGGTAAAATGTGAACGTCTGCCCATCCCTACCCATGCACTGTGCCCTGGGCTGTGCCTCCATCCATCCATCCATCCATCCATCCATCCATCCATCCATCCATCCATCCCTTTTGCAGCAGCTGCCCCTTCTCCTGCTCACATTTCCCCCTTGGCAGCGCTCGCCCGTCCCTGCACGGCCCAGGGTCTGACTCTGTGTTCCCCCAGTTCCTGGCTCTGTGTTCCCCCAGCTCCTGGCTCTGTGTTCCCCCAGCTCCTGGCTCTGTGTTCCCCCAGTTCCTGGCTCTGTGTTCCCCCAGGGTCTGACTCTGTGTTCCCCCAGTTCCTGGCTCTGTGTTCCCCCAGTTCCTGGCTCTGTGTTCCCCCAGGGTCTGACTCTGTGTTCCCCCAGCTCCTGGCTCTGTGTTCCCCCAGTTCCTGGCTCTGTGTTCCCCCAGGGTCTGACTCTGTGTTCCCCCAGGGTCTGACTCTGTGTTCCCCCAGGGTCTGACTCTGTGTTCCCCCAGTTCCTGGCTCTGTGTTCCCCCAGCTCCTGGCTCTGTGTTCCCCCAGTTCCTGGCTCTGTGTTCCCCCAGGGTCTGACTCTGTGTTCCCCCAGGGTCTGACTCTGTGTTCCCCCAGGGTCTGACTCTGTGTTCCCCCAGTTCCTGGCTCTGTGTTCCCCCAGCTCCTGGCTCTGTGTTCCCCCAGGGTCTGACTCTGTGTTCCCCCAGTTCCTGGCTCTGTGTTCCCCCAGCTCCTGGCTCTGTGTTCCCCCAGGGCCTGACTCTGTGTTCCCCCAGCTCCTGCTCAGCCAGAGCAATTTGTTTCAGCTGTTGTGGGAGAAAAGGGGAGTTGCTTTGGGCTTGGCTTTTAAGCCCTTCTGCTGATGTTTCATTCCTTGGGAGCCGTGGGGATCCTTTGCTCTTCCCGTGGGGATCCTTCACTCTTCTCATGGGGATCCTTCACTCTTCCCTTGGGGATCCTTCACTCTTCCCTTGGGGATCCTTCACTCTTCCCATGGGGATCCTTCGCTCTTCCTGTGGGGATCCTTCACTCTTCCCATGGGGATCCTTTGCTCTTCCCTTGGGGATCCTTCACTCTTCCTGTGGGGATCCTTCACTCTTCCCTTGGGGATCCTTCACTCTTCCCTTGGGGATCCTTCACTCTTCCCGTGGGGATCCTTCACTCTTCCTGTGGGGATCCTTCACTCTTCCCTTGGGGATCCTTCACTCTTCCTGTGGGGATCCTTCACTCTTCCTGTGGGGATCCTTCACTCTTCCCATGGGGATCCTTTGCTCTTCCCTTGGGGATCCTTCACTCTTCCCGTGGGGATCCTTCACTCTTCCCTTGGGGATCCTTCACTCTTCCCGTGGGGATCCTTCACTCTTCCCAGCTGTTTCTGGCGCTGCCAGAGCCCTGAGCTGGCTCTGGGTGCTGCACGAGGGGGCACAGCACGGAGGGGCTGGAGGGGAGACACGGTTTGGGTGGAATCAGGGGGATTTTGAGGCCTATGATCAAAAATGTTCCGTGCAGGAGGTGGATCCGGTGGAATCCAGCCAGGACAGGAGCAGCTCTCCCGTGCCAGGCGTGTCGCTGGTTGGTACCCGGGGCATGGGACATCCTGGAGGTGGGAACCAGAGGAATTCTCTTCCCTGGGAGTATAAACTCACAGGGAGTGAGTGTGTCTCTGCTCCAGCACGGCTCTGCTGCTCTGGGTGGGTTATTGATCTCTTTTCTGGTCTCTCTACCAGATCAGAGATTTCTCCCGAGGGCAGAAATTCCAGGCTGAGCCATGGATACCACGTTCCCACCGAGGCCAGGGCCTAACTCACTGCCTGGCACAATTCCACCCTCAGAGAACCCTCACTGGGCTCAGCAGGATGGATCATAAACCACAGCAGGACGAGCAAAGGCTGCTCCTGGTGCCAGGCTGGGCACAGGGGTGCTCAGGGCAGCAGGACGGTGACTGAGCTCTCCAGGCCCCCTGTGCCATGGGAATTTTGCTTCCTGCATAATTCACGGCAAAACACCCCCAGCTCTTTGGGATGTTTTTCAGAGCAGGTAAAATATTGGGGTGTGAACGTCCTCAGTGCAGCCACACTGTGGAAATGCCCCCTGGAGGTGTCTGAAGTGCAGCATTCCTGCTTTTCCAGCTAAATATTGTGTGTTTCTCACCCGTGCTGCAGGGAGACGTCTGTGTATCCAAAAAAAAAACCCCTGCCAAGTGCTTCAGCCCGGCTTCTTCTGCCTTCCAGAGCCTGGTGGTGGATCCATAACTCCTAAAGGGAGTTCCCTGCAGGCACAGGCATTGCACAGGCACAGCAGAGACCGTGCCAGGAGTGCTGGGAGACTTTGGGATTCACGGGTTGCCAGGAAAAACGTTGGGAGACGATCCATGCCCTGCCCTCCCCACTGGCACTGGCACTGCTCCTGCCAGGCCTGGCCTGGGGAGGCCTTTCCCACCTTCCCTGCCCACTGCCCTGTGGCTTGGGGTGAGAACACCTGGATGCAGATGGAAAGGCACCGAGCATCCCGCCTGGAGCATCCCAAAGCTCCGGGGTGGCCTGGGCTGTGACATCCCGGGGGACAGGGAGAGACACCCCCATCCCCGTGGCCTTTAGTGCATTTTTACACGTTTCTAATCACTCCCTAATCCCAGGGTTGAGGGCAGGGGCTCCTCCCTGTCCCTTCTCCGCCCTTGAATCCAGCTGGAGATCCCAGAGTGAGGTGGGAAGAGCAGGACCGAGAACAGGACACAAAATGTGACTCACTGGAAACTGGGAACTCTCCGGGGCCAAACTGGGTCTGCAGAGCTGCTCTTCCCTGGTTTCCCTGCAAGGCTGCTCTTCCCTGATGCTCTTCCCTGGTTTCCCTTCCTCCTCCTTCCACACTCCCCCCAGCAGGGAGCTGTGGGGTGTCTGGATGGGGAGGGCAGCGATGCCCCCCGGAACACCCCCCGTGTGCCCCCCCTCTGCCGTGGGCACCCCGTACCTCGCTCTCTGCTCTCCACAGAGCCCGGGGGTGGGCCCGGGGGTGCCCGGGCCTGTGGGTGCCCCCGGCTGTGCCCCCCCGGGCTGGCCCCGAGCGCCGGACCCGCCCGGCTCTGCCCGCAGGTCCCCGGCGCGGGGAGCGGGCAGGGGGGGTGTCAAAGTTCGCCTTTTCCCACCCCTTTGTCCCCTTCCTTATTGCAGGGGCGGCGGCCGGGGCCGCCCGGAGCGGAGAGGGAGAGGAGGGTGAGGAGGAAGGCGCGGGAGGGGAGGGAAGGAGGCAGAGAGGGGGACACGCGCGGCCGCCTCCCCGTTCCATCCCCGGGCTGCGGGGCCTCCGGGGGGTTCCAGGGGCTCGGGGGGCTCCGGGACCTGAAGAGCTTTTTAGCCTGAAATGGAAACCGGAATCCAAATCCAGGTATTCCCCGGCATTTTCCAGGCTGACTCGGCGGCTTCCCAGCGGCGCGTTCCCGGCTGTCGGGACCTTCCAGCTGATGGCGAATTAACTCGGTCCGGGGAACAAACGCCTCGCTGTGAATTATTTCAACTCTCCCAAGGGTTACTTTGCCAGAGCGGCGGAAAAATAGTGCCAAGAGTGAGTGGGTGAGTGAGTGAACTGTTTGTTTACGAGAAGTGCCAGACTCCATCAACTCCCACGCGTGGATACAATGCTGGGATTGTCGCTTTACGAGAGGCACAGGCTGCTTTGTGTTCTGCTTCGCAGGAGCGCAATTCCATCCTTTTCCAAAGGGCCAAACACGCGGAGAGCACATTCCCCCAACCCGACGTTCGCGGTGGCTTTTCCTCCCCTTCGTTCCCACTCCGGGAGGGAGGATTTGGGCTCCTGGAGCCGGGGTTTGGGGGCGAGAGGGGATTTCTGAGGTCCAAAGGTTCAAAATCCCGCGGGTTTCACGCCGGGAGGAACTGGACCATGGCAGAAGAAGGAGTTCTCGGTGCAGAAATAACTTTTGTAGGGCTGAAGAAACCGCGTCTGAACAGTTGTAGTGAAAGGAAAATGCTGTGGTCGCTGCCTGTCCACCCGATAAATAAACCCAGCCAGGGAATCCGAGTCGGTCGAGGCAGAGGAATTCCCATTTCCATCACCTCCGAGCGGGATGAAGGGTTTAATATTCTCTGCTCCCAACGTCCTCGCGTTCCACAAGGACCGTGGCGGGGCAGCAGGGACGTGGCAGGGCTGAAATCTCCTGTCAATGTGAACATCAAAGCCACGAGCCTCTTCCACTCGTTTTCTCTAAAAATTCCCTGGAATTCCCTGTGTTTTCCCTTCGCCGCTGCGGTGCCGGATAACAAACACCTCAGGCGAGGCGTGTTGCAAACCAGGCAGAACCATCACAGTGGGGAGATCTCCATAAATCTTTATTTTCTTTGTTTTCTTTCTTTTTTGCCCGAACACCTTTTTGACCCGGTACAGGATCGAAACACCGGCCCAGAGACCCCCGAGCCTGTTCCTCGCCCTCATCCCTCTCCCTGCACTTGCTGCTTTTCCCGGTGCTCGCGACCAGGAGCAAAGCCCGGAGCTTCCCACGGGGCCAAACCCACGGAGAAATCATAACTAAGACCTTCCGATTGCAATCCAGACCCGATATCCCCTTGCGAGCCTCCCCGAGAGGTTTAAACATCAAAAGCGCATTTATCTATATATTATATTAATAAATGTACAAAGAAACATTTAGCGTCGATAATTTAGTATTTTTATTTATACTGTGACAACCATATTGATAAACGTTATAAAACTAACGCATTATTTGTGTTAAAATATTAAGAATGAACAAAATATCATCCCGAAGACCTTTTTATTTAATACCTGTATATGGACATACCAAAGGAACGTGTGGAAAGGCTCTGCCAGGGCAGCAAATTCTGGAAGCACCGTGTAACCAAAGTCACAAATGCTCCTTTTCCCTGTGGCAGTTCACGCAGGGGACAGGAAAAGTTTATTTCCATCCCTTCCATTGGTTTATTAGTCCGCGCCAAACCGCGAAAAGAAACCCCAAACCCCCGAATTACCACCCAACGACAACCACAACGAGAAAACCGCCCCAAACCCCACCGACAGAGCACCGAGGTAACACTTGAAAACAGAGAAACAATTATAAAATCGGTTAATATTTTTTTTTTCCCTTAGCCCCTGCGTTGCCCGAATTCCCGAAGGGACAGGAGATTTTTCCTCCCTCCCCGTAATAACCCAGCGTTACCTGGTTCGGTTTTTTTTTCAGCTGTCCCGGGAACACGGATGGTTTTTCCTGTCCCGTTTTGCTGCCACCGACTTTGAGGCTCCCCTCGGGCAGCTCCCTCGGGGCTCTGGGGGTGCCCCGAGCCCCCCAAAACCCTCCCCGGGGAGGGAAGGTGCGCTCGGAGGCGGGGAAGGTGCCGCCAATAACCGGCTCCTCTCCTCCCTCCCGCGCTGACAAAGGCACCGAGTTCCCACCCGCGAAGGCAACTGCTCCCTTTTACCCCGATTATTCCATTTATTAATGTCGAGCCAAGGCTGGAGGCGCCCCCAAAATGCCCCAAATCGGTTGTAGCCACCGATTTAAGGAGAGATTTTTTGGCGAACACCCCCACGGCTGAATTGTGTCTTATTTCGCTTTCGTTTTCTTCTCTTTTTTCTTCTTCCCGACAGATTTATCCCGTGGGGTCCGGGGGTCCTCGAGATCCCGGCGGCGAACGGGACAGACCCTCAGTTCTGCTTGGAAAAACGCCAGATTTTCCCTCTGGAGTCACTCGTGTCCTCCTGAAAGGGAATAACGCGGCTTTCAGCAGCCTTTCCCAAGCCCATTTACACCTTTTCACACCCTGATTTCCGGGCGATCTCCACGGCTCCTGGTCCTCCAGCGAGGAGAACCCATTTTCTTCCTTAATAATCCAAATAACCGGGAGGTAAAAAAAATGACTCGGATTCCAACACAGTCATCAAATGGAAATTAAATCGCACGTGCAGAGTGTTGGGAGAGCTGTGTACAAAGCAGATATTTGTTTTTCTAGCCTTTATCCCTGTCTGCACCGGGGTTATTTTTCCTTATTCCCACTATCAGGAATATTTCTCCCGCCCAGAATTCCATCAGAGGCGGCTCCCCGCGCTTTCACACCGGGTGGTTTTTGCGCCGTTTGGGGTCTGCAGACCGTCATTTCCCCTCGAAAAATTTCCATTTTCAGAATTCTGATTTTTTTTTTTTTTTTTTTAGGTTTTAATGCGTTCCCAGAGGTCCGGATATCGACCCCCCCCCGGTGCCAAGGTTTTCAGAGGAGCCGCAGGTTTGGTGTGTCCGGGCACCCCCCTGAGCTGGTCCCACCTCCCCGCAGGGACATCACAGGGGGGAGCCCGAGGAACCCCTCCCGAGCATTTTGGTGCTCTCAGACTAAATTTTGCCTTCTTATTTCACTCCAATCCCTGCTGCTGGTTGGGGAATAACTCAGATTTCCAAAGAGCAATCCAGGGAAATGAAAGATTCCCCGTGCCAGGGTTACTCGCTGCCACACTGGGGAGTCCTCCAGGATCCATCCCCAGTCTTTCCCGGTGACAAATGTCCTCCCAGGATCCATCCCCAGTCATTCCCGGTGACAAATGTCCTCCCAGGATCCATCCCCAGTCATTCCCGGTGACAAATGTCCTTCCAGGATCCATCCCCAGTCATTCCCGGTGACAAATGTCCTTCCAGGATCCATCCCCAGTCATTCCCGGTGACAAATGTCCTTCCAGGATCCATCCCCCGTCATTCCCGGTGACAAATGTCCTTCCAGGATCCATCCCCAGTCATTCCCGGTGACAAATGTCCTTCCAGGATCCATCCCCAGTCATTCCCGGTGACAAATGTCCTTCCAGGATCCATCCCCAGTCATTCCCGGTGACAAATGTCCTCCCAGGATCCATCCCCAGTCATTCCCGGTGACAAATGTCCTTCCAGGATCCATCCCCAGTCATTCCCGGTGACAAATGTCCTCCCAGGATCCATTCCCAGTCATTCCCGGTGACAAATGTCCTCCCAGGATCCATCCCCAGTCATTCCCGGTGACAAATGTCCTCCCAGGATCCATCCCCAGTCATTCCCGGTGACAAATGTCCTTCCAGGATCCATCCCCCGTCATTCCCGGTGACAAATGTCCTTCCAGGATCCATCCCCCGTCATTCCCGGTGACAAATGTCCTCCCAGGATCCATCCCCAGTCATTCCCGGTGACAAATGTCCTCCCAGGATCCATCCCCAGTCATTCCCTGTGACAAATGTCCTCCCAGGATCCATCCCCAGTCATTCCCGGTGACAAATGTCCTCCCAGGATCCATCCCCAGTCATTCCCGGTGACAAATGTCCTTCCAGGATCCATCCCCAGTCATTCCCGGTGACAAATGTCCTCCCAGGATCCATCCCCAGTCATTCCCGGTGACAAATGTCCTCCCAGGATCCATCCCCAGTCATTCCCGGTGACAAAAGTCCTTCCAGCATTGTCCACACTGGTTTTGTTGTAGCACAGACAGACTCTGCCCACCCCCACTGGGAGGCTGTACCTGGCCAGCGCTTCCCTTCCCATTTCCCAGATAATCCACATTTCCCACCCTTCGCACCCACCAGGAGAGGCAGACACGGGTTTGAGACCCCTAAAAATCCAATTTCCAACTCCAAGCCCCCCTCCCACGACTCGCCCCGGTGCGAGAGGGGTTTTCCAGACACAACACAAGACTCAATACGGAGGGAAGGGAAATATATTACAATTATTACACAAATAAATATTATAATACATCATATACACAATCTTAGCTCTCTCTCCTATGATAAAGCAATATTTACATCGGATCAAATCTCTTCTCCCTCCAGTAAAAGTCCAGAAGGGAAGAAGGAAAAGATCCTTTCCACTCTCGGGGCAGGAATGTCTCTGTTCTTCCGTGCAGCAATCGTGGTTGGATTGTTGGAGCTGGAATCTCTCTCTCTATTACACACAGGGGGGTCCCCTCTCCTCTCACCCCTCTTTTTTCCCCACCACAAGCGTGTTCCTCACATCAGAGCCCTCTCCAGGCACGGCTGGTTCCCAATTAATGTTCCCTTCCCTCCCTCATCCTGTACAACCCTCCTGCTGACTCTGCTGTGCCACAGACCCCGGGCAGTGCTGGAGCCTCTGAGCAGTGCCAGGGCCCACAGATGCTCTTTGCTGGGCCCTGCTGGGTGGCAGCAGTGGTTCCATCCCTGGGATTTCCTGGAATCCCGTGTTTCTGCCCCCCTGTTCACACGGGGGGGTGACCCTGCCATCAGCACCTTCATATCTTCCATTCCCCACCCAGCACGGGGCAGAAATGCCACCAGTTGTTGTTTAAGGGAAGAGATGAAGAAGTAAATATTGCTTCCTCCTGGCTGGCTTTATTTCCTTTATATATATATATATACTTTAATTATCTCTTTGCTTGAGTTCCTTTTTTTCACTCAGATATTTTCCTCAGACCGTCTCCTGAAGGTAAAGGGATTTTATCTTGACTATTCTAAAAGACATCTCTACTGTCTCCTCCTTATCCCTACACCTCTTGGATTTAACAGCCCGGGATTTCAGCCCCAGGGTCTCTCCTGCCTCTGCTGTGTGGAGGGAAATCCAGAATAATTCCAGCAGAAAGGAGTCAGAGCACTGCACCAGCTCCATCCCTCCCCGCCCCTGCCAGAATATAAATCTTCAGATATATGTTGTAGTGAAAGATGCTGCCCCAGAGGCACTGGAACTAATTAAGATCCCAATCCCACGTTCCCAACAGAGGGGATGTGCCCTGGGAGCAGCAGCAGCTCCTCCCCACAGCCCAGCAGGGACTTGCACCTTTAGCCCAGCTGGAATTCCAGCCCCTGAAAGGTGCTGAGCGAACGTTTTGGCTCCTGAGCCGTGTTCAGCCACTGCTGCCCTGGGTTTGTTCCTGCTGTTCCCTGTCCTCAGCTGGGGGTGGGAATGGTGGGGGGGTTTCCTGCTGCCACACTCGTATTTTCATTTGTTCTGTGGGTGTTTATCCCGAGAATTCCACCCTGATCCTGCAGCAGGTGACCCACAAGCTTGTGCTGGAGCACAGCAGCTCCTGGCAGGGGTAGAACTGTGTTAAAATTGTGTAAATTCACAATTATTTGGAGGATGGAGCAGGACTGACCATCAGCAGCTCCTCCCTGGCAGCCCAGCTGTGTCAGAAGGGATTCTCTTCACCCCCAAAGCACCAAAACTCTCCCGTTTCTTCCAGGGAAGCAGCAAAAATGGAAGCTGAGTCTTGTTGTCCCACCAGCCCTTGAAATGAAGCTTTCAGAGGATGAATAATATCCACAGCAGCTGAAAAGCAATCTGAGTGGGAAGTGATGCAGTTTTCACCTGCAGACAAACCCTTTAATCTCATTTTGCACAATTGTGTCGTCGCAGAGGGGATTGGGCACCTCTGAAACCCCAAATACCCCCCAGGCTGCACCTTTCTCAGGGCCCTCAGCTGCCTGTGCTGCTGCACAGAACAACCCTGGCTCGGGATCCCCCGGCTCTGCCCAGCTGGTATTGATAGAACTCGTCAGCCAGACGTGTTTCTAAAAACACACCAGCAGTAAATGGCAGCGGGAGCTGCGAGAGCAGAAATACGAGGGAGGGAACAATAATAATAAACCTGCTCCAGAGAGGAGCAGAACAAAGCAACACTCAGACCTGAGAGCCTTCCAGGCAGAGGCCTTTGCTGCAATTGCTTCCAAAATATTCCCGTTGGAAGTGGGTGGAGTGAAGGAGGTTTGGGGGTTTCTCCTCGAGGAGGTAATTTGGGAGATAATCAGAGGAATGGAGGTGATGGTGTTCGGTGTTTGGACACAAAAGAGGTTTGGGGTTTCTCCTCCAGGAGGTAATTTGGGGGATGATCAGAGGAATCAGGGTTTTGGTGTTTGGACACAAAGGAGGTTTGGGGTTTTCTCCTCAAGGAGATAATTTGGGAGATAATCAGAGGAATCAGGGTGATGGTGTTTGGTGTTTGGACACAAAGGTGCCTCTGAGCTGTTTGCAGCTCCTCAGCTCCCGGGCTTGAGCAGCACCGAGGTGGGGGAGGATGTCTCAGTGCTTTATAACAGACGAATTAATACGATAATTAGTAATAATGAATGATCGAATGTCCTGTTCTTCAGGACCTCCCCCATGGAAACACCCTTTCCCCTCGTTTTCCTGCAGCTCCTCTTTCCCATCTCCAATTTCACAACGAAAAAAGGGGTTCAGGCTCCTTCTGCCAGTCGGATTTTGAAGTGGGAAGGGCTGGAAAAGTGGCCCCCCCCCTGCTCTGCCCCCCGGGATGAGCAGCAGGGACAAGAGCAGATCCTGTCAAACATTCCTGCCTGGATGAGGGAAGGGAGGACACACGACCCTGTGCCTGCCCTCGGCTGAAGGGCAGCGTCCAAACTTCATTTTCTCTTTGATTAACTCCCAGATGAAGCAATTTAAGAAGGGAAGGCGAGTGGTTCTGCTGAGTGACACTAATTTCAGTCTGATTCATTTTACGGTGTTGTAAAAACAATTCCGTGCCTGGCACCCTCCAGAACCCTCACGCTGCTCAGCGACCAGCACAGCCACTGAGACGAGGCTGATCCAGCTTGTTAGAGCAGAAACTTATTGAAAAAGGGCTTTGCAGCCAGGCCAAGGGGACAGCAGCTTTTTTTTTATTAATTTAATCTAAGCTTGGCTGCTTCCCCTCGGCTCAAAGAAGAAGGTGAGGTCGCTCTAATCATTTTTTTCGCAGCTTTTTCAGGAGTCTGATTCTCGCCCGGGCACTTCATGGCATTAATCTGCTTTTTCAGAGGTGTTAACAATCTGTAGGATTATGTTTTAGGGGCTTTGGAAGAGCTAAACTTTTGGAACAGCTCAGGGGGGATTTTTAAGCGTTCAGTAATTTTGTAGCAGTCAGAAATGTCCAGCTGTGTTTTAAGATGTTAAATAAAAGTGAATTCCCAGTGCAGTTACTCCCAGGGATTCCCCTCCTGTCCTCACTCACCGGTCAGGGCTGCACAGGCCACACTGAAGAACTTCCAAAAATCCAAAGTTATTTGGAAAGCAGATGCTCTGATTTGCTGTTTCCTGCCCACATTTACAAACCCAACCATTTTAACACCTGCTCTGATCTCGCTGTTCAACAACCAAATACATCAATCCATCAGTTTAATATCCTTTCCCTTATCCCACAGTGACACAGGACAAGGGAGAACTGCCCAGCTCAGCAACTTCCCTTTGCAGACACAGATCCTCCTTTCCTGAGGTTTCCCTTTCCAGACACAGATCCTCCTTTCCTGAGGTTTCCCTTTGCAGACACAGATCCTCCTTTATTGAGGTTTCCCTTTGCAGACACAGATCCTCCTTTCCTGAGGTTTCTCTTTGCAGACACAGATCCTCCTTTATTGAGGTTTCCCTTTGCATAGGTCCTCCTTCATCGAGGTTTCCCTTTCCAGACACAGATCCTCCTTTATTGAGGTTTCCCTTTGCAGACACAGATCCTCCTTTATCGAGGTTCTGCTCTTGGAACAAACGACTCAGGAAAATAATGAAATAATGGAGAGGTGAGAGGTGATGGATTCACCCCCACAGCACCCCAGAGGTTCCCCATCCCCGCTGGGATAAGCAGGGAAAGGCTGGAGAAACAAATATTCTGGGATGTCCCCCTTGATGCAGAGCCAGGAGGAGCTATATGCATCTATTATTTTTATTATGTTATTACTATTAATAACATCTATAATATATATTTGTTATAAAAGCAGCGTTTTTAAACTGTGATTCCCCAGGGGCAATTCCAGGTGCTGGGCTCCCAGCTGGCACAACCAGCACCCAAACCCGAGGGTGGAGTCTGGCAGGACGAGGCCCTGGGTTCTGTTGGTTCTGTTTGAGAGCAGCTGCTTCTTCCACCACCCTGAGGCTGCAGAACAGACTCTTTGGAAGAGGCTGAAACCACGGGATGAAGGAAAGCAGGACCTTCCCTGGGACTCTCCTCCCACCAAACCTGTGCTGGGACCACGGAACGGCTCCCAAAACATCCTGACCATCCTCTGCCTGGCAGGAGATTTGTCCTGCAGTGCCCCCAGGTAAGGACATGATGGTCACAGCAAAGGCAGCCCAAGGCAGGTCCCTCCTTGCCAAGGCTCTCCTGACAAACGTGGCTCTTCTTCAGCCCATAAATCACCCGGGAGGCAGATTTCATATGCTCAATGTTGCTGATGGATCATCTCACCCGCCAGCAAATCCATTCCCCTCTGGGCAGCCTTCAATCCTTCGCTCCTAAATCACCTCAGAGTGCAAATGAGGAGCATTTTGATGCCTTTCCTTCACATCTGTGACCAGCCCACAGTGCTGAGTCAGAAAATCAGCTGCTGAGTAACTCCCATCCCTCCTTCCTGCGGGGTGGAGTCAACCCTGGCAGTGCCCCATTTTTCATGGAATGCAGTCCACTGTTTACAGGAGAATTGTGGAAGGTGAGAGTTCTTGGGCAGATGGATATTTCCTCATGTTTTGCCTCCTCCTCTTACTTTGTCTGCAGATTTATTTGCAGCTTCAGCTGTTTGTGGCCGAGGCCACGCTGGGCTGCTCTTTGTGTTTGACACTCAGCCACTGCTGCCACCAACCAGTTTGTACTTTCACGAGGAGATCGAGGTTTTGGAGGACTGGAATTAGGAAACAGGAAAATAAAATACCACAAATACAGTCCTCTGAGTGTTTTTTACTTGCTGAGCTGCTGCAGGGGGTGACCAAGTGCTCACGATCTCCTGGATTAGAGTTGTAGCCCCTCCTGAGAGATCCCTCTCCTGTTTGCCTTAAACTGCTCATAAACGGAATTTCTGGGCAATTTGGCTGCCCAGAACGGTGTGAATCGTTTATCAGGATGTTGAATCCCTCTTGCAGGAGGCAGAGGTGTGTGGAGCCGGGTCAGGGGATGCACTGAGCTTGATCCCAGCACCTGAGGTCAGAGGGAAAGGGAAACCTGGAGTTTTGCTGCTGCTTCCCACAGGGATCTGTGAGCGAGTCCCTCAAGCTGGAAAAAACACCTTCTTAGCCAGCCTGTTCTTGGTGAAGCGATGCCAGATGGCTTTTATGTTTGTTGTAAATAAAGAAACAAATAGATAACACAGTCTGGAATCACAGCCTGAGGCTGAACACGGAGTCAAACCCAACCTTGGATGTGCTGGGAGGAGGGAAAGAAGCGGAATTTGCGCTCTGAGAACCAACCAAAACCTCCCCCGGGGCGTAAGGGATGAGCCTGAAACGTCTGGGAAGTGGCCGCAGGGGTGAGGGTTCCTGCGAGCAGGCGGTGCCAGGAGCAGCATTCCCGTTTTCCCACCGATTCCGTGTGGTTCTATCCCCCTCTGCCGGCCGCCCGCCCGCCTCCGGCTCCGGGAACACCGGGAAAAAACTCACCGTGGGTGGGGAGAGAGAGGGGGACGGCAGCCGACAGGCTGAAAATCAAAGAAAATAAATAATTAAAAAATTAAACATTCAGTAGGATATTAATACAATAGTATTAATGGTATCGATAATCATAATGGTAATGATTATAATTGTAATAATAATAATAACAACAATCCTTACAAACCCCCCAGTTAATACGTGACCACGTGGCAGGATCAAGGAGAGACTTTTATCAGGGTCCTCAAGCAGCTGGGGCTTGGATTTGTGAGTCAAGATAACATAAAATCCCTGTATTTTAAGGAGAGCACTCCCTGGTGTGACGGGGGAGCAGAGCTGGTGGTTATGTTGGATAATAACGTGGGATGTTATCCCTATTTTAACAGCAACATCTGATTTATGCAGCCACATCTGGCTGCTGCCAGAGCTGCCTTTCTCCAGGCTGTCATTAAAAGGGGAAAGGGTGGAATATTGGAGATTTTGGTGACACACATGGGCTGAGCAGGTGTGTTTGTGCACTATTTCTTTACATCATTGTTGTGTTCGTGCCTGGAGACTTCTACTGCTCAAACTGTTCCAGATCCGTAGGAGAGGGTTTAGGAAGCAAAATGTAAAGGCAGAAAATTACAGAACTGTGGAATGATTGAGGCTGGAAAAGATCTTTTAGGCCACCGAGTCCCTCATTCCCCCGGCACTGCCAAGGCCACCCCTGTCCCCAAGTGCCACATCCACGTGGCTTTTAAACCCCTCCAGGGGTGGGACTCCACTGCTCCCCTGGGCAGCCCTTTCCAGTTTAACTCCTGGATCTTGTCAGGGTTGTGCTGCACAATCCCAGCACTGCAGCTGATTTATTCCCAAGGACAGGACACACTCAAGGAAAAAGGGCAGGAGAAACGCTTGGAAAGGAGAGAAAATATCCAAAGTGAGCTGAAATAAAGCTGCCTGTGCCAGGGGATAACAAACACTGGGAAGGTGGAGAGTTGTTCTGTCAAGATTGTATAAGGTTACAAGGAAAATTTGGAGAATGGGAGCATCTTATCAGACAAAATTGTACCTGGGAAAAGCAGGCAAGGTTTTCATCCCAAGACAGAAAGTGAAACAAATACAATGTCAAAGAAAAATCCAGCTGTCAAACTGGAGAACAAACTCCCCTCTCTGGAGTTTTCTTCCCAGTTTGGTGTCTGTTACTCACCTGGGTCCCTTCCCTTGATTTTTCCAACAGCAAAACACCCAGGGAATTGTGGAACCACGGAGAGATGTTTGAGAACTTAGCGAAGCAAATGAAGATGCCCAGGGACAGGCAAACACCACCCCCTCTGGGAGCACCTCAGGGATGTTCTTTCTGTTTTCCCTCTCCCCTCCCGGAGTCTTTTTGCCTGGCAGAATTAACTCTGGTCCTCGTTAATGGAATAATTTGTCAGCTGCACGAACACATTACCCTGCAAATGAAGGAACAAGCTGCAGAGTTGGGAAGGTGTCACCCCCCTCCCCTCCTGCCTCCCCCACCCCGGTCACGCTGCACCATGTACAGAGCATCTTAATTAAGCACAGGAGATTTAATGGCACTAAATATGATCAGCCCTGTGCTGATCCCATTACTCTAAAGAACCCAATAAATGAGGCTCAACAGTTTCAATCTCACTGGGCTGCAATCTCATCAGCATTCCAATTCCATCACTTCAGAGGAATCAGCACTTTCAATGGAAGATAACCCTCTTTCCAAGTCGGGTCCCATTCTCCCACCACTTATTAGGAGACTTAATTCTGTGCTGGAATGATCCAGAACCTTTCCCAGCCATCAGCTGAGCCACAACTGCTCTTCATAAAGAAGTAAAACAAATTATCCTAGCGTTTAGGACCTTTTTTTTTTTTTCCCCCCTTCCAAAATTTCTTTTTCTTATAACTGTCTGTGTGTATTTCACGATAATGCTTCGTGAAAAACAGAACCAGAATAAAATAGAGATTTAGTTAAGTGTGTGTGTATATATATATATATATGGTGGGGAAAAAATTCTCCCCTGTGAGGGTGGCAAGGGGTTGGAATGGATTTCCCAGAGAAGCTGTGGCTGCCTCATCCCTGGAAGTGTCCAAGGCCAGGCTGGAGCAACCTGGGCTAGTGGGAGGTGTCCCTGCCCATGGCAGGGGGTGGCACTGGATGGGCTTTAAGATCCTTTCCATCTCAGTGCAAACAAATTTAGCCCATAAAATACAGCGTGTCCAACAAGAAATCAAAGTAAATTAAGGTTTTACCCCTCAATATATAGAATTATAACTTAGAGCTGGGTCAGGTTGGACAGCAGGAGGGATTTCTCCATGGAAAGGGCTGTCAGGCACTGGAAGGGGCTGCCCAGGGAGGTGGGGGAGTCACATCCCTGGGGGTGTCCCAGGAAGGCCTGGCTGTGGCACTCAGAGCTCTGGGCTGGGGCACAAGGGGGGCGTCGGGCACAGGGTGGATCCCAGATCCTGGAGGGCTTTTCCAACACAAACGATCCCGGGATTCTGTGATTTGCAATCTGCTTTCCATGGTCATCTGGGCAAGCACAGCCCCAGCCCCTCTCTGCTCCGGGAGCTCTGCAGCACAAACAGTCCCGTCCATGTTTCCGAAGAACGAGGATTCCTGGAATACAGCTCTGACTAATGCTTTGTTTGGGTTGGGAACAGAGCCACTCACAGTGGTTCTGCATGTTCTCCTCTCAAGGCACGGCTCCAGAAAACACTGGCAAGAGCTCACAGGCATTAAATTTTGACTTCTTGCCCGACTTCAGTCATTATGAGAGAAATGTGTGTAATGGGCACGAGTCGGGGCTTCAGCGAGACTGAACTTCAGGGAGAGTGGAGACTCTCAAGGAGCAAGTGTTAGAACAACAGGGGACACTCTGGGGCCAATAAAGGCTCTGACTGATGGCTGGTGGTACATCCCAGCTCCACGGGATCCGTGGGGGAATTCCAGGACCAGGATCCATGGGGGGACTCCAGGAGCAGCTGCCAAATTCTGCAGAAGGAGCCCCACGGACACCAAAGCTTTTGTTCTCCAAGCGATGGGTTAAAATAATGCTGTGACCCCTCCATGCAAATGGGAGTTCAGTGGTTCTGGGGTGGGTGCCAAGGAGGAATTCCTGGCTCTCAGGGTGCTGGCACAGGTTGCCCAGAGAAGCTGTGGCTGCCCCTGGATCCCTTGGAGTGCCCAAGGCCAGGTTGGACGGGGCTTGGAGCACCCTGGGCTGGTGGGAGGTGTCCCTGCCCCCGGCAGGGGTGGCACTGATTGATCTTTAAGGTCCCTTCCAACCCAGCCCAGTCTGGGATGCCATAAATTCATCCACACCCCAATCCTTTTGCCTTCCCCATCCAAGAGGGAACAGAAACTCCTTCCCAGCGCTCCATCCCTGTGCCAGGAGCAGATCCCACACCCCCCCAGCCCCCCCTGGAGCTGCAGCTCCCAAGGCGCTTTTCCCAAGGTTTCATCCCCGCTCTTCATCCCCACCCCGGGACTCGCCATCGACCCCAAAACCGCTGGACCAGCGACCTCCACCCCCACAGCCCCGCCCCCTCATTAACATCCCGCGGCCTCATTGGACGGCGAGCAGGGCGGGGATGTGTTGTCATGGCAACCAGAGGATGCTCTGACGTCACGCAGGACCACCCTTAGCCCGGGGAGGCGTGGCCTCATTTGAACGCCGCAGCCAACCACAGAGCGGAAATTTGAATATTCATGAGGAGCTCCCCGGGGGTTCCGATCGGGTTCTGTGTCCGCAGGAACCTTTCCCAAAATCCCGCCTAAACCTGCCCTGGCACAGCTCCAGCCGTGCCCTGGCTCCTGGCACCGAGGAGGAGAGATCAGTGCCTGCCCCTTCACTTCCCCTCACATTACTATATATGTTATATATATATATTATATATATATTATATATTATACATAATATATAATATATAAAATATATATAATATATAATATATTATATATAATATGTATTATATATTATACATAATATATTATACAATATATATCATATATTGTATATTATATATTATACATAATATATTATATATTATATATGCAATATGTATAATATTGCCTTTTTTTTTTGCCTTTTGCCTTTTTTTCCTTGAGAGTGAATAATATGTATTATATATATTATATATATTATATATATTATATATATTATATATATTATATATATTATATATATTATATATATTATATATATTCCTTCGTTGTTTGTGAGACCCCACACACCTACTTGGATGGGATTTCTGGACTTGGTTTTAATAACTTTTAACCATCCCAAAGTTTGCAGGTTGATCTGCACTGGATCTGTCCACACTGCCTAACTCTGGGTCATGTCAGTGCACAGGTCCCAGAGTGACCTTGATTTAAATTGTTAAAAAGGCACAAAATTCATCCCAATTAAATAATAGTGCACCAAAACTCCCAGATTAGATACTCTGAAACTGGGCTCCGAGGCTGTGGGTGCTGCTGACACAACGGGCAGCACCGTCCACATCCAGGGTTTGCAACAGTTGTGGGAATTCAGATCCTGCTGCCATGGAAACAGCCCGGGATGGCTGAAAACGGAGCAGGTTGTTGTGAGCTGATTGTTCCACACGGACACAGCAAAGCTTCGGAGTCCCTGGGTGTGGGGATGGTTCCTCCAACCCAACCTGCTTCATTTTCCTCCAACCCAACCTGCTCCCTTTTCCTCCAACCCACCCTGCTCCATTTTCCTCCAACCCAACCTGCTCCATTTTCCTCCAACCCACCCTGCTTCATTTTCCTCCAACCCATCCTGCTCCATTTTCCTCCAACCCATCCTGCTCCATTTTCCTCCAACCCATCCTGCTCCATTTTCCTCCAACCCATCCTGCTCCATTTTCCTCCAACCCACCCTGCTTCATTTTCCTCCAACCCACCCTGCTCCATTTTCCTCCAACCCACCCTGCTCCATTTTCCTCCAACCCATCCTGCTCCATTTTCCTCCAACCCACCCTGCTCCATTTTCCTCCAACCCAACCTGCTTCATTTTCCTCCAACCCAACCTGCTCCCTTTTCCTCCAACCCACCCTGCTCCATTTTCCTCCAACCCAACCTGCTCCATTTTCCTCCAACCCAACCTGCTTCATTTTCCTCCAACCCACCCTGCTCCATTTTCCTCCAACCCATCCTGCTCCATTTTCCTCCAACCCACCCTGCTCCATTTTCCTCCAACCCATCCTGCTCCATTTTCCTCCAACCCACCCTGCTTCATTTTCCTCCAACCCATCCTGCTCCCTTTTCCTCCAACCCATCCTGCTCCATTTTCCTCCAACCCAACCTGCTCCCTTTTCCTCCAACCCATCCTGCTTCATTTTCCTCCAACCCACCCTGCTCCCTTTTCCTCCAACCCATCCTGCTTCATTTTCCTCCAACCCAACCTGCTCCCTTTTCCTCCAACCCACCCTGCTCCATTTTCCTCCAGCCCAACCTGCTCCCTTTTCCTCCAACCCACCCTGCTCCATTTTCCTTCCCCCCACCCCTCTCCATTTCCATGGCAGCAGCACCAGATTTCACAGAATTCATTTCCAGCTTTACAATCCCGATGTGTGCCGTAAGGTTGAGACTTTTCCAACGTTTTCTGTGGAATTAAATTAAAGATCCAGAGAACTGCTCGGATTTATCTGTAGCACGATGCATTCGAGTGATCTATAAGCATATACAAATTTTATATTGAACCACAATGTTTTCCTTTCCTGCTGCTTGTAAATACAGGGATTGGAGCCTTTTCTGGGACTAAAGAAATTTCCATCCAGGACCCTGCAGGGATGAATTTTGTCTCTCCTTGTTTTAGGATAAAGCTCAAGAATCTCATGTTTAGGGGTTGTCTTAGAAGAATTCACTGAGAAATATGATTTAATATCTCTTTCAGAGTTATTGTCTCTTCCCAAATGTGTGTTAGGATTGTGACTCTGAGTATTTTTATGGGATTTCTTCATTTAAGAGCAGGGGGAAAGTTTGTGTCCCCATTTTGTCTGATTTGTTAAAAAACCCATTGGTGTGAAGCAACAGTAACATCTCAAAACACACTTTCTCATTATAGTTCTGAAAGGACAGAAAACAGGTCATTAAAATTAACTTGTACTAGCAGAGAATGAGCTTCCTGAAGGTGTAAAACCCCCCTGAGCTGCCTAAAAAAAAATTTAAAAATTAGAACATGGATTCTCTGTTTCATATAATGAAGTGTCCAGCCCGTTTCCCAGCCCTTCCCTGGGTTTGGGATCAGATCTCTCCTAACAATGGCCCTCTTTAGGGAAGGATTGTCAAGTCTAATGACTCCATTAAGGCAGGCTTGGGTTCATACACGCGGCTCCAACCAAGCAATAACTCCCAGGAATTAAAAATCCATATGGCCCTCTCAGCTGTACAGCAGAACCTGTGCAGCAGCTGCTCTCAAAAACACGGTAACTGTCATCAAAAAAGAAATTAGGATCCCTGCACGGCTTAGAAATCAGCAAATTGTTATTAAATTTAGTGTAAAACCCCCTCCAAATCTCCACGTCCTTTGTCTGCCCCGTTGTCAGTGCTTGTTTCAGGTTGCATTTGGATGCCAATCAGGTCAGGGCCCCTGAGGAATAGCCCTTCTGAGAGCCCAGGCAATATTCCAGGCTCAGCCCGGGCCGAGGGAAGCAGGGAAGGGACCAGGGGACGGGAGGTGCAGATGCAGGAGCCTCAGGGCCTGAGTGATCCGAGTTCTCAGAGTTATCAGCTCCCTCCCGGAGCAGCTGCTCCCCCTGGCCCATCCCTCCTGGCTCAGCACAGGACAGGCACAGCCCGATGAACCCCCCTCAGCCTCTGCAGGCTGGGAAAACCTCTGGGAAGGGTTAAAAACTCCCCCGGGGGCCCGAGGGCATCAATCCCTTCTGGCAGCCCCGGCCCTTGGCTCTCCAGCCCGGCTCTCGGGCTTTTCCCAAAATGCAGGTTAAACCCGGCCAGGGGGGATTAGATCACAGCACAGATTTCCTGAGTGGCTTTGGCTGAATTCCTCCATGTCTGTTCATAGGTGTTTCCCTGCAATATTTAATTAGGGCAGAAGCCTCACGAGGCCGAGTTCTTCAGAGCCTCATGTGAGGCTGTGGTGTGAAGGGAGCTACATTTAATGTCAATAATTTGGGATCTGTGTGTCTGTAGTGTGAAGGGAGCTACATTTAATGTCATCAGTTTGGGATCTGTGTGGCTGTGGAGTGAAGGCAGCTATATTTAATGTCAATTATTTGGGATCTGTGTGGCTGTAGAGTGAAAGGAGCTGTATTTAATGTCATCAATTTGGGATCTGTGTGGCTGCAGAGTGAAGGGACCTGTATTTAATGTCATTAATTTGGGATCTGTGTGGCTGATGGCTTTGCTGTATTTCAGACTCTCAGTGCCAGGCTGGTAATTACATAAAACTCTGAGCCCCGGGCACTCTGCAGCAAGGAGAAGCTTTGTCACCGATGTAATTTTTAATTCATATTGACATACATAAAAATACACAAATACATATGCTAAGCCAGGGTACAAGCCTGTGTTTAAGCCTAAACCGACTCTGCACACAGATTTTAACGAGCTCTGGTGCCTCAGAAGGCAGAGGGTCCACACGGCCTCTGACACAGCCCCATCTGCTTTGGGAGTGGGGTGGGCACAAGCTGGGCTGTGCCAATCATCCCATATCCCAAAATATCACTTAGCTGATGGAGAACTGATGGTGAGAGAGCTCCAGCTCATTCCTGGAAGGCTTTAGTGCTGTTGGCAGCCGGATCCCAGCAGATATCTGGGAGATGACTAAGGAGTGTGCTTTGTAATGACCCAATTTCTGGCCAGATCCGATGGAGAACAGAATCGCTGCTGTTCGCATCGGGGTCAAATTTTCCCCGGGGGTGGTTTGGATTGGCTGGGAAGATTAAAAAAATCCAGCTTGCAAAGGAAAGCCCCCTTCCCTGTGCAGCGCCGCTCCACCAGTTAAACGTGATCCAAAGCTAAGGAAGCCCCTCCACTTGGCGAGATTTACGGCTGCCCAGCCCGGGATGGCACCCGCAGCACCCCCTCTTTATTCCACGGGCATCCCCGGCTCTGTTCTCCCCCCCTGGATGAGCAGAGCGGGTGATTCCCAAATCCCACCACCCGGCAGATGCTTCCGCAGCACCAACTGTTCCGAGCCCCCCCCCGGTCCATCCCCGGCTTTCTTCTCCCCCTCCTTCCCCCGCGTCCCACCAATCTCGGCTGCCTGGCACATGCTGCCAGCCCCGGTCCCGCCGGAGCGATATTGTGATGGAAATGAGGGAGGGGACGCGGGGAGAGCCGCGCAGATTTACGGCACTCCCAGGGTTTCCATTAAAATCCTTGACAACTCCTTATTTACGAGCGGCCCGACAGCTCCTCTAATATCCAGGGCCCGGATCCCTTTCACTCCAATAATGCCGGCGCGGAATAAATGAGGCAGAGGATGGAAACCAGCCCTGTTAGGATAATGGAGGGGGGTAATGGCTGTTTAGAGAAAACAACCGCCGTAATTCTGGGCCCCGATCCTGCCACCGCCAGAACAACAACGCTTCGGTTCTGAGCTGGGGTTTAATTCAGCGCTAAGAGGGTGATAAACGGCAGCGATCGGGTTCCGTGGTGTTGTACACCCGCCAAGCACCCTCTGGTTGCACAAGGGCAGGGAGATAAAGGCACTCCCGGACTCCTGGGCGGGCAGGGATGGGTCGGGCTGGATCTCCATAAACAGTGTGTGCTCATAAAATAATCCAAAAGACCAAACCTCCCCTCGTGCATGAGTGCAATATCTGCATTTTCAGACCAAACCTCCCCCCTGCACAACTGGAATATCCCCATTTTTAGGTTTCCTGTCAGCACATCCTTCCCCGGGTTTTCCTGAGCTGCCCCACCCAAACCAGGCTGGAATTCTGCCCAACTGCAGTTTTGGAGCGTTTTTTCCACCATTCTCTGCTCTCTCCCCCTCCCATCATTCCCCTGCCAAAGAAACACAGGAGCCCCTCCACTTGGTAAACACAGGACTGATCCCCAAAGTGAGGATTTGGATGATTTTAAACCCCAGATGTGAGTTGTGCTGCTCTGTGGGGTTATTGATTCTGCTCTGTCCTAAAATCCGACTGACCCGTTGAGTGTTGAGGACAATCACCCCATTTGTGTTCTCCTTTCCCTCCTTTGTTCACCTGAGGGTGGTTTATTCCCTGGGAATCACTCCTGAAGGAAGCTGAGCCACCACAGAGCTATTCCAGCATCCCTTCAGACCCTCTGACTGTCAGGGCTGAAACAGTTTGTGTTTTACACCCACAGAAATGGATTAATTGGGAATGACGTGCCCTGGACAGGGACAGATGGATTTAAAATATCCTCTGGGTGACTGGGAGAGAAAACCCGAGAGAAGAACCAACTTCTTGGAAAAGGAGGGAGGCCCAGTGTTTTTTCCTGGATCATAAAATCCCTGAATCATGGAATGGTTTGGGTTGGAAGGGGCTTTAAAATCATCCAGTTCCACCCCCTGCCACGGGCAGGGACACCTTCCACCAGCCCAGGTTGCTCCAAGTCCCTTCCAACCCAGGATATTCCATGAAAATGATGTGTATTCCCAGGGATTTTGCCCACAGAGTGTGAGATCCTCCTTTGAGATCCATTCCTGATGGATTCACATTCCTTAACCCGTTCAGATGTTCCCTGGTTTGGGGCACAAATGGTGCCAAACCCCCACTGCCCCTCCTGAGAATTTATCTCCAGGTCCTTGCCCAGCACATACCACTGCAATCCTGGATCTCATCCAAAATGTAACTATATCTAATCATCAGCCATTCCAGCTGCTTCTGCATTAAACCATAAAACCGAGAGAGGATTGAAACCCCTCCTGATTCCAGAGGCTAAATGCAGTGGTAACATAAATAACGCCGTAAATTACAGGCAAAATGAAAACTCGCTCAGGAAATATATGATGTCATTTGTGCTCGGGGGTAAATTGGTCCCTGGCTGCCCGGGCCGGGGAAGGTGTGACCCGGCTCAGGCCAGAGGGGATGGCTGGGACTGGGAAATCTGGGTCATTATTGCAGAAAAATGAACGGTAGAGCTCAAAATGGTTCGAAAAAGCGGCGTCTCTGTGAGATTTATTGCGGTCTGACCCCCTCTGCCGGTCACCTGCCTCTGTCCCAGGGCCGGCAGCGCAACGCAGGCACCGAAATCCACCCGAACGACGGGAAAAGGCAGCTGGAAAACCACGGGGAGCGGTGGGAAAGGGGCGGGGAGGCAATTCCAGGGCAGGGACAGTGGCACCGGTGGCTCAAGGACACGGAGAGCAGGGAAGGGAGGGAAGAGGGCTCATAACTGGGCTGAACCAGCAGGGTTTAGAAAAACTGCTTTTGTGTCTCTCCAGGTTCGACCTGTCCCGATGCAAAGCAGTGAAAGAAGGAAAATGTAATTTAGGATGAGGATGTGCAGGAAAATGTTGGGGGGGGAGAAGTGTTCTCTTGGAAAAATATGGGATAAATGACCCTCATTTTGATGATTTAGTTGTCAAAATTGGGACAGACCTATGCCAGGAATATTGAGATTTAATATAGTAATAATAATAATAATAATAATAATAATAATAATAATAATACATGCACAGTAGCAAGTATTTTTAAAATAATATTTTATCCTCCCAAGGAGGTTTTCAGCTTTTTCCTCCTGGTCTAGGGAAAGAGGTGTTGACATGCTGGACATTCCTGTGATGGTTGGACTCGATGACCTTAAAGGTCTTTTCCAACCTTAACAATTCCCTGATTCTGTGAGGGAGGAGTTCATCCAGCTCCAGGTTTTTAGATCAGCACCACTGGAAAGGATATAAATAAACAGATCCCAAAGAGCTCCTTTCACTTTCCTGGTTTGTTATCCCACACCCTTCCTTGGCCTTCCTGATACGTTCCCAGGTTGTGAGGATCAACCAGTGCCCCCAGGGGACACCACGAAGTTATTCACAAGTGCTTTTAAAGTACTTTGTTATCCAGAAGCTTCAGCAAGTAATTGAAAGGCTGCAAAGAGCTCCCTGAAGAGCCCAGCAATTCCTCCAATTTAATTTATTCCTTTAAGGATGAACAGACACCGAGATCTTTTTCAAAGGTTGTTTTTTCACACAGCTTTTATTTTTCTTCGTGGTTATTTCCTGTTACAGGTTGTTGAATAAAGAAAGCTCCCCAGTATCAGACATCTCGAGGCAGAAATACTCTGTTTATATCCAGCCTGATAAAAAGGTTGTGTAGAACTGAAGCAGGAAAACATTATTGTTACTCTAAATATTTCTGTAACAAATGTGGATAAAGCCTTCCCAAATCTTCGTTCGCGAAGCTCAGCCATGATACTCTAAATATTTTTTAAAGCCTCTATGTAAACTCCTTAGGATTTTTCTATTGCTTCAGATACCCAGCAGGAAGCACAGTGTGATACAGCTGGATAATAAACCTTTACCCATCTGTGTTTGCATGGAAAAAAAGGGCTGTTAATCATAAACTGAAAATGCTGAAGCAGAAATAAAAAATAGTCACTGGGTAAGGTGTGCACAAAGCATTGGAACGTCCCAAGGCACTTAGCTGTGATTCCCAACGTTTTGGTTTAAGAACAGGCTCTTCTGGGTGAATCCAGAAGGCTCAGAAATGTATAAAACTCATCCAGAATCAATGAGGTTCTGCTGAGAGATCATTTATCCCCAGCCACTGCTCTCCCGTGGGTTCCACGCCACACTGACCCTCCCTGCTCAGAAATTCCAAGGTCTCCTCATCCTGGAATGGGGAGGGCAGGATTCTCACCCTCCAACAAGTCATTCTGTCCCCTCTGCTGGAAGAGCAGCCCCAGACTTCGAGTGCAAACAGAAATTCCACCTCTTTGTAAATATCTCTCACCTGCTTTGCACGGTGAAAGAAGATGCATTTTTATTTAGGTTTTCCCTTGTTAATTCTGCATTCCAGAAGCTGGAAGTGTGATCCTGAGAGGTTCTATAAAATGTTTCTGGTCTTTGGTTACCCATCACAGTGCTAAAATAAAGAACAATTACATGGGAGGTGCATCAGCCAAGCACAGAAAACTGCAGTTCTATGTCCCATCACCTGGATCCCCGTTACTTAGTCAACTAAATAACTAATTTTAGGAGTTGTAAGTTGTTTAACAAGCAGATAGACTTTGTCCAAGGCAGGGTTTGAGTTTGCTGAGGGTGATTCAGCTGCAGGACGTGGGTGTTTGCCCTGATTCATGTGCTGGCTGGACCAGGAGGCTCAGAGTGACAGTCCCGGGGGAGCTCAGCAGGAGTGGAGCCTGCACAGGGATTTTGGGCTGTTCTCACCTATTCTACAGAGAGGCAGGAACTCAGATTTATTCCAGCCTGTGGCAGAGCAGATGGTCCTCAAAGACCTGCTGGTTCTCGAAGCTCTCTGTGCACATGGGGCAGTCCAGGAGGTGACTCCGCACGTGGGCCTCGAACTGGCTGCTCTCCACATCCCCAGGGAACAGCTCCCCACACATGGGGCACACCCTCAGAGAGGCCTGAAGGGGGAAAAAACCCAAATAAACTCAGTTTAAAAGTTATATCCAAAGGGAAGGAGTAGGAGGGTTCAGCAGACAGGTACCATCACTTTGGGACGAGTGGTTTTCCCGGCCTGTGACGCTCTCGGGTTTTCAAATGTCTCCTTCTCTAAATAGCACTTAAAAGTCAAGAGCCCCTGAGAGGTGCTCTAACTTTCCATCCCACAGAGCACATGGCCCTGTCTCAATGTGAAATCAGGTATTTAGCAGCTGCAAGCTGCTCATTCTGACCTTGGGTGCTGCCAAGAGCCAGCCCTTAAAGATTAAGGTCAAGGGAGTTTCTTTTCTCTTCCGTCAGACACAGAAATCTCATTATTCTGACGTCATATTACACGTATTTATATTCTTCTCATATTACTAATTCTCCATTTTGTTGTCTCCTGCCTTCCCAGGACCAAACCACTGAGTAGATAATTGGCCACAGAGCTGAGCTTGGAGCTCTTCATTCCCAACCACGGATTCCTGTCCACAAACCACTAATTCCTGCCTGGCCACGTCCACTTTACTTACTTCAACTCCTGCCCCCAGGTTTCCTCCTGCAGCTGGAAAAAAAGAAAAAGCCCATTTAAGCCACAGCAAAACGATTACCAATGTAATGTGCTGGTAACCAGTAATTCCTGAAGCACGAGGATGTGGCTCTGGATCTAAACCTCGATATTTAGGACTCTGGAATCTGGAGAGAAGCCACAGACTGGCTGTCTCCCAGCTGAATAAACCAGCTAATAGCTGCCTGTCTTGGCAGAAAAGGCACAGCCTGATCACTTAAGCCCACTTTTAACACCTGGCAGCATTTTACAGCTGCCAAGTCCTCTGCACACAGCAGAGGTGCTGCTGGAAATGGCTTTTCTGCAGCCCTCAGCTGGACAGGGAGGGCACTTTGCTGGGGTTTAACTGCCACGAATTCGTGGTTTCAGCCAGAATGCCAAGCAATCTCACCACTGTATGGATTTCCAAACAGAAGGTCTCCTGCTCCAGGGGCTGGAGTTGCAGCTGGAGCTCGGGGAAGGGCAGAGAGGGGGGAGAGCTCCTGCGAGAGGTGCCTGAGGAGAGCGCTGTTCTCAGCCCGCAGCTTCTGCACAGGGACACGAGGACACTGTTAGTTCTCAGGAAAAAAAGCCCTGTTCTGCCCCAGCACAGCCCCTCTGACATCAGAGCCTCAGTGCTCTGAGGTGTGAGGGAGCTCAGTGTTGGTCCTGCTGAGCAAAGGAGGTGAGGAAGGGAAGGGTCACCAGGGACAGGACACAGGGAACGGCTCCACACCGACTGAGGGCAGGGTCAGCTGGGATACTGGGGGGAAATTCCCCCCTGGGAGGGTGGGGAGGGGCTGGAATGGATTTCCCAGGGAAGCTGTGGTTGCCCCTGGATCCCTGGAAGTGTCCAAGGCCAGGTTGGACAGGGCTTGGAGCACCCTGGGAGAGTGGAAGGTGTCCCTGCCCAAGGCAGACTGGGTGAGTTTAAAGTCCCTTCCAACCCAAACCATTCCATAATTCCACCTATTCTGTGGCCTCAGAAAGGCAGATGGGATGATCACAACAGAGCAACACACTTTAAAAGACAGAAGACTGTCCTGAAGTCACTCAGAACGAGGAACAAAACTGGGCAGTGCTTGCTTAGCCTGGACTAAAGACCATGTCCCTTTAAAGGAGCAACTCCACTCATTCCAGAGGTGTCAGAATTGAACAAACATCAGGAGATTTTAAAAATCCCACGTTATTGGGGCTAAAGCAGCCTATGGGGTGGGGAGGAAGAGTGTGGGCACACAGGCATCTGGGGGTGCCTGCAGCAGCCTGGCTGGGGGTGATGGTCACAGTGTTTGAGGGAGGGTTAATGGAACTGGACACCAGACTGGCAGAGCAGTGTCACCTTCCCCTCAGGAGGAAGGGGAGGGAGCTGTGCCAAGGTCTCACCTGACTTTCCTCATCAGCTTCATCCTTCTCTGCCTTCAGGACCTGAAACAAATGCTTCTGCTCCTCCAGCTCTTTGATCAGGTCGTGTTGCTGTGGAAGGGAAGGGGTTGGTAAATCAGGGGGAAATGGCAAATCCAAGGGTGGCAGCCCCAAGCTGGAGCTGTCACACACTTGCTGCCTCAGGCTGCATTTATTACCCACAAATAACCTCCCCCTTTCAGTGGGAGTGTTTCCATCCCAGAGTCTGTGGGATATCTCCATGTCACCACTCACTTGTTCTCATGACAACACAGGACCTCAGAGGGGAAGCAAACAGGTTAGAGAGAGAGGGGAGGATGAGGAAAAGGTACCCAAACTGCTGAGAAATCCACCCTGGCAGGCAGGAGCTATCCCAGCCTGCAGGATTCCTGGAGCTGTGAGATTTCCATGGACAGCCAGGACATCCTGAGGAATTCTGTTCAGCTGACTCATGAATTAAACCAGTAAACCAGTATTTAGGAATTCTGCAGTCACTCCCAAAGCATCCCTGTGAGAATCCCAGGCATTTGGCATCCCAGCAGAGGTAATCACATCACCTATTTTAGGCATCTGGTTCTCAGTGCCAAAATTAGAGGGGAGCCTCCAAAACTTCCTGAGGAGCACAGGGAGAGAGAGAGAGAAGCACCTCGGGAAGGTCACTCAGGACACCAGGCTGGAGGGGATGTGGTGGCCTCAGGCACTGCAAAGGTGGGTTTTTTTGGGAAAGAAATGCCAGACATGGGTTTTTCTTTGGGAAAGAAATGCCACAGGACGCTGCCCTTTGCCTTTGGATCCTTCCCATTCCTTCCAGGAATGTCAGGGGAGGCTGGAGGGGGCAGAGCCTCAAACTGCACAACAGGAACTTTGTGTTCTTTGTGGCTTATTTTGGTGCCCTCTGAGCACGTGGCATCTGTTTTGGTGACTATTAAATGGCAATTTTGGGATGTTAGAGGTGAGAAAGAGACAAAAAGAGAAGGGGAAAGGGAAGGGAAGGGAAGGGGAAGGGGAGAGAAGGAGAGAGAAGGGGAGACCAGCAGGGCTGTCGACTCACACCAATTACTGGCCATCCTGTGGGAGGCAAAAGGCACAGAGTCTGGGGCAGATTTAGGGTAACTTCTTTTATTTACCCCTAAATCCGAGTCCTGAAACAATTTTGCTGAGATGCAACAATTCTGCAACAGTCTGTCCAGCAAATATCAACCCCAAAGTCCCACGGACTCCCTTCACCCCTGGAGCTGCCTCCAAATGGACCAAGGCAGAGAACCAGAATCACAGTGCCTGCTTAGAGAAGAGGTTTCTGCCCAAACTAAACCCTGTGTGGGTGGTATTCTCATGTATCATCAAAGCACCTGTGGACTGTGAGGATCTGAGGGATTGTCTGTGCACAGAACACACGCCCACGGGCATTTTTAATCCTGGAATTCCTCAGACTGAGCAATATTGACACCTGCTCCCTGCCACAGCCCCTCCACCTGTGCTCCCTGGAGCACTGAGATGGTCAGGAAAGGCTTTACCTGCTGGGCTGGGCTTTACCTTTGAGCTGGGCTTTACCTGCTGGGCCGTGCTCAAGCGTAGCTGCTGATTCTCCTCCTTTAAGGTTTCCAGCTGCTCTGTCTTGTCCTGGTCCAGGTGAGACAAGTTTTCCACTTCTTTCTCGTAGTTCAACACCTGGGACTGAGGAAAAAAGAAGATTTGTTTGCTCACCTGATCTCTGAGGAGCTTTCTAAGCTTTGACACGACATTTTTAGTTTGGGAAGTCGGGGGACAAATTAAAACCAGAGACTCCACAGCCAGAGGGTTTATCCCATTGTTCTGGGTCTCCCATGCCCCAGTCCAAACTATTTTTAGAATACATTCTCCCAGTCTTGTTTTCTCCCAAGAACTGAACACAATTTCAGGCTGTTTTTCCAAACAGGAGTGTTTTCTGCCTGGATCCTCGGCTGGCAGGAGGGAAACAACACTCTGGGTTTGGTCCCTTGATGAACACAGAAAGGGGGTGTTTTTAGGGAATAAAATCCTTACAGTTTCTCTCAGCACAGCCCCCTCCACCCTCCCTTAGAACAGATTTCTGGAGGTTCAGTCACATCAAGGGTCGACGTTTTCCTCAGGAACTCGTGTCAGCAAAAAGGAAAGTCCTGCCCTGGCTCAGGAGCCCTCAGCTGTGGCAGGAGGGAAGGGATTCCAGCAGGAACAGCCCAGAGGAGCAGAGGAGGGGTTGGTACCTGCAGCTGGTCCATGTGATCCAGGGCAGTTCTCAGCCTGTTTTCCAGGCGCTCCTTCTCCGAGGTCACGTTCTGGAGCTGCTCCTTGAGCCTGCCCAGGACAGAGCAAAACACACCACAGGCTTTCTCAGGAGGGAATTCAGGTGGGAAATCCTGCCTGGGAATGAGCTGTAAATGCACTTACTGCTGCAGCTCTGCCCCTGTGCAGTCCCCCTGCTCCTTCAGCTGCTTATTCTCCATTTTCAGGGAGTTCAGCTCCAGCTCCAGTTTCTCTGTGCTGCTCCTGAAAGACTCCAAACTTTTCTGCAGCTCCTGAAAATCCCAGGGAGGTTGACAGGAGGGAAAGGGGACCCAAGCAATAATCCTGCTCTGCACTGGCCCTGCAAAGCCCCTCCAATGCAGCAGTGCCAGGCAGCTCATGAAAGGAGGAAACTCCCTCCTTTGCATCCTCTTTCAGACCCTTTTCATTTCTATTAAGCCCTGAGCAAAACCGAAGGAGGAAAAGATAATTGCCACGTGATTTTTCAGCCTATAAAGCATTTTTGAACACTCCCCTTCCCATATGTTCCCAGCTCCTGGGTGTGCAGATGCCTCTTTTCACCATCATTGTTTTTATCACAGTTGTATGATTTGGTAAAGGATTAAACAGATAATACGGGGAGAAAACCCTCCCAATTTTCTCCTGGAAGCACTCAGTGGGACAAGACTTCACTCAGTTCCTCGTCCTCTTTCAGACTTAAAGCTTCTGCCCTAATACATTAAGTTTTTGGTTCACCTGTGTCTTCTTGAGCTCCTCCTGCAGCTCCAGGTTCTGCTGCTGGAGGTTTGCACAACTCGCCTTCAGCTCCTCGTTTTCCTGACACAGGTTTTTGTTCTGCAGCTCGATCTCTTCCACCTCCCCCTGGCAGGAGACAGAGCTGTTTGGTCACACCAGAAAAGCCACACGTTCCAGAGGGCACAGCAGGGAGTGGAAAGCAGGGAAAGCTGAGCTGGGCAGAGGGAACAGTGTGTGCTGCTCTGACCTGAGCACTCCTCACCCCCCAGCCGGTGTCCAGAGCTGACCACGACCCCACTCCTGGACACTGAGCACACCCTGAGCTCTGGGGATGCTCAAAGCCTTCTGTGTGTGCAGAGGGCAGAGCTTTGGGGCTTTTTGGCTGGATCAGGGCTCTGTGTGCAGTGTAGTCAGGAGCCAAAGGGCTGCACACAAGACATTAAAAACCAAGAGTGACTGGCTTCACAGCCCCTCAGTCGTCAGAATCATGGAATCAGGAGGAGCTGGGCTGGAAGGACCTTAAAGCCCACCCAGTCCCACCCCCTGGTTGCTCCAAGCCCTGTCCAACCTGGCCTTGGACACTTCCAGGGCTGGGGCAGCCAGAGCTGCTCTGGGCAGGCTGTGCCAGTGCCCCCTCACAGCAAAGAATTTCTCCCTCCTGACTCATCCAAAACCCCTCTCTGACAGTTTGAAGCCATTCCTGCCTGTCCACATCCCATCCTTGTCCATGTGCACGCCCTTTACTCCCCTCTAATGGCAGGCTGGTCCCATGCAAACCCCATTTTCATTTCAAAACACCCAAAATGCCCCCAAAATGCTCAGTACTGAGTCCCTGGAGCTCAGGATTCTGGTGGCAAACGGCAGGAGGAGAAACAAAGGCTCCAATTTGTGTGACTGCTGAGCAGCAAAGCCAAGAATAGAATCCAAGTGTGCTGAGCTGCAGCTTGGCATGGGGGACATGGGATGTTAAGCATGGGTCAATAAAAGCTGAGGCAGTGAAAAGCAGGGGAGGAGAGGACACAGACCTGTGTGGTGACCACCAGGATGTCATCCTCAGCCTCTGCCCGGAACTGGAAAGGGACACTGGCCCCCCTGACCATCCCATCCTGGTCCACGTAGCAGAACTGGTAGTACTCATCATCTTTGGGCAGGTAGTAAGCTTCAGACAAACACAACAGCCTCGTCACACACAGCTTTTAATTGTTCAGGCCTCTTACTTACAGCACAGACAGTGAGAAGCTCGGGAAGCTCCCACATCCCAGCTCAGTAATTCCTGCACTGTCAGCAATTCCTTGTGCCAGGGGCAACAGCACAAACATCACTCAGCCAGGAGGGTGGAATTCAGCAGATTCAAGGTTTTATGATTTATGAGGGGATTTGAAAGGTTCCCAAACCATGCCCCCCCAGCTATCCTGGAATTCCAAGTGCTGTGTTTATTGGTGGCATCAAAGTGCACACACACATTCCCAGCGGGATCCAAGCTCCCAGCTCACCTTTGAACTGGATCTTCTGCTGCACAGCAGTGTCCCCGTGGCCAGCAGCAGGCAGGGGGGCCCACATGAAGGTGTAATATTCCCGGGTTGTTTTCCACCCCACCTGCAACAGGAAAATTGTCACTCGGCATCACTCGGGTTTATCCCACGGAAACGGGGCTTCACTTCCACGTGGATCAGTTACTGGGAGGTGTTTTGCCTGGATATCCTGATTTTTAAGGGTTGTGGTCTGTGTATGAAAGGACAATCATGGAATCACAGAATGGTTTGGGTTGGAAGGACCTTAAAGATCATCTCATTCCAAACAGGAATGAATTCCGTGGGCAGGGACACCTCCCACTGTCCCAGGGTGCTCCAAGCCCCGTCCAACCTGGCCTTGGACACTTGATCTGAGTGGTTGATTAGCCCTGAACCCATTCAGGCCACACTTTGTCCCTTGGCACGACAAAGACATTCCATTACACAGAGTTATTACCGAAAAAAATCCCCCACCCTTGTCGTGACAAAGTCCCCATTACACAAAGGTATTAATGAAAAAAATCCCCCACCCTTGTCGTGACAAAGTCCCCATTACACAAAGTTATTAATGAAAAAAATTCCCCACCCTTGTCGTGACAAAGTCCAAGCTCTCTGTTCCTGCCTCCTGCTCCTTCCCCGTGCCCAGCACACCCCTTGTACCAGCACATCCCTTGTCTCAGCACATCCCTTCTCCCAGCACACCCCATGCCCAGCACAGCCCTTCTCCCAGCACAGCCCTTCTCCCAGCACAGCCCTTCTCCCAGCACACCCCTTGTCCCAACACACCCCTTGTCCCAGCACACCCCTTGTCCCAGCACATCCCTTCTCCCAGCACACCCCTTCTCCCAGCACACCCCTTGTCCCAACACACCCCTTGTCCCAGCACACCCCTTGTCCCAGCACATCCCTTCTCCCAGCACATCCCTTCTCCCAGCACACCCCTTCTCCCAGCACACCCCTTCTCCCAGCACACCCCTTGTCCCAGCACTCACTCACCCTGAAGATGCCCACCCAGTCCTTGCCCCGGGCAGAGATGTGCTGGGTGAGGGTGTAGTGACAGGTCACGTCTCCTCCAGGGACATAAAACTTCTCCACGTCGTTGAAAAGCACGTGGGAGAAGTGGCAGCTGTCCAGGAGCACGGCAGAGGTGGGAGGGTCCTCACAGGAATCGTCCATGGTGGGAGTCTGGGAGAGGGAGGGATGGGGGGGTTATTTCACCCCTCTGGCTGTGCCCATGGAGGCAGTGAGGAGGTGTGGGATGGGAATGACCCAGCTGAGCTCCACAACCCCCTGAGCACACACCGAGGTTGCTCAGCAAGGCACACGAGCTCAGTGGTGTCCCTGCCACCCTGGGGACACCCAGGGCAGCTGGCAGGTCCCTCAGCAGACATGGGGAGGACTCTTTCTCCTGCTCACTGCTCCCAGGCTGCCAGAGTGGCACAGCAGCCCCTCTGCTGTGTGGGAGCCCAGGGATCAGAGCCCAGGAGTGTCCTACAGACCTTCTGACTGTCCTACAGACATCCTGAGTGTCCCACAGACCCCCTGAGTGTCTCACAGAACCCCTGAGTGTCCTACAGACCTTCTGACTGTCCTACAGACACCCTGAGTGTCCCACAGACCCCCTGACTGTCCTACAGACCCCCTGACTGTCCTACAGACCCCCTGACTGTCCCACAAACACCCTGAGTGTGCCACAGACCCCCTGAGCATCCTACAGACACCCTGAGTGTCCCACAAACCCCTTGACTGTCCCACAGACCCCCTGAGTGTCCCACAGCCCCCCTGACTGTCCCACAGACCTCCTGAGTGTCCCACAGCCCCCCTGACTGTCCTACAGACCCCCTGACTGTCCTACAGACCCCCTGAGTGTCCCACAGACCCCCTTACTGCCCTACAGACACACTGACTGTCTTACAGACACACTGAGTGTCCCACAGACCTTCTGACTGTCCTACAGACACCCTGAGTGTCCCACAGACCCCCTGAGTGTCCCACAGACCCACTGAGTGTCCTACAGACCCCCCAACCACCCTAAAGAACCACTGAGTGTCCTACAGACCCACAGAGTGTCCTACAGACCTCTGACCATCTTACGGATCCACAGACTGTCCTACAAACCCACAGAGTGTCCTACAGAACCCTTGACTGTCCTACAGACCCCCTGAGCTTCCTACAGATCACAATATTTCATCCTCATGCAGTCCCAGCCCCACCACACTCCACCTCCACTAAGCAGCCTCCCCATCTTCTGCACTCAAATCCATAGAATCATAGAATAAAATATTCTGAGTGGGGAGGGACCCACCAGGATCATCCAGTCCAACCCCTGGCCCTGCACAGACACCCCAACAACCCCCCCTGTCCCTCAGAGCATTGTCCAAACCCTCCTGGAGCTCTGGCAGCCTTGGTGCTGTGCCCACTGCCCTGGGGAGCCTGGGCAGTGCCAACCACCCTCTGGGGGAAGAACCTTTCCCAAAATCCAGCCTAACCCTCCCCTGGCACAGCTCCAGCTGTTCCCTGGGTGCTGTCCCTGCTCACACAGAGCAGAGGTCAGAGCTGCCCTCCCTGAGGAAGCTGCAGACCCCGAGGAGCCTCCCCTCAGTCTCTTCTCCAGCTGCACAAACCAAGTGCCCTCAGCCTCAGCTTCCCCTCCAGACCCCTCCCCATCCTCATGTCCCTCCTTTGGATGCTCCAGACCCTTCCCCATCCTCGTGTCCCTCCTTTGGATGCTCCAGACCCTTCCCCATCCTCGTGTCCCTCCTTTGGATGCCCTCCAACCGGACGACTCGACCTCCCAACACCCCACCTTCCACCTTCCACCTTCAGCGTCCTGGCTCCGAGGGGAAAGAGGTACCTGGCTGGAAAAAGGTACCTGGCTGAGCTCTGCTCCCATGGGAGAAGGTGCTGGCTGGGCAGGTCTGGGGCTCTGTGTCCCCAGGGCTGTGTGTCCCAGGGCTGTGTGTCCCCAGCCTGTGTCCCAGGGCTGCGTGTCCCCAGCCTGTGTCCCAGGGCTGTGTGTGCCCAGCCCGTGTCCCAGGGCTGCGTGTGCCCAGCCCGTGTCCCCAGGGCTGTTATAGCCTCCCTACACGTGACAGCAGAGCTGGAGCTGCAAGATGACTCCAGCACCGAGAGGGACCCGCTGTGTGACAGCAGGGGCAGCAAACAGAACAGCAGGAGAGCTCCTGGAGTTCCCCACATGGAAAATTTCCCGGCCTGTCCTGACCCGACGAACCCCCCGATGCAAATGTGACGTGGGGGCATCGATCCAAGGGGGATCCGAGCTGCCAGGGCTGGGAGCAGGCACTAAATCACCCTCCTTGCTGCCCTGGCAGCCCCTCAAGGGGCCGGGAAAACCCTGCCGCCAATCCCGGAAAATGCCATCCCAGGAATCCGAAGCAGGAGCTCCTCAGCTGATCTCAGGGATAAGGAATGACCTCAGAACAGAGGGAAAGTTCATTGTGAGCAACCACCCCACCGGTCAGGGACGGTCATCCCACTGCAGCACACGGAAAAAAATATCCTGAGTTGGGAGGGACCCACCGGGATCATCCAGCCCAACTCCCAGCCCTGCCCAGGACATCCCAACAATCCCACCCTGTCCCTCAGAGCATTGTCCAAACCCTCCCTGAGCTCTGGCAGCCTTGGGGCCGTGCCCACTGCCCTGGGGAGCCTGGGCAGTGCCCAACCACCCTGTGGGGGAAGAACCTTTGCCTGAGATCCAACCTGACCCTGCCCTGGCACAGCTCCAGCTGGGTTTCAGGTCACCTCCAATTCAGAAATTTCCCATGGAAACGAACTCCCTGGAACCCTGCTGGGTTTTTTATGGCATCACCCAGGAGACTGTCTGCACTCTGTGCCAAACACCCTGAAAAACAGGCCGAAGTTTAGGTTGGGCTTGCAGGGATGTGCTTGGAAAAGAAAATGTACCCACAGCTGGAAGGAGCAGCAAACACTGCACTGACACAGGCTGCCCTAAGGATGGGGAATTCCTCCTGCTGGGAGCAGAGGGTAGGGCAGATCCTGGCCAGGGACGTGGCAGGATCCCCCGGGCCATCAGGGGCTGCACTTTCACTTTGAGTTACCTCAGGAAAGGGTAGGACAGGGCTTGTGATTTGTCCAAGCCTCGGCTTTATCCGGCTGATGTCAACCTTCCCTGCCCTGCTGTGCCTTGTGATCTGCAGTTCCTGAGCACCTCGAACTTCCTGCGAGCCGCCAGAGAAAAAAACCCCAAAAATAAAACCGAAAATAAGTGTCAGAACAGCACCTTAACCATGTTATTGCATCGCTCTGGGACGGCACGGGAGCCCTCGCTGCCAAAAGCAACTCGCAAAGAAAATGAAGAGTCGCTGTTTGGATGCAGCAAAACGGTTCTAATGCGAAAAAAAAAAAGTTGGTTTTGGTGAAAATAGTTGTGATCCTGAAGGAAACAAAGGCAGAGGCCGCGCGGAATGTGCTGCTGGCAGCTCATTCCCAGGAAAAGCCCGGGAATGAGCAGGAAACGGAGCAGGGAGGGCTTTTAATCATCGCTGCCGCTGTTGTTACGGAACAGCTCGGGAGTTATCGGGAGTGGCAGGAGACGCCCCGAGGGACCGGGACACAGCTCGGGGACAGCGCCGATCCCACCCCGGGGACGAGGCACCGCCGCATCTCAGCGGGGAGGAAAAACGCCGCGTTCCCCGGTCCAGCCTCTCCCCGGGGGCTCCCCGGGCGTTCTCCTTCTCTTTCCCTGGTTTTATTATCCTGCAGCGTCCCCAGGACGTGGAAAACCAGGGGATTTCCCCTTCTCAACGGGACCGACTTCCAGCCGCGCTTGGGCACCGGGACTGCGGCTCCGGTCCCCGGTGACATCGCCGAGGGGGTCCCGCTGGATGGGGGGGGAGCGAACCGGGGATGTTCCCCCCGCCCCCGGCCCGGACCCTCCCGGGAAACGAAAGCGAAAGTGTCGCTGTCCCCTCGCCGCGGGGCAGCCCCGACATCCCGAGGGACATCCCGGGATGGGGACACGGGACCCCGACGCCTCCTCCCCCCGTCCCACTCACCGGCGGCGCGGCTGGAAAACGGGAACCGAGCGGGTCTGCGAGCACCAGGCGGAAGATCGGGAATAGGTGGAGCCCCCGGGATACCCCGCCCGGGATACCCGGGCCGGTACCACCCCTGGGCGGTCCCGCCGCGCTGCTGGGACTCGTAGTTCGGAGCGAGGGACCGGGACATCCCGGGAACCAGGACACCTCGGGGCAGGGATGCTCCGGTGACCAGGACATCCCTGGGACCGGGACAACACGGGGACCGGGATATCCTGGGGACTGGGACACCCCCGGGACCGGGACCCCCCAAGGATGGGAAAAACCGGGGGGCCGGGATGCTCTGGTGAGCAGGACATCCCTGGAACCGAGACACCCCAGAGACCAAGACATCCCGGTAACGGGACACCCCTGGGACTGGGACATCCTGGTGATCAGGGCAACCCGGAGGCAGAATCATAGAATGTTAAGGCGTTGGAAGGACCTTAAAGACAATCTCGTCCCACCAGAGCAGAGTAGAGGGGGAGAATCCCCTCCTTGGACCTGCTGGCCACGCTCCTTTGGATGCAGCCCAGGATTCAGTTGGTCTCTGGGCTGAGCTGGCTCATGGAATCACAGAATCACCGAGGTTGGAAAAGCCCTCTGAGATCATCGAGGCCACCCTGTGCCCGATCCCTACCTTGTCCCCCAGACGATATTGTCCCCAGACAATATTTTATGATTCTGATGATTATTTTTTATTTTGTTTGGCGCCTCGTGCCTGGGAGGTTCGCTTACTTGTTACAGCGACCAGCTGTGTCTTCAGTATCAATGTGTGGAGGGGTTTGTTAGAAACGCAATTACACCGCGAAGAGTAACTGAATAACACTAAAAAAAATAAGGAAAAACCTCTATTTTTTTTTTCCTTTAGCGTTGATGGGTAACCAATAGGTCGAAGGGGGGCAAATTTGCTCTCGCGGGGAGAAACTCCCTGCAAACGGGACTGTTTCTTTAGGTTCTGTGATGTAAAGATGTTCGGGGGGGAGGTGTGTGTCAAACTCCCCAATATTTGGAAGGCTCGGCTCCTTTTCCCGGGATCGCTCCCCATCCCTTCCCCTCCCGACCCCCAGCGTGATTGACACCCGCGCCGCCCAATCAGCGAGCGCGCCGCCGACTGAGCCAACCAATCGCCTCCCGCGCGGCCGCCCCCGCCCTCCCGCATCCGGGCACGGCGGGAAGCGGGGCGGGGAGGGCGGGGCCCGCCTGGGGCCCGGCCAATGAGGGGCGCGGGCGCGGGCGCGCGCGCGCGGCGGCAGCCAATGGGCGCGGAGGACGCCCGGGGGGACACGGCCAAGGTGACGCTCCCCCCTCAGAGCCGCCGCCGCCGCCGCCCCGAGCGGACCCCGCGCAGGTGGGACCCGCTCCCGGGCCCGACCCTGGCCCCGCCGCCACCGCCGCGGCCTCGGAGGGTTCTGGGGCAGCTCGGGGCGCGGCCGGTGCTCGCTGGGGTCGTGCCCTTCGCTGCCCTTGCCCTCATGAGGGGTTCGGGGGGTTCGGGTGTGGCGAGGAGGGCGCGATGAGCAGCTCTGAGCCGGCCCGGGGAGGGCACCGAGCGGGGATTAACGGGGAGCTGGGGGGGGCAGGGCCGAGGGGACAGAGGGGGGACACAAAGCCTCGGGGACAGCCGGGGGACACACAAGGGCCGAGGGGACAAAGCCTCGGGGACACGTAGCGGTGGTGGGGACAAAGCTTTGGTGACAGCCAGGGGACACGGGGGTCAGGGGGGCAAAGTCTGGGTGACAGCAGGGGGGACACGGAGCCGTTCTGGGGACACAACCTTGGGGACACAGAGCTGTGGTGGGGACACAACCTTGGGGACACAGAGGTACAGTGGGGACACAACCTTGGGGACACAGAGGTGTAGTGGGGACACAACCTTGGGGACGTGGAAGTGGGGGCAGAGCCTCAGGGACAGGGCAGCAGGTGAACCCGAGGTCAGATGTGGGTCTGAGCCCACAGAGGGTTGGCACGTGACAACAGTGCCAGGAGTCCCAATTCCTTATGTTTATTTTGTTTATTTGCCTTAGATTAACAAAATGCAGGCTCCCGTGGCACTTCTCAGCTCCCCGGCACTGGTGAGTCGCCTTTCCTTGCAGGGGGATGATAATTCTCGGTGGGGATACAGGATGGGGAGGGATTGCTCCAAAGTGCTGCCCTGGACACCCTCAGCTGAGGTGGGATCATGTGGGTCTGTTTGGGATTTAAGGAGGAAGGGAAACAAGGTGACCTCTGGTGACACCATGTAAATAGATGGGGGTGAGCTGCCAGGGCCTTCTCCCAAGATAAACTAAACTGATTTCCACAGAGATACTCGATCACCCCTCTCTTTGAAGGGGTGAATTAGAAAGGAAAGGTGTGGAAATGTGGCAGTAATTAAATTGCTGTGGCAGATGTGACACTGTGCTGCAGCCTGTGGTGTGTGGAATTGTTTAATCCAACTGGCTGCAATGGGAATATCATATGCCTTTATTTTTTAGTCTTGTGTCATAGTTGATGTTTTCAGAAAATCTTCATACCTTTCTTCATAAAGTGTTCTTCTGAGGGTTAGTGCAGATACATCAAATTATGGGAGCAGTGATCTCTGCTCTCTGTGACCAGTGACAGGAGCCAGGGAACGGCTGGAGCTGTGTCAGGGAGGTTTGGGCTGGATTTTGGGAAAGGTTTTTCCCCCCGAGGGTGGTTGGCACTGACCAGGCTCCCCAGGGTCTGGTCACGGCCCCAGGGCTGCCAGAGCTCAGGGAGCGTTTGGACAGCTCTGAGGGACGGGGTGGGATTGTTGGGGTGCCCGTGCAGGGCCAGGGGTTGGGCCGGATGATCCCGGTGAGTCCCTCCCAGCTCAGGAGATCCCAGAACTCTGACTGTTCACTGTCTGTGTTCCCTGCAGTTCCGATGCTGCTCCAGGGCTCTGGCCAGGCCCGTTTCAGTGTCTGTTTTCAGCAGGCCCGAGGCTCAGACTGCACAGGTGAGACTCGAATGGGAAAGCGCCTCTTGCTGTCTTTGCTCTGCCCGATGACTCCTCCCGACCGTCCAGGGGCCGGCAAACGCGGGGCCGTGGCTCCGCTCCCAGCCCTCCCCCGCCGAACCCCGAGCTCCTCTCATTCCCGATTCCTTGCCCTGTGCCCGCAGGGAGCCGCTGCCTCCCCCCCACAGCTGCCGCGGCGGGAATTGCGGAGCAGCGCCGCGTCCCGGGACATCGACACGGCCGCCAAGTTCATCGGGGCCGGGGCTGCCACGGTGGGGGTGGCGGGGTCGGGAGCGGGCATCGGCACCGTCTTCGGCAGCCTCATCATCGGCTACGCCAGGTGAGCGGCCCGGGCACAGCCCCGGGGACAGGGGCTTGGCTCTGGGAGGGGCAGTGTGGGGGACTTGGGTTTGACTGAAACAACCCTGGAGTGTAAAACGGTTGTCATAACCCATGCACCTATAAAAGAATTCCATGGTCTGTCAAGTCCGTGAATCTATTAAAGAAATCCATGGATCTATTAAAAAAATCCAGGAATTTATGACATCCAGGAATCTATTAAAGAAATCTGTGAGTCTGTTAAAGAAATCCAGGAATTTATGAAATCCAGGAATCTATTAAAGAAATCTGTGAGTCTGTTAAAAAAATCCAGGAATTTATGAAATCCAGGAATCTATTAAAGAAATCCAGGAATCTATTAAAGAAATCCAGGAATCTATTAAAGAAATCTGTGGGTCTATTAAAGAAATCTGTGGGTCTATTAAAGAAATCTGTGGGTCTATTAAAGAAATCTGTGGGTCTATTAAAGAAATCCAGGAATCTATTAAAGAAATCCAGGAATCTATTAAAGAAATCCAGGAATCTATTAAAGAAATCCAGGAATCTATTAAAGAAATCCAGGAATCTATTAAAGAAATCCAGGAATCTATTAAAGAAATCCAGGAATCTATGAAATCCACGAATCTGTTAAAGAAATCCATGAGTGTATTAAAGAATCCATGAATCTATTAAAAAGTCCATGAGTCTATTAAAGAAGCCCATGAATCTATTTAAAGAGATCCATGAATCTATTAAGAAATTTCCATGAATCTATTAAGAAATTTCCATGAACCTATTAAGAAATTTCCATGAATCTGTTAAGAAATTTCCATGAATCTGTTAAGAAATTTCCATGAATCTATTAAGAAATTTCCATGAATCTATTAAGAAATTTCCATGAATCTAATAAGAAATTTCCATGAATTTATTGAAAAAAACCCCCATGAATCTATTAAATAAGATCCACTAATTTATTAAACCCCCTCGTCATTTTATTAAAATAATGTTAAAACAAGGATCCATTATTCTCTTAAAGTTACCCGTTGTTCTCTTAAATAACGAAGTTCCTCAGTTGTTTGAATCCACCCTGTAATTAATTCCGAAGGGTCCTGCTGCCTCTGGAAGAAAGGGAGCACTGATTGTGAGGGGAGCACTGACTGTGAGGGGAGCACTGATTGTGAGGGGAGCACTGACTGTGAGGGGAGCACTGATTGTGAGGGGAGCACTGACTGTTGAGGGGAGCACTAATTGTGAGCTGGGCACTGATTGTGAGGGGAGCACTAATTGTGAGCTGGGCACTGATTGTGAGGGGAGCACTGACTGTGAGGGGAGCACTAATTGTGAGCTGGGCACTGATTGTGAGGGGAGCACTGACTGTGAGCGGGGCACTGATTGTGAGCGGGGCACTGATTGTGAGCAGGGCACTGACTGTGAGCGGGAATTGTAGCTCGGTGCCACCAGCTGAGAGTCACCCTCGGGGTTCAACATCCCTGAAAGCAGGGGAGAATGCTGGCTGTGTCATTCCAGCTGCTGGCTGTGTCATTCCAGCTGCTGCCTGCCCGCCACCCCCTGCTCCGTGCTCTGCCTGCGGGACACGATCCCGGGAATTCCGGGCTCCGCTTTGCCCGTTTCCTTCTCGCCGCCGCTTTCCCTCACTGTGGTTTCTCCCGCAGGAATCCCTCCCTCAAGCAGCAGCTGTTCTCCTATGCCATCCTGGGCTTTGCCCTGTCCGAGGCCATGGGGCTCTTCTGTCTGATGGTGGCATTCCTGATCCTCTTCGCCATGTGACGGCTCCGCCCGCGGCTCCCGGCGCTCCGGCCCGGCCACTGGAGCCTCTTCCCATCGCAGCGTTCCAGACTGACCATTAAAGAAAGGATTTCTCTAAATAAACTGGTGGCTTGGTTTTTGGTTTGGTTTTTTTTTTTTTTTTTTTTTTTTTTTTTCTTTATTTTTTAGTGTTCTGGTCTGGTGGCGGGGGAGTTTTTGGGGCTTGGTTGAAGGGTGCCATGTCCCAGGTGTGGGATGAAGCAAACAGGGAGCGTGGAAGGGCGTGGGAGGGGACAAAAACTGAGGTGAAGTCGACTAAAACAGCTCAGATCTATTCAAAATCCCCAAAAGTGTTGCCCTTTTAAAGCAAGTCTTGATGAGAGTAGGTTGGGGTTGGATATTCGGGAGAAATTCTGTGAGGGGCTGGAATGGATTTCCCAGAGAAGCTGTGGCTGCCCCATCCCTGGAAGTGCCCAAGGCCAGGCTGGACGGGGCTGGGAGCACCCTGGGGTACTGGGAGGTGTCCCTGGGTGAGCTTTAAGGTCCTTCCAACCCAAACCATTCCATGATTCCATATCTTCACCAGTCTGTTGTTGGAAATGCTCCCTTTCTTTCAGCTGAGAGCACCTGGAAAAGGTGCTGGGTGCAAGGTGAGGGTGCTCACGGATGTGTTAATGGTGTTTGCAGGGCTGAATTCCCAGGAAGTGCCCACATCGTGGGAATTTCCTTCCTTTTCCAGGAAGAGCTGGTTTCAAGGTCACACTGTTCACTGTTCACTGCCTCCTCAAGGCAAAGTTTACCCAAGGAATCACAGCTGATTGTGATAATCCACTAATCAATTAAAAAAAAAAATCCGTTGCTCCGTTAAAACAATGCACCAAACTGGTAGAATAAGCCATTATTCTATTAAAATAAAAATAAACTGATAAAATAAAGAGCTGAGGGTTTGGTGGGTTTTTTTCCCCCTCCCAACAGCTCCGTGCTCCAGCTGTTTTAGAGACTGGAGTATATGAGGGAGGAGAAATGCCCAAATCCACCCCAAAATCTGGGCCTGGGGGTGAGGCAGCTGTGCCTTTAAGGAAGGGGAGCCTGGAGGAAGCTTGTCTCTTATCTGCTTTAAGTAATTGAATTAATGCAGCTACTCCTTGTCCTTAAAGCCTCTGCAGAGGGGTGGTGACCTCCCCGGGCACGGGAACACCTCCCTGGGCACAGGAATGGGGTACAGGAATATGAAATTCTGTTTGGAATTGCTGCTGGGAGGAATTCCCTGTGAGGGGTGAGGAGAATTTGAGCCAAAAATCTCCAAGACTTGGAGAAACGTGGCTCTGAAACCAGAAAGAACTCGAGGGAAACTCGGCTGAATTAGAGAGGAAAAATCCTCTGGATCCTGGGAATAAATGTGCAACCCTAAAGCAGGGATCCCGTGCCTTGGGAATCCTCCCAGGGTGTCCATAGGTTGTAGCTGGCACCCAAAACTTGCTGCCCTGGGAAAACAACACTGTTGCTGGGGCTGCCTTAGTTACATTTAAACTCCTTACACGTATGGAACTGGATAAACAGCTCCTTGGATCCCTGTAAAGCGAAAAGTGACCTTGGAGCTGGGATTGCTCCCCCAGCACATCCTTGCTGTTCGTACCCGGGGGGTTCTGGGCAGCTCTGGGGGGGGTTGGAGGAGTGGGATGGTCCTACAGGGACCACGGGCACAGCTGCAGGGTTCCTGTGAGCTGGAAAAACAGCTTTTCCCCCTCTCCTAGCCCTTTGATCCAGCTGATTTCCAGCCCTCAGGCTGCTGTGTTGGGGATCTGAACCCCTGGGAGCTGCCTGATCCCACAGCTGCTCCGAGCTCAGACCCTTTCCTGGAGTGTTTTCCCAGCCTGTCTGTCACAGCAGCCGCTTCCCTAAAGGGTCTCAGCCTCTTCTCCTGAGTAACAGGATGAGAGGAAACAGCCAGGGAATTGGATATTGGAAAAAAATTCTTCGTGGAAAGGGTGTCCAGGCTTTGGAACCAAGTGGTGGAATCACCATCGCTGGAGGGATTTAAAAAACCTGTGGATGGGGCACTTTGGGAACGTGGGTTAGTGAACTTGGCAGTGCTGGGGGAATGGCTGGACACAGTGATCTTAGAGTCATGGAATATCCCGTGTTGGGAGGGACCCACAGGGATCATCCCGTCCAGCTCCTGGTCCTGCCCAGAACCCCCCAAAATCCCACCCTGTGCAAGCATTCCTTGAGCTCTGGCAGCCTTGTGGCCGCGAGCACTGCCCTGGGGAGAGGAGACCTTAGAGGTCTTTTCCAACCTGACTGTTTCCATGACTCCACGATTCCATAAATCCCCCCTTTCCCACCCCAAACCCCCCCCCAAACCCTCCTTTCTCCCCTCCACCCCTTGAGACCTCCGCCACACCAGGGGCGCCATGTCAAGGAAATACCAAGGCTCGCAACGAGGCGGCCCTGCGGGAGAGCCGCTCTGTCTCGCTCTCTATGGTCCGCCGGGGGCGTGGGGCGTGGGCGGTGCGGGGCCGCTCTGGCCGCGCGCCTCGGTGGTGCGGAGTCCCGGAAGCGGCGCGGGCCGAGGCCGCAATGGCGGAGAGCCCGGCGGCCGAGGACGCGGCCCCGGCCCCCGGCCGCGGTGCTGGGGGCGGGCGGCGGCGGCGGCAGCGCCTCGCCGAGCGCCGCCGGCTCCGCGGGCACCCCCGGCGTCTTCATCCCCGCCGAGCTCTGGGCGGCCGCGGGTTTCGGCGCCGCCGCCGCCGCCGCGCCCGGCACCGGCGTGGCCCCCGCGAGCGGCGGGGCCCCGATGGCGGCGGCGGCGGCGGCGGGGGCCGCGCTCCTCACGCACTCGGCCTTCTGGGACCCCACGGTCAGCGGGGACTGGGACAGCGAGAGGCCCAGCCCGGCCTGCCTGCTGCGGATCAAACGGTGAGCGGGGCCCGGCACCGGGGGGGCTCCGGGGCCCGGACCCGCCGGGCACGGAGCGAGGCTCGCGTGTGCAGGAGACGTTCGGCTCGTCCCCTCGGGGTGGTAACGGTCCCCTGGGGCCGCACCGGACCGTCACCGGCCGGCCTGGAGAGCCGGGATCGGCTCCCGGTGTCCCCGGGCTTCCCTGGGAACAGGTCCCGGTCCCTCCCTGTGTCCCGGGGCTCTCCTGGAGACAAGCCGTGGTTCTTTCCCTGTGTCCCAGGGCTATCCTGAGGACAAGTCCCGGTCCCTCCTTGTGTCCCAAGGTTTCCCTGGGAACAGACCCCGTCCCTGTGTCCCGGGGCTCTCCAGGGCACGCACTCCAGTCCCCATCGTGCCCTGGAATCACGGAATCCCACACGGGTTTGGGTTGGAAGGGACCCTAAAGCCCATCCAGTGCCACCCCCTGCCATGGGCAGGGACACCTTCCGCTCTCCCGAGTTGCTCCAAGCCCTGTCCAACTTGGCCTTGGACCTCCCGGAATTCCTGGCCTGGAATCTCCTCTCCCAGGTGTTTGGGATTCCGTGGGTCTCACCCCTGCCAGCCCGGGGGTCCCTCTGTGCCACCCCCCGGGGTCTCTGTCAGCTGCCCTGGGGGGTTGGCAGCAGAGCTCCTAACCCTGCCCTCGGGATCCCTGGCAGCTCCTGGGAGGTGCCGTTACATCTGGGAGGGGAACAGATTTTTTGGTTCCCTGGTGGCCAAGTTAAAATATTCACAGCAAACCTGCCCTTCACTCTCCTCCTTCCTGCCAGTGGCCACCCGTGGGGCTGCCCTGACCCTTCCAGGGATCCCCTGGATCAGCCTGTGGATCCCTTTGCCAGAAGGAGCAGGAAGGTCTGGTGTTGTTGGAAACGCTGGCGCTGATTCAACAAGTCCTTCCTCTTCCCTCAGAGCAGGAATTGCTGCCTGCCAGGCTCTTGCTCATCCTTGTTCTGGAGCTTGGATAATGTCTCCCAAAGATGGCTCCAGATTTTTGGGCAGTTTCCAACCCAGAGCAGGCAGGGAGGGGAGAGGCTTCTCCTGCTGCTCTCACCCTCCTCACCTCGAAACCTCCCCGAGCTCTGGTCCCTTCCCAAATGGGAAGGAAGGTCGAGTGGGAGCTTGTCCTGAAGCTCAGCACAGCTCTGATTACAGGAGAGAGGGTTTGGGTGACGGAATTCAGCAGTTTGTCTGTCAGCTGCACGGGGTTGTAGGTGATTTGTTGGGTTTTGGTTCATTTTGGGCTGAGTTCTTGGAGAAGGGAGGCTGTTGGGGTCAGGTTGGGGGGTGTGTTGCACCCTGACTGCTCTGGGACCTTCTGCCTGATCCATTAACCCCAAATGGCTCAGAGCAAAACATTCCCAGAAGTGGTTGAGTCATGGCTTGGGAAAACAAATGAGTGAGCACAGAAAGGGATCCTGTGAATGGTCTGGGTGTGAAGAGGGAAAACCTCAGGAGGGAGAGGTTATCCCTTAAATAACAAACCTCACCTCACAGGACTTGAAAACAGCTCCCTGGGGGGGATTTCTGGCTGGAGTTTGACGTGCTGGAGGTGATCTGGGGTGAAACACAAGTTAATCAAGGTGTGCTGGTTCATTGACTGCTGCTCCTGAAATGCCTCAGCGATTTTTGGGGATAAATTGAAGGAACTCATCCAGAAAACTGTGAGAGCCAAGGGAAAACCGTCTGTCTCCTTACAAATGACAAGTTTCCACCTTCAGAGTCTGTCCCTTGACACCTGTGCAGGGATTTGTCACCCAGACCCACCAAGGGACACCCAGACTAATTCCTCTTTCCTCTCCTCAGGGATATCATGTCCATCTACAAGGAACCACCCCCAGGAATGTTCGTTGTGCCTGATCCCCACGACATGACCAAGGTGAGAGGTTTGGAGCTGGTTCAGCTCCCTGCTGCTCTGTGTGTTGTGTCCATGGCTGCTGGGAGGGTTTCCCAAATGGAATATTCCCTTGGTGTTCTGAGAGGAGTCGGGGTGAGCCTTGCAAGAGCACAGGGCTCCAGTTTTCCTGGTGGCACTGGGATGGGATGCATTAAAATGGGAGGAGGCTCCCAAGGAAAGTGGTTCTGTGCAGAGGTGCCATCCTGGTGGGCTGAGGAGATTCCATGGATAACCCAGCTCTGGTTTGGTGGACGCTGGGGGTGCTGATCCAGCTTGTTTCATCCCACTGATGCTTGAAAACAATGAGTGGAACATCCCAAAGAAGGGAGAGCTCTGTGGAAAACCGGTGGCTGTGGGGGGGCTTCTCAGAGCAGCTGGAAATCAGGGTGTCCATTGGGACAGGAAGGGCTGGAGTGGCTCTAATCTGCCTCTGGAGCCTGGAAATGGGAATTGCTGGGAGCTGGCAGGGAAATGTGGGTTGCTGGGATGGACTGGAGCTGCCTGCCAGGATCCCACAGGCTCCTCTGGGGACAGGCCTGGCCACAGCCTCCCTCTCCTGCCCTCATTCTTCCCCTCCAGGCTCCTCAGGGTTTTCCAGAACTGGGAAATCCCTGGAATTTCCCAGTCAGCTGGGAGGCAGAAGGTGCTCAAACCTCTTGATCTAGCGTGGTTTTGGTGGTGCTGCCCCTTCTCCAGCCAGTGTTCCCTGGGCTGGGCTCTGAGTGCTGGGAGAGGCTCCTTTGGTTTGCCCTGTCCTGCACTTCTCCCACCCCCCCTGGCAATGTGGCATCCCCAAATTCCCCCCCACGGGAGAATTGGAGCCCCTGGGATTTTGGAGGGAGCACAGAGGGAGTGTCTGGGCACAGGCAGCTCCCACCTGGGGGGCACTTCCCTGCAGGGAGTGCCAAAATGCCCTGGCACAGAAAGGTGGGTTTGTAGAACTTCCAGCCTCGGGGCCTTGGACTGAAATCCTGGGGAGGGAAGAGGATCATTAACTTGGATCACTGGGGGAGTAAAGCTTCCTCAATAGCCCAAGGGGAATAGATTCCTGGTATACAATCTGGGATCTTGGAGGGTAATTAGCAGAGGCAGAATAGGGTCTTAATTTCAGCTCCTGGCAGAGGAAGTCGAGTGATTGGTTTAACAGACCAAATCAGCAGGAGAACAGAGAGCTGAGGAATGCTCTAGTTTTGTGCAGAAATTCTGAATGATTTTTTTTCTTTCTAAAATTAGATTATTTTTTTTCGTATTTGAAATATTTCTGGTGGTTTTTTTTTAAGCCCAGCTTAGCACCTGAGCTGTGGTTCTGTGTGGTTTGAGGTGGAGAGGCCTGGGCTCATCCTCCCAGTGTGGGCAGCAGGGTGAGGGGGGGATTCCACCCTTCTGCCTGCTGCTCTGCTGAGGCCCCACCTGGAGTTCTGCACCCAGCTCTGGGCCCCCAACACAGCAAACGACTCGGACCTGTTGGAGCAAGTCCAGAGGATCCCAGGGCTGGAGCCCCCCTGCTCTGGAGCAGGGCTGGGGGAGCTGGGGGTGTTCAGTCTGGAGAAGAGAAGGCTCTGGGGAGACCTGAGAGCCCCTTCCAGGGCCTAAAGCAGCTCCAGGAGAGCTGGAGAGGGACTGGGGACAAAGGGATGGAGGGACAGGACAAGGGGGAATGGGTTTAAACTGAGAGAAAATTGGTTTAGATGGGATATTGGGAAGGAATTCTCCTCCAGGAGGGTGGAGAGGGGCTGTCCCAGGTTTCCCAGAGAAGCTGTCGCTGCCCCATCCCTGGAAGTGTCCAAGGCTGGGTTGGATGGGGCTTGGAGCAACCTGGGCTAGTGGAAGGTGTGGGTGGGTCTCATGGAAGGGGGGGTGGGACAGTGTGGGAGTGGTTGGGACAGTGTGGAAGTGGTTGGGATGCTGTGGCAGAGGTTGGGACACCATGGAAATGGTTGGGATGCTGTGGCAGTGGTTGGGACACCGTGGCAGTGTTTGGGACATGTGGAAGTGGTTGGGATGCCATGGCAGAGATTGGGACGCCATGGAAGTGGTTGGGACACCATGGAAGTGGTTGGGGCACCATGGAAGTGGTTGGGACACCATGGAAGTGGTTGGGGCACCATGGAAGTGGTTGGGACACCATGGAAGTGGTTGGGACACGTGGAAGTGGTGGGACGCCGTGGCAGTGTTTGGGACGCCATGGAAGTGGTTGGGATGCCGTGGCAGTGGTTGGGATGCCGTGGCAGTGGCTGGGACATGTGGCAGTGGCTGGGACATGTGGCAGTGGCTGGGACATGTGGCAGTGTTTGGGATGCTGTGGCAGTGTTTGGGACACCATGGAGATGGTTGGGACACCATGGAGATGGTTGGGACACCATGGAGATGGTTGGGACACCATGGAGATGGTTGGGACACCAAGGAGATGGTTGGGACACCATGGAGATGGTTGGGACACCATGGCAGTGGTTGGGACACCATGGAGATGGTTGGGGACACCATGGAGATGGTTGGGACACCAAGGAGATGGTTGGGACACCATGGAGATGGTTGGGACACCATGGCAGTGGTTGGGACACCATGGAGATGGTTGGGACACCATGGAGATGGTTGGGACACCATGGAGATGGTTGGGACACCATGGAGACGGTTGGGCCGCGGGTGGCAGCGGTTTTTGGGCCGCGGTTGGCAGCGGACGTGGAGCGCAAGCCGGGCTTTTGTTTTGCAGATTCATGCATTGATCACAGGCCCCTTTGACACGCCTTATGAAGGGGGTTTCTTCTTGTTCCTGTTTCGCTGTCCTCCAGATTATCCCATCCACCCACCCCGGGTCAAACTGATGACAACGGGAAATAACACAGTGAGGTTTAACCCCAACTTCTTACCGCAATGGGAAAGTCTGCCTGAGTATTCTGGGGTAAGAGGAGACTTTGGCTCTTTTCCTGGGAATCAGGAGGTGGCTGCGGGCCCCGTTCTGCCCTCGTGCTCCCTCTCTGCCCGTCGGGCCCCGGTCTTGCCCCCAGACTTGTGCTTGGGTGCATCTTTATGCTTCTGTGGAGTCATGTGCAGAGTCAGAGTCATAAAGCAGCACAAATCCCTCTCCTGAAACAGGGGTTTCACTTACCTTTAAAAGCACCTGAGAACGGAGAGAGCGAAGCACAAAATTCGGGGGATTTTGCTGCTTTTTCTCCTGCTTCCCCTTGCAAACCCTCAGACCAAGCACTGCACTTCCTCTGCTTTTGCACTTTCCAGCCTGGTCCTTAATGTTGTTTAAATGTAGGTTTTTGTGGTTTTAATTTCCTCTCTCCATATGGGCTTAAAAATAAATAAATAAAAGAAAGTGGAAAATAAAAAGCTGCTAAGAAGTTCCTTGAGAGCCATTTGACTGCTCTGGGCTTCCACCTCCACTGAGGCTGTGGGGGCTGAGCTGTGGGTGGGATGAGTTAAAAGCACAGCTCCTGTGCTGCCTGTTCCAACAGGCTCCACTGCTGCCAGTCCTCGTTCCTCACCTGCTGGAGTTCTAAACACGGGAAAGCCCTGGTTGAACGAAGAGTTTCCCAGAGAAGCTGTGGCTGCCCCATCCCTGGAAGTGTCCAGGGCCGGGTTGGGTGGAACTTGGAGCAACCTGGGCTGGTGGAAGGTGTCCCTGCCGTGGCAGGGGGTGGAATGCGGTGGAGCCTGAAGTCTCTTCCCACCCAAGCCATTCCAAGAGAAGGGGCAGCAGCAGCTGGAATTGCCATGGGAATGTGATCACCCACCAGGAATCTGAGTCCTGGTGTGGCTGAAAAGCTGCCTTCCCTGGGATGGTTCCAGCAGTGCCACAGAGCTAGTCCCAGGAGCTGATAGATCCTGGCAGGGAGATGGATTCTGCTGGGAAACACCTTCTGGATCCACGAGCTGGATGCCAACACCTGCCAGTGGCCAGGACATGCAGGGCATGCCCCTGTTTGAGGGGCCTGAATGCCCAGCAGCTCCCAGAGCAGCTCCCAGAGCAGCTACCCTGTGGCTTCTGCAATCGGAGCTGCAGCAGGAAAGGTGAATTATTGAAGAGTGAACAAAGAGCCTGGGCCTGAGCAGGGATGGGAAGCGCAGAGGGAACCGAGAATAAAAGGATTTAGGAGGAGGATATGTGGGTCAGCACATCCTCCCTGAGCTCACAGGGAGGCAGGTCTGGAGCTGGAGCTGGGATATTAAGGGCAGGCAGCAGAACAGCTTTTTCTGCTAATGCTGTTCAGTGCAAAGGGTTTTGCTGCCCCATGTGTGAGGTGAGCACCTCGTTCCCAGGAGCTCGTGCTTTTGGGGCAGTGCTTGTGCTGGGGGGCTGCAGGAGTGATGGGGCCTGTTTGAGCCTGGAAAATCAGATTTCAGTTCTTAGGAGTTGTTATTCCTGACCTCAGACAGTGCTAGCAGCTTGGGTTGCTCCAGGCTGCTGAGTGGGGTGACAGCCAGAGCTTCAGAATTCCTGTTGCTCCCCTGTGATTCCTGTGTCTGTTAGTGGAGTGAGGTTTGTCAGCCTTGTGGTGCTCAAGCAAAATACTCATTTAGCGAGAGGAATAAGCTACTTTGTCCCTGAAAACTCCCTCAGTGTCCAGTGCTGTTCTACCTGTGGCAGCTCTTTCTCCTCCTGTGCCTTTCTGTGGGGTCCAGGTGTGGTCTGTGAGCGTTGCTGGTGCAGGGATGTGCTCCCTGAACCACTCCTGCTGGGTTCATTAATTGCTGCTTTTCTGTTTTGCTGCCCCAGCACCTGGACCGGGCCCTGCCTGGAGCCCAGCTCAGAGTATCTCCTCAGTCCTCCTCTCCATCCAGTCCCTGATGACTGAGAACCCTTACCACAACGAGCCGGCTTCGAGCAGGTGAGACTTGGAGCTGGAGCTTCCCTCCACACCTCGCTCCTGGAGGCAAATCCCATGCTGGAACGGGATCAAGAGGTGGTGATGTGGCTTGGCTCTTTCCCAGCTGGAGCTGGAGGGGTGAGTACAAGCCAGCTCTGAACCAGAGGCTGCTGAGCTCACCTGAGTGTGAGGGAAGGGAAGAACAGGGGTTGCTGGGGAGATGGGATGGCTCTTCCTTTCCCCTGCTACACCACTGCTGGAATGGCTTCCCTGGACATATTGTCCTGCAGGAACCAAACTGCTCAGGTTTTTCCTGGTCTCCTGGAGGGGGCAGCTTTCTGTACCAACCTTTTCACTGCACTTGTCTCCACACCATGCAAGGCCAGGGCTCTGGGGGCACATCAGACCCTGCCAGCTCTTCCTGTGCTGTGTGAATCAGCTCAGCACACACCAGTGCAGCTTGGCAGGCCCAGGAGGGAGAGATGAAGAGCCCCTGCAGAGGTTTGGACTCACTGGCCCGAATTGTGTTGGCAGGAGAGGCACCCTGGGGACAGCAAGAACTACAACGAGGCATTCGGCACGAGACCATCCGGGTGGCAGTGTGTGACATGCTGGAAGGGAAGTGTCCCTGTCCCGAGCCTTTAAGGTATGGAAAAGAGCAGAAGTGGGTGGGGGGAAGCAGGATAAACTGTTCCTGAGATCCTGGGAGCTGCTCTGCCTGGCCCAGCCAAGGTTGTGCCCCCCTGCAGTGGGTGGCTGGTCCGGGTGGTGCCCAGGAGCTGTGCCAGGACAAAGGCCTGTTACTGAGCACAATGGCTGCATCCTCTGGCTTGGGTTTGGGAATAAATGGGCCTTGTCCTCTGGGAAAAAAAATCCTGGAGGGAGGAGGGCACAGCTGTTGTGGAAACACGTGCAGCATCCCTTCAGCTGCAGGGCTCTGCAGTTCCTTGGCTCTGTCCTGCCTGTCTGTGCCCTCTGAGGGACGCACACAGGGTGTCCCAGACAACTCCAGGAACTGGAATTAGTGGGATGGGGTGACCCTGGGTGATGTGGCTGTTGTTGTGTTGATTGTTTGCCCTCTCCTTGTGTGCAGGGGTGTCATGGAGAAGTCCTTCATGGAATACTACGACTTCTACGAAGGGGTGTGTAAAGAGAGGCTGTACCTCCAAGGACAAACGATGCAGGTGGGTGCCAGCCAGTTCCCCTGGTGACAGGGGCCTGTGGTTGGTGACAGACCACAGTGTGCAGCACCAGGGGTGGATCTGGGAGATCTGCACTCCAGCTTTGAGCCAACCACGGAACTGAGACCTGAGGGGTTCCTGTGGGTGCAGCACTGCCATCCCCAAATGCAGAGGGCACACACAAAATATCTCCCAGGCTGTCAGATTTCTGAGGGCTGGGCCTGAGACACTCTCCAGGCAAGCAGGTGCTGCTTTCAGCCCTGGCAGTGGCACAGTTTGCTCTCCCCTGGTGCAGTTTGCTTTCACATCCAGGTTATCCAGTGCTGGTGGCAGCTGAACTCCAGTGCAGCCTTTTCCTGCTGGGTCACTGGTAGAATTTCTCTTTTTCTGAGGCTCCTTTGCTCAGACAGCAGATGAGACCTTCTCTGTGCCACTCCTTGTTCTGTCAGAGGAGGTGCAGAGTGGCTGAGGGAGGAACAGGGATGATACAACAGACACATCCAGACAGGTGGAATCCTGGAGCTCCTTTCTGCAGGGAAGGAGACTTTACAGACCACATTGCCAGGCTGTTTGCATATGAACAGATGTGTCTTCCTCCCTCATCCACCACCTCTCCTCTGACTCATTGAGAAATCCCACTGCTAAGAAAAGATGGAGGTGGTTGATTTAATGATCTTGTGTCTCTGAGCCCTTTTTTTTCCCTCTCAGTGCTGTGTAATTCATAAATTGGAAGCACTCCCCGAAGCAGGAGAGTTATGTTTGGAGTGAGAATTCCCCTGAGGAGTGCCTGTGCCTGACTTAGAGCTGCAGGGAGGAGTGAACTGAGGGTGTGGTGCAGTTTGGTGACATGGGGATTGTCTGGTGTGGCCCCCTCTGGTTTCTCCTTGCAGGAGCTCAGTGCTCTCCCCAGGCTTTGTGAGGATCCCTGAGTTGTGCTCAGTTCCCAGAGGGGATGGTGCCATGCCTGGTTTTCTGCTCACTTGTAAACAGTAGCACAGGAAGCCTGAAAACAAGGTGCTGGAGAGATGATATCATTGTTTTCATTAGTATTTGAAATGAAGTCACCCCAGGCTCAGTATCAGTTGAGTCCTTGCCAGATGTGCTGTTTTGTTAATTCTGGGCCACATGTGGGCTTGTACCAAAGATGCCCATCAGATAGGACAGCACAAACCCCACCAGCACCTCATCTAACCCTGGCAGCGTGTCTTTGGCCTGGGATGGGCATAAAGCAGCAAATGTTAAATAACCTTCAAAGACTTTGTGCCTCTGACTTGGCTACAGCTCAACTGGGGCCTTGATTTCGGTGGGAATGGTGATGCCTTTCATTTGGATGGGCTCTGTAGCACTAATTTGACATGTGGTGAAGTCTTTGGCCTCTGGATTTGAGAGACTTAGATTTGTAACGTTTTCCCTGGACCAAATCTTTGAGACAATCTCCTTCCCTGAGGCTGGCAGTCAAAATCCAACTTGTGTCTGCTCAGCCTTTCATCTGCTTTGAGGTTTTGCTTGGGTTTGTAACGCTCCCCAAACAGAAAATATCAAAAAAAATATTAAAAAAATCAAAAAAATATTAAAACATCATCACCTCTGCCACCACAGGGAGGTGATGGGATGGGATTTGACCCTGAGATGGGCTTTGACCCTGAATTCTTGGACTGTTTATGCACAGTTTATTACACAGCTGGAATACTCCTGGTCAGAGGGACGATGGCTGCATTCACAGGCTCATCCCTGCTTTTCTTTCAGTGTCCTTTGATGAAAAGGACAATTTTTATGCACAGTTATTGCACAGCTCAAATACCCCTTGCCAGAGGGACGATGGGCTGTGTTTACAGGCTCATCCCTGCTTTTCTTCCAGTGTCCTTTAGGTGAAAAGGACAATCTTTAAGCACAGTTATTACACAGCTGGAACAGCCCTGATCAGAGGGACGATGGGCTGCGTTCACAGGCTCATCCCTGCTTTTCTTTCAGGATCCTTTAGGTGAAAAGGACAATCTTTAAGCACAGTTATTACACAGCTGGAACAGCCCTTGCCAGAGGGATGATGGGCTGCATTCACAGGCTCATCCCTGCTTTTCTTTCAGGATCCCTTCGGTGAAAAGCGAGGCCACTTTGACTACCAGTCCCTGCTGGTGCGTTTGCAGGGCATCCGGCAGAAGGTGCAGGAGAAGCACCAGCAGGAGCCCCCGGAGCTGGACTCTGAGAGCAGCTCCTCCGAGACAGAGACGGACCCGCAGGGCTGCTCCAGAGCTTAGAGCGGGGGCTGCTCTGCCCACAGCCCTGACAGACTCCACCACCCACCCACTGCCAGAGCAGGGAGCACGGGGGGGACCCTCCTGCCTCCCCCACTGCTCTGGTGGGAAACGCTGACTGAGGAGACTGCAGGCCCCACAAAGCCCAGCTCGTGCCAGGCTCCTCCCGAAGGTACTCCCTGCGCTAGAAAAGCCGGAGCATGTGGCGTCAGGTTATTTGTTTTTTTTGGAAACACCTACACTGGTTGTTTGAGGTTTTTTTTTTTTTATTATTATTATTATTATTTTTTGTTTTGGTTTTTTTTCCCCCCTCCATTTGATTAAAGAATGAGATCTAGACTGCAAACCCTTGGCAGCTTCTCTGTTCCTAGACAGTGAGCCCTTCCCCTGGGGCTGAGCGTGGAGCTGTGGCTGTGGGAGCGCTCCCGTGAGTCCAGGGTGTGAGTCAGGTGAAACCTGGGGCAGTGGAGCCTCTCTGCTCCGTGGAGCCCAGCTACCTGATGTCTTTCTCCTAGGCAGACCAAAGATAAAGAGCAGTGGTGGAGTTTGGGCTCCTTTCTGAAAGCTTTACTCAAGCCCTGGGTGGCTTTTGAAACCCCGGGTGCAAAGGGGCAGGTGGGAAGTGGAAGCTGCAGGGATGAGTAAGTGGAGTGCAGGATTGGCCATCCTGGCATTTTGGGGGAAGGGAGGATGAGAAACTCGTTGGTCAGAGATGGGGGGGAAGCACTTACAAACCAGTCTAGTTTGTGTATTATTTTTTTAAGGTGTTGATTTGAATTTAGCATTCTGGAAGTATTTCATTGGTGTTTCCTCACCTGAAGTTCTCTGCTTCCCACCTCTCCAGTCGGTGTCACGTTTTATTTTCCTCCCATCTTCCTCCTGCCACCTCCCTCCCTGCTGCTCCCTTGGTCCCTCAGATGGAAATGCTGCAATGGAATAAGGGGCAACTCCTGGCTGGAGTTTTGTGGAGGTGGACGCCTCGTTACGGACAAATTCCTTTGCCAAACTTGGCTGAGTGTTGGAAAACTTTTGACACTTGAGTGTATGTGAGTGTTTCAGAGAGCAGGTTTTTCCTCTTGGGGAGGTGTCTGCTGGCTGTGCCATTCCCTCCAACGTGTTCAGTGGGTGGAGGTGAGAAACCCACTTTCTCCAGGTAGTGGAGCCTGGGGAGGATTGATTGGAGCAGAGTTTTGTTGATAAAGAGCTTATGATCTTTTTTTTTTTTTTTAATTATTTGTATGGGAGCTTTGATAGAAAGCTAAGCACAAAGTTGCACATTGTCCTGGGCCCTCTCCCAGTTTCCTTAAACACCTTCCCACCAGTCTGGCCCCGTTGCAGATTCCTGGTGGTGGTGGGAGAACTTCCAGCACCAGCACAGCGAGGCGATGCCCCGTGTGCCACGGGATCATTCCCAGCCTTTGTGACTGATCCCAGCTCTCACGGCCCTCAGAGCCCTGCACCCTGCAAAGCTGAAAGGTGGAAACGTTTCTGAATTCAGGTGTTGTTTAACAACCGGAGAAATTTGGTTTTCCCCCTTTAGCAAACTCCCCCGGGTCGTGATTTAGACTGAAAATGTTCCCTGGAGGGAAAGCTGAGCTGACATAGGACTCGCTGAGCGGGGGGGGAAGGGAGTGGGGTTCACCCTGGGGTGAGTTTTGGGTCTCCTGAGAGGTCTGGCAGCACCTCCCACTGTAAATGTCACGTTGTTTGTCCCCTCAGTACGTGGTGGGGGGAGCTGTGGCTCTGCTGCCTGCCCGGGGCAGGGCTGGCTCTGCCCCGTGTGGTGCATGTGGTGTGACCATCACCCCTCCAAGGGAAGGAGAAAATGCCTTATTGTGGACACTGCTCACCCACCTCGCATGTGGCTGTAAGAGAAGTATTAGTTTTCTAGCTCTGATGTTCTGTCCTGCCATTTCTGAATGTCTCCATTTCCAAGTGACAATCCTCAATGACTGCTCTAGGCAGAGATGTTTTAGCAACAGATTTTTAGACCTAATTGAGTTGAAAATATATGCACAAGAGTCACTCTAAAATACCTTGTTTATATACTATTGTACATAAGATTCTTTTTTTTTTATTTTTTTTTATTTTTTTTTTTTTTTTTTTTGTGCAATAAAGTTTGTTTTGGCAGAATGGAGCCTGTGGTGATTCCTTAGAGGAGCAACAACCAACCAACCAACAACTCCCTCCCAGAGCAGAGAGCCACACAAGAGCTTCCCCACTTCTTTAGCCAGAATCCCATTTGCATCCTTTAAGACTCCAGATAATTTTCCTCTTGCTGTGACATTTAGTTTCCAGTAGCAAGTGGCACTTCCACCCCCAGCCAGGGAGCAAATCCAGAGGTAAGCCAGCAGGAGTGAATCCCAGAAGATTTTCAAGGTAGACACTTGTTACAAAACCCTTTTATTTCAAGTCCACTGTCCCTGTGTTTCAGGTGATATGCAAAGAACCTCCCGAGGATTCTAGACAGGCACAGAACAGGGAGCAGTCAAGGAATTGCCTCCTTGGCTTCCTCTGGAGTGATTTCCTGAGAGTACAGCTCTGTAAAGAGAGCAGGGAGCCAGTACTGAGGTTCTTCTGGTGCCTGCTCATCCAGCCAGGCCATTCCTTCCTTCAGCAAGTGTTCCTGTGCAAACAGAGCAGAAACTGTGAGTGACACTTCAATGGCTCAGGGGAATTCCCAGGAGAGCCCAACCCCACGTTTATCCCAGGGAAGGGAGGGGGTAGAACTTGGGCCAGGATAACTTTTACTCAACTTGACCGGGAGAAATGTAGTCCAGACATCTTCCTGTGTTTATGAGCTCACAACATTCAAACTGACTCCAAAGATTCCCAGAGGGCAGGGTTAGGTGGGATACTGGGAAGGAATTCCTCCCTGGCAGGGTGGGGAGGCCCTGGCCCAGGTTGCCCAGAGAAGCTGTGGCTGCCCCTGGAATCCCTGGAAGTGTCCAAGGCCAGGCTGGATGGAACCTGGAGCAACTTGGGGTAGTGGAAGGTGTCCCTGCCCATGGCAGGGGGTGGCACTGGATGGGCTTTAAGGTCCCTCCCAACCCAACCCATGCCATGAAATCAATGAAGCCACGGGAATATCTGCAGCTTCTGGGATTCTGCTTTCCCCAGTCTGTGTTTACTTGGTGTGTGCTCTGCCTTTGGAATTCCAGCAGCTCAGGATCCCTGGGCATCCCTGCTGCTGCATTCCCAGCCCAGTGTGTGCCCCAGGGCTGCAGGAACAGCCCCCCTGGCACTGAGCTCCCCTGGCACACGAGGCCTCCCCACGTACCAGCACTTGCTTTGCACGTTCTGTCTCCCACTTCAGGCTGGACTTGATCTCACTGACTGTCACAAAGCCCTTTTTCTGGGGGAAAAAAAAAGAGTTAAAACACTGTCAGCTTCGAGCCAAGACTTAAATCCTTAGTTAGCAGAGTGGGGACAGTTTTGCCTGCAGGTCTAACCCCAGTCCCCTGCCAGGGAAGCCCCAAGGGGTGTGTAAAGCTGGCCTGGTACCTCTGCCAGCTGCAGGACAACCGTGTGATCCATGTTCAGCTCCGCTGGCACAGACTGGATCAGAAACGTTCCACCAACAGGGATAATCCCAAAGCCATTCCCCAAGACCTTCAGCTTCTTGATGGCCCGGAGGAGATCGTCCCTGAGGAGCAGAGGTCAGTTAGAGCCCCTGGAACTGCCCCACAGACCTGGAAATGAGGGAGACTCCAGCAGAAGCCAGGAGCTGCCAGAGCTCCTCGGAGCTGCAGTTTCAGGTTATCAACAGCTGCAATAAAGCAACTGAGAAGGAGTTTGGGTATTTGGGCCCCCCTGCAGACTCGAATTAGAGACACAACTGTAGCTCCAGCAGCCTCAAGTGCTAAACTTGAAGATTCAGCCCCAATTAAGTTTTTGAGTTGTGTCCTGAAATCTGCTGCTGTGGTGACGTTTCTCAGTCCCTTCCTCCCAGCTGAGGAGGCCACAGCAGCTCCAGCAGCCTGGGGCTGGATTTGCAGGGAAATAATTGTCCCCAGCTCAAGGCAACAGTCCTTGAAGCCTCAGGGCTCCCAGAGAAAACCATCTGAGGCAGCAGCATGGTGCTAAGTCATTAACTGTGAATCACATGGAAGTCAAATTTGGAGTCCCCAAACCAGTCACCCCCTTTTCTTCCCCAAATCCTGCTCGATCCCCCTTCCCTGTGACATGCAGACACTCACTGGCTGACATCCTGAGCAAACTTCCCTCTCCCCTTCAGCACTTGCTGGTGAAGTTCTTCCAGTGTTATCAGCCCTGGGAGACAACAAGAGGGGACAGGAAAACATCACTCATGGCAACAGAACTACTGCAGAGAGAGCAGCCAGGGCTCCTTTGTGCTTTGCCAGAGCCCCCCAGTGTCTGTTCATTGTTCCCACTGGGAAGCCCTGGGGGAGACAATGGCCCAGCCTTGTTCCCAGGCAGCTGCTTCCTCCTCCCACAAAATGTGGGAGTTCCACTGGCTTTGCTTCAGCCCATCCCTGGCCTCAGATTGCCCTTCTGGAGTGAAGAATACCTACTGTCTTTTAATTAAGCACTTATATCTGGTATTCCAACCTTCTGGATATTGCTGGGATCCTTCAGAGCCAATCTCAAGCTCCAGGCAGGCTCATGCTCCTTTACTGATCCCTGCTTCTTTCCATGCTCCTGAGTTATATTTTAGTTCCCTAGACAGGAGCAGAGCTGGTGATTTCTGGATCAATAGAGTGGTGGAGCCACAACAGGTTGTAGAAGCAGAACAAGGACAAAATTATCACCCCAGTGATTAGTGAAATCTGAGAGACACAACCCATTTTCCACGGGGAAAAGTGCTCCCAGGTAGTGGTGTCTCCCAGGAAGCAGAGTGGGATCCTCACCTCCATTCCTGTGTTTCAGAGCCAAACAAACTTCAATGATCTGCACTCCCAGCTCGTAGTAAAAGTCTCCAACTCCCAACATCTCCGACCAGAATCCTTTACCAGCTGGGAAGGGAGAGAGGGAAAAGGGGTTGGGAACACTGGGAAAAATATCCTTCTCAGTGTGAAGCAGGCAGCTCACAAACCCCACTGGGAGGACTTGGATTTTTGTTATCTCCACCCAAAGGTGCATCCCAGCAATTCCCAAGCCCCAGGAATCAAAGCACTGGCAGTTTTCCTCAAGGACAACTTTCCCCCAGCTCCACCACGAGCTGTTTGGAGTCTGGGAAGAGTGAGATGAATCCTGTCCTTCAGCCCAGGGCCCGCTGCTCACATGCCAAGGGATCCACCCCGATGGTGGCACACATGTCCTGGAACTGCACCCGGAACTCGGGGTTTTTCCGGATCTCCTGCTTGTGTTTGCTGGCAAACTCCTCCAGGTTGGTCTTAAACATGTCCAGCTGCTTGGACATCTGCAAGGGAACGAGGAGAGCACTGAGAACGAGCCAGGAGCAGACAGCACTGGGGATAAGACGAGGCACTGGGCACGGAAAATGCCCTGGGCACGGCTGGAGAAGGGGACAGGGGAGACAAGCCCAGGGCAGGGGGGATCTCCCACCTGGGCCAGCTGGTCTTCGGCCAGGACCGTCCCTCGCTCCTTGTACTTGGCCTGCAGAGGGAGAACAGGATGAGGGACACGGTGCTGAGGGTGGGGAGGGAGCTGTTCCTCAGGGATGGAGGAACCAGGAGGATCCAGGGCCCAGGGGAGGCTCAGGGTACCCTGTTAGAGCAGGGATGGGGTGCCATGTGGGGATGGGGGCGGCCCCACACAGGGCTGGGGGGGGACTGGACCCCCTCACATGGCCCCAGTGGAGCCTGGCAGAGCCCCCACCCGAGACTGGGGGTGCTGAACCTCCTCCCACGGCACCAGAAGAGCCTGGCAGCTCCTGACCCCCCTCACGGGGCACCAATGGACCCTGGCAGCTCCCCCTACCCCAAATTAGGAGCTCTGGCTGCTCCCCCCATCCCAAATTAGGGGCTTTGGCACCCCACCCAGACTGTGGGTGACCCCCTCACAGGGCACCAGTGGACCTTGGCAGTTTCCCCTACCCCAAATTAGGAGCTCTGGCTGCTCCCCATCCCAAACTAGGGACCCTGGCAGCTTACCCCATCCCAAATTAGGGGCTCTGGCAGTTCCCCCTATCCCAAATTAGGGGCTCTGGCAGTTCCCCCTATCCCAAATTAGGGGCTCTGGCAGTTCCCCCCATCCCAAATTAGGGGCTCTGGCAGTTCCCCCCATCCCAAATTAGGGGCTCTGGCAGTTCCCCCCATCCCAAATTAGGGGCTCTGGCAGTTCCCCTTACCCCAAATTAGGGGCTCTGACAGCTCCCCCTCCCCAAAACTGGGGGCCCTGATCCCCCTCCCACGGCACGAATTGACCCTGGCAGTTCCCCTTACCCCAGACTGTGGGTTACCCCCCCTCACAGGGCACCAATGGACCCCGGCAGCTCCCCTTCCCCCGAACCAGGGGCTCTGACAGCTCCGCCCCATACCGGGGTCCCTGACCCCCCTCCCACGGCCCCGGTGTGTCTCGGTGCCCGCTCCCGCTCCGTGCCTGTCCCGCCGCCCCCGGGCCCGACACCCCGCTCGCCACCGCTGTACCCCCCGTCCCGTGTCCCCCGTCCCGTGTCCCGCCCTGACCTCGGCGAGTTTCCTCTTGGCGATCGCCCCCGCGCCCACCCCCCGCCGGTGCATGGCGGCCCCGCCGCCGCCGCCGCGCCCGTGACGGCATCGCCCCGCGACAGCGACGTCACCGTCGCGACGCCCGTGACGTCACCTGGGAGGGACGGAGCGGGACACGCCCCCCCAGACACACCCCCCGGACACACCCCCGGGGAACCGGAGGGGCTGGGGGGCACCGGGGGCTGCTCGGAGCGGGTGTGAGGGGGGCGATGGGAGTCTAAGGTGGGGTCTGAGGGGCTCAGGGAGGGTCTGATGAGTGTCTGAGGGGCTCAGGGGGCTCGAGGGGTCTGAGGGGCTCAGGGAGAGTCTGAGGGGTGTCTGAGGGGCTCAGGGAGGGTCTGAGGGGTGTCTGAGGGGCTCAGGGAGGGTCTGAGGAGTGTCTGAGGGGCTCAGGGGGTGTCTGAGGGGTGTCTGAGGGGCTCAGGGAGGGTCTGAGGAGTGGTCTGAGGGCTCAGGGGACTCGAGGGGTCTGAGGGGCTCAGGGAGAGTCTGAGGGGTGTCTGAGGGGCTCAGGGGGTGTCTGAGGGGTGTCTGAGGGGCTCAGGGGTGTCTGAGGGGTGTCTGAGGGGCTCAGGGAGGGTCTGAGGGGTGTCTGAGGGGCTCAGGGGGTGTCTGAGGGGCTCGAGGGGTCTAAAGTGGGGTCTGAAGGTCTCAGGGATCTCGAGGGGTGTCTGAGGGGCTCAGGGGGTCTAAGGCAGGTCTGAGGGGCTCAAGGAGGGTCTGGGAGGCTCAAGGGGTCTCAGGTGGGGTCTGAGGGGCTCCAGGAGAGGCTCGAAGTGGGGTGGGGGTGTCTGAAGGGCACAGGGAGTGTCTGAGGAGCTCAAGAGGTGTGAGGGGCTCAAGGAGGGTCTGGGGGGCTCAGGGGGTCTAAGGCAGGTCTGAGGGGCTCCAGGAGGGGCTCAGAGTGTGTGTGGGGGTCTGAAGGGCACAGGGGGTGTCTGAGGGGCTCAGGTGGGGTCTGAGGGGCTCATGGGGCGGTCGAAGGGTCTCAGGGGGAATCTGAGGGGTCCGGGGGGTGTTTGAGAGGCTCGGGGTGGGGCTCTGAGGGAATCTGAGGGGCTCAAGGGAGATCTCAGGGGCTCGGGGGTATCTGAGGGACTCAAGGGGTCTAGGCAGGACCTGAAGGGCGAGGAGGAGGTTCTGAGGGGCTCCAGAGGGGGCTCAGAGGGGGTGGGGAGGGGTCTGAAGGACTTGGGGGCATTCTGAGGGGCCCAAGGGGTCTGGGTGAGGTCTGAGGGGCTCAGCCAGAATCTGATGGGGGGCTCTGAGGGGCTCAGGGGGTCTGAGAGGCTCAGGGGAGTCTGAGGGGCTCAGGGGGGGTCTGAGGGGCTCAGGGGGGGTCTGAGGGGCTCAGGGGGGGTCTGAGGGGCTCAGGGGGGGTCTGAGGGGCTCAGCCATGTGTGGTGAGCCCCTGGCCCAGGTTGCCCAGGGGCTGCCCCATCCCTGGGAGTGCCCAAGGCCAGGTTGGACGGGGCTCAGAGCAGCCTGGGCTGGTGGAAGGTGTCCCTGCCCGTGGATGAGCTTTAAGGTCTCTTCCAACCAAACCATTCCGTGATTCCGTGACATTTATTGAGCAGTTCAGTGATATTTTGTAGCCCATCCCCACATCAGGTTTCTCCAAATCTCATTTCAGCTTCAAATTAAAAACTCTTTGTTGCATAAATAAAAATAAACCACGTGCACAGAGCAGGGTGAGCACAAGAAATCTTCCTCCTCCTCCTGCTGCTCCTCCTCCTCCTCGTGTGTCTGATGGGATGAAGAGGGAATTCCTGGGGAGAGCTCTGGAGTTATGCAGCTCTAACAAAGCAGAAATGGGAAAGAAAAGCATAAATTCCTGTGGAACTTCACCTGATTTCTTTTGCTCCCTGTAGGAAACGAGGCATCATTTACTCCCTTTGAACCAACCAGCCCCCTCTGCAGATCCATTCTGACTGCAGGATGTGTGTCCAAATTAATATCTAACAGTAAATTTTGGGGGAGATCAGCGACTGGGCAGGGGAGAGAGGTGTAAATAAGTGTTTTCCTGCAGGACTCAGCAGTGCCCTGTTTTCCCTGGGAGCTGCTGCCCCTCAGCTCCCGTTTTCTGGGATTGTCCACAGCCCAGAGCTGCCCCTTATTCCCAACCTACATTTATCCAGGGCCAGTTCAGCCCTTTTTGTCTCTGTGCCACCTTTGGCCGTCGGCACAAACAGCTCTTTCCTCACCCTGTTTTCAGGGATGGTGCCTTTTTCTCTCCCATCTCATCCCTCCCCAGTCCCTCGAGCCTCCTTGTCCCTGCACCTTTTGCACCCCAGTTCCTTGTGTTTCTCCCAGAATTCCCTTCCCAGGGGCGTGAAATGCACGGGAAAAATATTTCCCATGAGTTGCCTGACGAACAGCTCCCCTTTTTCCATTAAAAAGCGGGGAAAAGGCTTTTCTATCCCTCTTTCCCTGGGCAGGAAGGGCTGGAAATTTGCCTTCCCCCGGTTTTGCTGTGGGAGTTGCCTGAAGACGCTTTTGCAGAACAAAATTCTGGCCAGAGCTGCAAAATCTCCACCAAATCACAGAATCCCAGGACGGTTTGGGCTGGGAGGGACCTTAAAGCTCTTCCACCTCCCACCATCCCAGGCTGCTCCAAACCCCCTCCAGCCCGGCCTTGGGCACTCCCGGGGCTGGGGCAGCCAAACTGTGCCATGGGAGCACTCTGGCTATCCAAGGAAACCCCGAATTCATGGATTGAGCGCTGCAGCAGGTGTTTTTGGGGACAAGGGATCCGTAGGGAACGTGTGGAACAGCCACTCACGTCGCCCTGCAGGGATCAGTCGCCATCAGCCACGTCAGGAGCTCGCGGTTCAAAACATCCCTCAGCCCCTCCGAGTCTTCCAGGGAAGTGAAGCTGCAAAAACATCCATAAAAACCACAGATGAGGGGCAAAACCAAAGAACAAATCCTGTGCTGGGCATCCCTTTCTCCCAATCCCCACACGTTCACAGGGAGATTTTATTGTCTTATCTCTCCGACCGGGATAAACCCCCCCCAAAAAAGCTTTAACCCCGCGTTGACACGGGGACACCCCTGGATCTTGGAGGGTTTTGGCTGCTCAGCAGAGTCTCTCGGGCTCAGGGGAGGGGCAGGAACCACCCGCTGACCCCTCCCCGCATCCCAAATCCTCCCACAAAAGCAGCGGCGGCTCTCCCGGCTCCCAACAAAACATCTTTGTTTCCAGAGGGACTTTCCCCCCCAACCTGCATTTCTGTTTGCAATTCAGGACATTAAGGAACGCGCCAAAAATTATATATTTTTTTTTAAATGAAACTAATCAAGCTGATTAATCTCGAGCGTCAAAGCTTTTCCTTCCCCCTCCTCCCCTGCCCCGGAACAGGTTGGACAAACATCTGTCAGGAGCAGTTTGCTCCTGCCTGGGAGCAGGGGTCAGACCCAGCGACCTCCCCAGATCCCTCAAAGCCCTCATTCCTTTGATTCGGGATTTCCAGGACGGCTGGCAGCTCCGGGGGGCGGATTTTCCGAGTGCTTGGCCCCAGACACCCCTGTGAACCGCAGCTCTGCTCCTTTCCCCCACCCTGCCGGCCCCAAACCCTCTTTTCTGACACCGTTTTCATGCAAAGGCTGCAAAAAAACCCAATAAACACCCCCAGATTCTTGTTCTGGGTGACTGTCCCATGACTCCCTGTAGTTAAAAATCCCGGTTTTTCCCCCAGAAAACACCAGGATTGTGCCTGAAAAAGTAGGCTGTGTGTTTTAAGTGCTTTCTCCCCCCCCCCCCCCCCCCCCCCCTTTCTTGCCACCATTTCAGGACTCAGCAGCCTCAGCCTCAACCCCTCCACGCTGAAGAAATTCGGTGTCCCCTCGGCCATTTATTGCTGGATTTTTTTTAAACATAGAAAGTGCCCAAGAACAGATTTTTTTTTCCCCTCCAGGCTCGGGTCTAATTTGCTTTTTGAACATCTGTGGCACGAGCCGGGCTCAGGGAGAGGTGTGAGCCAGCCCAGTGCCAGGCTGTGGATCTGCTGACACAGATCCATGTTCCAGAGCTGCTGGGATCCACCAGCTCCCATCCAGAGGGTTGGGAAAACACGGGATGAGCTGCAGGAGCACCCAGAGCTCCATCTGGGCTCCCTCACCCTGCAGAGGTGCCTGTTTGCAGCGAGCTCATCCCCCCGTCCTGCACTGGGATCGTCACCACTGCAAGGTGATTAAATCTTTGAGAACGTTGGAGGATGAATAAAAACGTTGTTAATAATGGAATAGTGATGGTGTGCGTGTAATCATTAAGGTGATTACATCTTGGAAGTTTTTAAGATGATTACATCTTTAAAAAAACCAAATAAAATCTGTGTCCTTTATGGGTTCACTCGGATCAGGACTAAGCTGGGAAATTCCTCCTGGAATCTCTCCTGCCTGGTTTCATGTTTAGCTGGAAAATTTTTTTCCCTCTGAAAGCAGCAATAGAAGGACAAAAATAATTTGTTTTCTCTTTTTAAACGAAGTTGGTCAACACTCTGAGAGTGTGAACGAGTGGGGTTGGTTTTGTTTGTTTGGTTTTTTTCCTTTGGGGCGATTTGATCAAATCAAAACATTTGGCAGAAATGTACCAGTTTCACCTCATTTTAATCGAGATATTTGCTTTCCAGAGGGCTTTGTTTTGAGCAGGTCAAAGCTCTTCACTTTGGCTTCTCCACCCCCTCGGGGTTGGGATGTTCGAGGGGTGGATTTTTGCCCCAGCCCTGCCAAAAATCCCTGCTCTGACCTCTGACATTTGCAAAGCAAGACAACCCCAATCCTCCACACAACGTTTTTCCTTTTGTATTTTGTGAGAAATTTCAAAATCGGGCTTTTTTTTTTTCCTTTCTTTTTTTTTTGCTCTACTCTTTTCCTCAGGAGATGGAGATGTAAAATATGGAATTTCCTTTCCAAACCCAAATCCTCCCCTTTTCCTGCGTGTCACCGTCATTCCCAAACCACCAAACACCTGGAGAGCTCATCCCCCCCTGCATCCCGACTTTCCCTCTCTGCTCCCCGCCCTCACCTCTGGTTTCCCTTGGCTTTCAGAATCCAGGCGAGGAAATCTTTGGCTTCGTGGGTGCCCAGGTCCATCCTTTGCCCACTCGCAGCTGGTACCTGGGGCTCGGCTTCCCTCTTGTACTGCTCCACGATGTTGCTGCGGAGTCCAAACGGGAAGAAATCAGCCCGAAGTGCCACGAGAGGGTGCCAAAACGTCGCTTTCCCGCAAATCCCAGCTCCCTCCCACCCCGTCTGCCAGGCGGGTTTGGACAGGGAGGGAGACACCGACAGATCAGAAACGTTCCCGCCGCTTCGGAGAGACGAAAAGAAAACCAACCGCCAGGAGAATCCCAGGAAAACATCCTCGGCCCTGCGCTCTCCCGCTGGAATGTGGGATGCGGGAGCACTGGAAGTCCGGGCACTTACTCGCTTTTCTTCTCCCTCCTGGCCAGCAGCCACTCCACGAAGTTCTTCTTGAGCATGTTGTCCATGGTGCGGCTGTAGTCGCTCGCCAGGGTGGCCTCGGAGTAGCGTCTCTGCAGTGGGCGGGCAGCGGGAACCCTCAGGCTGGCACTGGGAGGAGAGACCGGGGGCACAGTGAGTGAATCCTGCTCTGGCCACACAGTGAGTCCCACTCCGGGCACACAGTGAGTGAGTCCTGCTCTGGGCACAGTGAGTCCCACTCTGGGCACAGAGTGAGTGAGTCCTGCTCTGGGCACACAGTGAGTCCTGCTCAGGGGGCACAGTGAGTCCCACTCTGGGCACACAGTGAGTCCCACTCTGGGCACACAGTGAGTGAGTCCCACTCTGGGCACACAGTGAGTGAGTCCTGCTCTGGCCACACAGTGAGTCCCACTCCGGGCACACAGTGAGTGAATCCTGCTCTGGGCACACAGTGAGTCCCACTCCGGGCACACAGTGAGTGAGTCCTGCTCTGGGCACACAGTGAGTCCCACTCCGGGCACACAGTGAGTGAGTCCCACTCTGGGCACACAGTGAGTGAGTCCTGCTCTGGGCACACAGTGAGTCCTGCTCAGGGGGCACAGTGAGTCCTGCTCTGGGCACACAGTGAGTGAGTCCTGCTCAGGGGGCACAGTGAGTCCTGCTCTGAGCACAGCGAGTCCTGCTCTGGGCACACAGTGAGTCCCACTCTGGGCACACAGTGAGTCCCACTCTGGGCACACAGTGAGTCCTGCTCTGGGCACAGTGAGTCCTGCTCGGGGACCACAGTGAGTCCTGCTCTGGGCACACAGAGTTCTGCTCTGGGCACAGTGAGTTCTGCTCCGGGCACACAGTGAGTCCTGCTCTGGGCACACAGAGTTCTGCTCTGGGCACAGTGAGTTCTGCTCCGGGCACACAGTGAGTCCTGCTCTGGGCACACAGAGTTCTGCTCTGGGCACAGTGAGTTCTGCTCTGGGCACACAGTGAGTCCTGCTCCGAGCGGGAGGGCTCCCGGGGCGGTCTCGGGGGTGGGTCACACGCTCCCCGCGATCCCCGAGGGTTTGGGGGGCACTTTTACCCTCTCCCCCGGTCCAGGTGGCCGTTCCCGCCCCGGGGAAGGGCTGGGACGCCCCTCATCCATTTTTCATCCAATTCCAGCTCGGATTTGACAGCTCAGGAGAACACGAGCTCTGGGCATTTGCTGCTGCTGCTCTGGAGTCAGGGTGGATTTCCCGATTCATTCCCCTCTGAGCTGAGGCACCGGCTGTGCTCGGGATCCCTCCTCCAGCGGGAAAGTTCCCCCGTACCCTCGAGAGGCTCCGAGGGAGTGGCAGGAGACAGGGATGACCTCGAGAGCAGCACGGGCAGAGCTGCTGGCCAGCAAGTTAGTAAAGGGTTTCAGGGCTGATCCGTTTTGGAGCTGTTCTCCGGGATTGCAGCAATTCCTGCTGCTCTAATAAGGAGTTTTTTAGGTCTAACAAGGAGGTTTTTTAGATCTTTTTGGGTGATAGTTGGAAATTTTCTATCAGCAGTCAGGGAAAGGGAGGGAAAGTCTTTGTTGTCTGCCTGCTTTATGTACCTGGTCACAACTTCAGAAGCTTCCAAGAACTGGGTGCCCTCTGGCCCCACTCATGGGAGGTGATTACATCTTGTTCTTGTTCTCAGACAACCTTTCTCTCCCTGGTTGACTTCCAGCTTGTTCCTCCCAACCCACAGCCATGAAGTTTGTAGGGAAAACATGGGAGTTCCTGGCTCTGGCTCAAAGGCTCAGGGCTTTAGTTTGATCTCCCCCTTATCTCTTGCTCATCTCTGTACCAGGGATGTCTCTGATCCCAGATCCAGGACTCGTGTTCTCACCTACTCACCAAGGTGCCAATGGAAAGAGTCCATTTGCCTCCAGAGGAGCTGGAAAAGGCTCAAAACACACCAGGAGCTTTCCAAAACCCTTGGAGAGTGTTACTCACCCCGAGACGTTCTCTTCCATCAAAACAAAGCCCAGGGAGGCGACGAGCAGAGAGAGAACCTTGAAGGACTTGAAGGACATTTTCCTGGCGGGTTTCTCTGTCCCAGAGCAGAGGGAAATCCCGGTGTCCAGCCCCTGGAACACACACCAGGGACAGGGATGGGGGGTGACTGGGCACGTGCCTGTGCTTGTAAACGTGTCCCCCCTCAGCCCTCGAGCTTCCAGCAGCCTTCTCCAGCCTCCTCCAGCCTCCCAACCCCTCTCCTGCCCTTCCCAGCCCAACCCCTCTTTCCCTGCGGCCGCTCCTTCCCGCCGCGGTGCCTTTGAGCGTCGGTCCCCTAAACTTTTATTGTGCCCATCAAATTCCCGGTGGGTCGCACATTCCCGGGGGGAAGGGCTTTGTCCTGCCCCGTGTTTACAGGCTGACCCCCTGGGTACCTCACTGTGCTCCCGGGGTCGGCTCAGCCTCGAGCCCGTCAGTGGGAACGTCCCTTGGATCAGGGAATTCGGCAGCAACGACGCCCTGCTCGTCCCACCCTGCTCGTCCCACCCTGCTCTTCCCACCCTGCTCTTCCCACCCCACTCGTCCCACCCTGCTCGTCCCACCCTGCTCATCCCACCCTGCTCATCCCACCCCACTCGTCCCACCTTGCTCGTCCCACCCCGCTCTTCCCACCCTGCTCATCCCACCCCCCCCTTCCACGGGGTCTGGGAGCCTGATCTAATCCCTGGGGGACTTTTCTGTTGGGGTGGATAATGCCTCGTGTAGGGACCGAGCATCAGTTATGAAAAATCCCCCCCGGGCAGCGACAGGAGCAGATTCCAAGATTTATTGGTTTCAAGCTGTTCCTTGTCCTCCTGTCCACAGTCCCACAGCCCTTGGACACCTGAGCTCCTTTAATTGCTATTCCAGCACTGCCAATCCCACACAAAAACGGGTTTGGTTTGGTCCTGGCTCAGGGATGTTTTGGTCGTCCCTCACCTCACCTTTGTTATATTTATTTATGGAAAGGAGGAGCTGCTGTTAACGGGGATAACGACACCGGGAAGGGTCCGGAGCAGAACTCACCTCTCCCACCCCTCAGTAATTCATTCACACACGACAGAACTTTATTCCTCTGAGTAATTATTTGTTCTCTTCCAACAGCCCAATTACAGTTTTGGAGAGAACAAGAATTTGCAAGTTTGGATGTTGTTTTTGTAATTTCGGCGTTTGGGTTTTTTTTTTTATCTCTAGAAAAATCGGGACATTTTTACAAATGTTTTCAGCCCTTCCTATTAAGTGAGAAAAACACTAAAGGAGTTACATTATCTTAGATACATCGAGTTCCTCTCAAAAGCGAGGTGTAACACTCTAAACACTGGCAAAGCCCCTGATTTCTTAGAGCTAAAGAAACAGAAGACAAGTAGTTACTGAGTAACAAACACTGACCGAGAGCAGAAGTGAATTCGGTTACACAAAAAGCTGAGGGGTATTTTTATAAGAGCAGGGGAAAAAAATTCATGATTAAATAACTGATGTTTCCCCTCTTATTTTTCTTTTCCTTTTACATCTTGGTGATACAACTGTGGGTGCAACGATGGACCTGAAATATTGAAGTTGTGCCAGAACAGGGCAGTTATTTATGGAACCAGGAGAGGGAACGTGGGGTAGCCCTGATTTTAGGGAAGGGCAGAACTCCTTCCCTGCAGGATTTACCCAAAGATTTCCATAAACTGTTGGAAAACCATTTGGGGTTAATCCAGGAGCCTTTTGCCTGTGGACACCCAGTTGGAGCAGCCGAGCTCTGCCTGCCCTGCCTGGTGCCAGTTCCCCGGGATCCCTGCCCTGGTTTGATCCCAGGATTTCATTTCTCCCCAGAAAAGAGGGGGATCTTTACAACACCCAGGTCTTCCAGTCCCCTGTTTGAGACCACCTGCTGTGGGAAAAGCGTTATCCCTGATTTATCCAGAGCTGAGAGCCCCCCAAAGAGACCCCAAAGTGATTCTTCCTCCCTGTTTCCCTGCTCAGGCACAAACCCCAACCTGTTATTTGCCATTTTCTCCTCCGAAAGAACCATTTCCCTTTGCAGCCCAACGCATCCAAAGAGAGGCAGACACGGAATTCCTTACCTTTCTCCCTCCGTGGAGCTCCCAGAGGATTCCAGGTGCCGAGGAGAACCTTTGGGGTGTTTATATACCCTCAGCTGTGCAGGACCAAACCCACTTCCAGGGGGTAAACAGGAAATCCAGCCCCTAATCAGAGCAATTCCGACCCACTTAGAGCTGCTTCATTGGGTCCATTGACCTCCAGAGCAGGGAAATAACCTTTTAAAATATGTTTGCATTAATGGCAATTAAACCATTACGTATCACAACCCAGTTATATCACAAAATCAGCACTGGGAGCATAATGTACTGCTTTAAATCTTAATTCCACGTAGTAACTCCTTCCCTGGTAAAACCTCCCTTAATTTCCATCTTTTGCCAAGAGAAATCCAACCTGCTCCTTCTTTTTCTTACAGGAGGGAGGACTTGGCTAAAATCATTGGGTCCCACCATTGTTAGTTTTGTCACCATCAAGCCCAGGGGTCTGAAACTCCCCAAATCCAACATCTGCTCCCCAAAATGTGAGCTCCAAGAGGGGAAAACTTGGGATGGAGGGCGGCAGAGAGGAGAGCAGTAGGAAATGGTGAGGCAGCCCTGGGTGATGGGGTGGAGGGTGGTGGGTGAGGGGGAGCAGCTGAGCCCCCGGGGGGTTTTTCTGCCCGGAGTTAGGGATGGAGCCTCCCAGGGGATCTGCAGCTGTTGGGGACACGGGTCAGCAGGGCCATCACCTCACCCTGCCCCTGCACAGCTGGATCCAGGGGAGCAGCTGCTCTGCAGATGTGGGTTGTGCCGGGGGGGGAAATCCACTTCCAGCAGCTCTGCTGGGATTCCGTGCCCAGGGAAACGTTATCCCGGGGTCAGAGCTGAGGAGACATCCCGGGGTCAGACCTGCCTCGCTCCCCCTGAAGCTCTCTGGGAGGGCTGGACCCATTTTAGCACGTGAGTCCCGGTTTGGGATTGCCACCAGGCGTGTTCCTGCTGCTGTGGGATCCCATCCCGTCCTGCTGGTGAAGGAGCAGGGCAGAATTCCTCGGGTTTGCTCCGGCCTGACCCCCCATCCCAGCTCTGCTCCCGTCGCTCCCGCAGCGAGCGGTGCCCGTGGCTGCCTGTGCTGGCTCCAGAGCACATCCCCAGCCCCAGCCCTGCTCCTGGGGCAGCCTAAACTTTTGGAGGAGGTTATCCAAGTTACAACCTTCCCCTCGGGTCTGCCAGCCTTGTTTTTGTGGAGCTGCTCGGAGCGTTCACCCCGCGCACCCAGAGGAGGAGGAGGAGGAGGGATGTGTGGATCCTCCCAGGTTTGTGCTGGCTCAGCTGCATCAGGGATTTGGGTGGGAAAGAAGAAGGGTTCCTGCTGACAGGGCTGAGCAAGAGGCAATTCCTCAGTGGAATTGCAGTAATGGTGGCAACACAAACGTTGGTGGCTTTGGTGTGGGAGAGGGTTTTGTGGAGACACAACCCCGGTGGATCTTGTCCCGAAATCCAACGGGATGAGGTTCATGTCTCCACATAAACTCTACCCATTTTCCACTTTCCTTCTAAAAAGTGAGGGTTTTATCTCTTTTGGGACAGAATATCAGACAGAGACTGGTTTCAAGCACTGTATTCCTGCCCCAGGAGAGCTGGGACTGATCCCAGCACTGGCAGAGCCCAGCTCTCCCTGCTCCACAGTGACACAGCCCCCAGCCTCTCCAGCAAAACTCTTGCACCAATATTGCACCCAGATAAAGGCTCAGAGGGATGTTATTAGTGTAGATTAAGAGTCCAGAGCTATTAGGGAGTAATTACTACTTTCACAGCAACTACTTAACCCGTGGCTTAGTCCTTCAGCCACCAGACACGAGCCAGGGGCTGCAAAAGCTTTTCATCCAGGCAGGAACGTCGTGCCTGCAATAAATGGTGCCCTGGAACAGCTACAAGTGACCAATTTGCACTCCTGGCACAATTGCTAATCAATAAAATGGATTATCCTGGTATCTTTATTATATGTATTCTGGGTCCTTCCCTCCCAGCCAACCCCCGTATCTGGTTTCTCCAGAGTGCAGCCCGTTTGTTTGCCTCTCATTAAGTGCCTCTGTCGGGTGGAAAGTCAACAGGGTGAAATAAATACCCAGCAGCATTAAATGCTGACCTGGGGTTTGCAGCTGTGGCTGTGCCAGGGCAGCTGCTCGTGCTGGGGCAGCAGCTCCACCCCGAGCAGGAGCTCCCCAGTTTCTGATTTCAGACAAAAAAACCCCAAGATAGGAGGAATTTGGTTCCGAAGGCAGGGGGGGTGTGATTCCCAGGGATGGATGTCTCGGTGCTGAACCTCCCTGTGCCCCTCCAGCCCTGGGACGTGCAGGGCTGACAAGTGCTGCCCTCAGAAAGGGGCCACGTGTCCGTGTCCCCTCCTGCTTCCCCCGGGATAACCAGGGGTTCTCCCAATGGATGATCCAACCCCTGCTCTGCTCCAGCCTCAGCCCATCCCAGCCACAGCAGCACAACCCTCCTGGCACTGTCTGTGCTCTGCTGCCTTCCCACGTCATTCCCGAGCTTCAGCTGGATCCCAGGTGGGACAGGGACACTTTGGTGTCCCCCAGCTGTGGGATTTATCTCCCTGCCAGTTACCCAGGAGAGCTGGGGCTGCTCCATCCCCCCTCTGAGCCAGCCCTGCTCTCCTCCACACCACACCTGGCTGGGGGAACTGGTGCTTCGGGAATTTGGGAATGTGCTGGGAAGAGCTCAGCTGTGTCCCTGAAGGGATCCTTCTGCTCCACTCTGAGACACCAGAACAAAACATCTCAAGGGCAGCTTTGATTGCAAAGAATTCCAAGTGTTGGAAATCTCTGTAATCATGGAAAATAGGGCTGGAGTGACCTGAGGGGATCATCCATTCCCTTCCCTCTCCCAGACAACCTCAGCTCTGCTTCCATCACCCTGAAGGGACGGAGCTGATCCACTCCCCGAAGTTTTCTGGGATGGGAATGCCGTGACCTTCCCGAGAGGTTTCAGTGTTCAGCTCTCACATCCCTCCTTCAATGGCACCTCTCTCCCATTCCCAGCAGATGTGCTGGGCAGGATTTTCCCTCTCCCTCTGGAGCAGAGAGAGCTCTTCAGCTGCTGCTTTCCCTGGCACTGCTCGGGCACCTCAGCTCTGCCCGGGAGCTTTGGGCTGATCCGACATTCCCGTTGTATCCAGCTCCTCCAGTCCCAGGGAGAGAGGAAGGAGGGAGTTTTAAGCTTTTCTCCCTGGAATCACAGGGGTTGGAGTATCATTTTGATTCTCTTCTGAACTTTGCTGCTGTCAGGGGCACAGGGGCTCCAAGCTTTCCCTGGGAGCTCATCCCTCTCCCTAAAATCCCAGGAACGTCTCACAGAGGGGGAAACTCGTCATGTTTTGTTCTCACTTTCCCTGTTACACCTTTCCAGAGCACAAATCCCAAACACGAGCTTGTTTCCCTCAGACCCTGATCCCACAGCCCGTGTCCAGCTTCCCCCTCCCTTCCCAGGGCTCCGTCCGGGCTCCTCTGTGGAATCTTGTGGCTCTCACACGGCAAAGGGAAGGGAATGATCCCAAGTGCCAGGACTCTGCCAGGGAAAAGCAACACAGAGAGAGCAGCTCTGGCTCCAGCTGAAGGCAGGGAGGGTTTGCCCAGCTCCTCATCCCATGCCCTGTGCTCATCCCATTCCTTGTGCTCATCCCAGCCCAGTATTCCCACCGAGCTGCACTGGGGACACAAGGGATGCCTGGGTGGATTTCCAGGGATCTTTAGAGCACCAGGCAGAAGTTCCACCACTTCATCCTCCCTCCTGGGTTCAGACCTGCTTCCCCCTCCAGTGCTGGGGGGAATGGAACAGGTTTTATCCCAATGGCAACACCCCAGACATGTTTTTAAATGTCAATCCATCCTTTTTAACTCCAAACAATCCCAAGGGCCTTTTAAAGCTCCAGTGGTTGTTCTCCAGGAATTCAGCTCACTGGGGTGGATGTCTCGGAGCCTTCCTGGTTTCCAGTCCTTTGAGAGGAAAAAAAAAACCCCACAACAACTAAAAATGGGAACCAGAAAACATTGGGAATATGAAATTCTCCTCATTGCACGCTCTGCTTGTTTCTTTTTCCCCAAATCCTTGTTGTTCCCCTGGGAATGAGGGACCTGCAGGAACAGAGAGCACACACACGGTGTCCACCTGCCTTTGGAGCTGAATTCACCCCTCTGGGGTTTTTTGTTTGAAGCATCCACATGGGGAAGGTTTATTTGGACCATCGAGCTGCATCCAAAGGTCCCACAACCACAACTTCCAGCTCTGCTGTCGCTGCTTCCAGAGGCTGGAGAGATGATCCAGGTTTGCTCCAGCACCAAAACTACCTGTGCTCTACGGGCTTCACCTCGGGGCAGCTGTTTCAGTGGGGGAAAATATCCTTTATTCTGCCTTGGAGCAGAGGTAGAGCCAGAATGGAGCAGCTGGAGGGGCAGGAGCTGCAGGGAATAACCAGTCCCTGCTCAGTCCCGAGCCTGCAGCAGCAGGACGAGGAGTCCCCATCCCGGTCCATGGCCGGGCGCCCGCCCAAGTGGCTGGTTCAGTAACGTGGAATTATTTCCATCTCGTGCCCTTTCTGCTCTCCAACCTCCCTTTTCCGGCAGCACCAGGGGTTTGGGTCAAGGTTGGGATTGTGAAGTGACCTACGTGTTTTTTAAAGTGACCCACAACAGAAAGTGTTGCTGTGGAGTTTGCCACCCCCCCCCGGGACACACTTGTTTTGGGTAGGAAGAATTAGGGAGAAAGGCTGTGGAAGGAGTGGCTGAGCTTTCCCTCACCTCCTGCTCCGGGGAGTTGGAGAAGTGGAGGGATGGAAGCAGAACCTGCTGCTCTCGGGGGGATTTAAACGGCAGCTCGGAATTGTAGGGCCCCCAAATTCCTCCTCGGTGAGCACAGACCTGAGATAAACCCATTTATTCCAATCTGAAGGTGAACCTGGCAAAAACACCCCCATCAGCTGGGAGGAAAACGTCTAATCTGGGCTTTGGAAGTGCTGCAAATGTTTGGAGGGGGGTTCAAAGCAGCGGCTCCGACTGGAAACAAGGTCAGGGGGAGTTCAGCAACGGCAGGATCCATCCCCCACGAGGCTTCCCCAACTCTGCTCGTTCAGTTTGTCAGCCCACCAAGACCAAAGCTTTCCCCCCTCTGCCCCAGCCATCTGTGGGAGAAGTGGCAGCTCCAGCTGCTCCTGGGGGGGTTTTTTTGAGGAGGAAAAACCGAATTGACAGGTTTGGAAAGGTCTGTCCTGAGCAGCAGTGGCATCTTCATCTGAGGGAGAAATTCAGAATGGGAGGGATTATCTCAACAACAACTTTTCAGGGCTCCTCCTGATAAGGAATTTCCTTTCCTCACGTTCAGACTTTGCCACTTACACAAAGAAAATCGCTGCAAAACAACCCCCACCCCCCCAAAATGAACCATTTCCATTGTGTGTGGAGGGGGGGGGGAAAAGAAATGTATTCCAAGCAGCTTTGTTTGGTCGCAGTTTGAACGTTTCTCTGCGTGTTCACGACCCCCCCAACGGGGAATTGGTGCTCCAGGAGGTCTGGGAAGCAGGTCTGGGAAGCAGGTCTGGGAAGCAGGTCTGGGAAGCAGGTCTGGGAAGCTCGGGGGGGGCTCAGCTCCTGCCCTGGTGGGAGCCCAGGAGCGGAAAAGCAGCGGCTGGAGAGGAGAAGCCAAGGGTTGCTTGGTTGTGGTTTTCTGTTGGGTTTGCCTGGATTCCAGGTTTCTGGGGGCAGAAGTGGAGGGTCTCTCGGGGTGGGAGGTGGCTCTGGAGGCAGAGCCGGTGTTTGCTTTGTTTTCCAGCGGAGCACTGAAATGTTTGGGGAAGGGGCAGCTCCGGGAGCGAGTTCCAGGTTTAACCATTTCCACCTTCCCTCCTCCTGCTCAACTTCCCAGTCCTCGGGGAGCCAAAGGGCTCTTCCCGTGGCTCAGCCCCTTCCCTGGGGCTGGGGATGCTCCAGAGCTCCAGAGCTCCAGCAGAGCAGCATTCCAGAGCCAAGGGGATGTTCCAGACCCAGGGAGAACCAGGAGATTCCCAAGGATCCACCTCGAGCCTTAATCTTGTTTTAAAGCAAACCCAGGCAGGTTTTGCCCCTTGACAAATTTATCAAGGTGGGGTTTGACAAACTGGATCTCGGATCTGAGCTGCTTTTTCCAGTCAGGAATATTTTCCACGTCGTAAAAACTGAACAAAAGGTGGTTTAAACTGGGATTCCACTTAAGGAAAAGGAAATATTTCCCAACTGTGACCCTGACTCTTTTTACCCTGTTGAGTTCTCACCTGTGTTTTTAAGGACAGCTTTGCTGCATATTCAGATTATTTCTGCTTGTTGAGATTTGATAGAAACAGATTCTGTGCGAAGAAAATCCTTATTTTTGTTTTCCCTTATGACCTGGGTATTTTACTGAAAACTTTCAGCCCTTATTTATTGGGAAACAATTAATAAATATTTTCAAACTTCCGGAAATCAAGATTTTTTTCCCCCAAAGTTTCTGGGGTTTTTGAGTGCATCTTTAATATTGTCCAAATTAAAACCTGGGGGTATCACCAGAGATTAAAAAATAACCACACCACCCCCCCCCAAAAAAAAATCAAATTAAAGAAAGATTTAAGTGATAACTGGGAGAAAAATAAGAGAATATAATCTGTTCTTGTTTGCAGCTAATCTGTCATAAAAAATAGTTTCTGTCTTAGATATATTTTTAGATAAATTCTGCCTTAACAACACTTCAGCAGCCTGCAGGGATTACACATTTTTATATCAAATCCCCACTTTGGGGAAATCTCAGCTTCACTTTTCACCACCCAGTCTCAACCTTCTCCCTTAAGAAATTCCCCCCAACTCCCAAGTGGCAACAAACCCCTCCCTGAACCTGCAGATAAATTGTGAGAACCCATCAGGACCATTTCTGGCTCACTCAGAGATTTCAACCTCTTTAAAAAAAAAAAAATCCCACTTTCCCCCAGATCAGTTCTGACGTGTTGGATCCTCAGCAGCTTTGTGCTGGTGGGAGAACGGGGCAGTCGAACTAAACCCCCGCAAAAATCAAATTTCCGGGGGGTTTTAACCCCCAAACCCCTCCCGGAGAAGCTGCGGGGGGAGGGAAGGGCCCCGGAGGGTTCTCCCAGTGGCAGCTCCCGGCTGCAAACTTGTTGCTCAGGCTCCAGAAATCCCACTGGAATTCTGGTGCAGTGGCCGGAAAGGTTGGAATCGGCCAGGAGGGAAGCGTTTGGGATGGGGAGGGGGAAGCGGGGCAGGGGCGCTCCGGGGGGGTCGGGGGCAGCCCCTGAGCCCCGGCCCTGCCCCCCCAGCAGATCGATGATTTGGCCCCCGCTGTTTGCATTCCCTGGATGCCTCCCACCCGGAATCTGGAATGCTCCAGCCAGGGGCAGGAGGGGGACTGATCGCCCTGCTCGGGTCTCATCTAAATTGAAGACTTCCCTCTTTGTTTGCACTTCCCCCCCCCCCTTTTTTTTTTTTTCCCTTTTTTTTTTTGTTGTTATTTCCTTCGTTTCATCCTCGCCCAGGGTTGTGTCACATGGGGAAGGTACCGAGCAAACCAATAAAAGCAACGACAAAAGATTCCTGCTCAGGGTTAGGGATGGATCCGAAGCAGAGAAGGGATCATTTATTTTAGCTCTGGGATTTTTTTGAGGGGGGGGGGCACAGCAGGAAGGTTCCTGCTCAGGTTTTCACTCAGGGAGGGCTCGGAAAACGCACTTTTCTGAGCTGCAGGAAATTCATTTCCCCAATTTCGTCGCTCTCCTCTTTTCACCTGCGAGTTTGGAGCTTGGATTACACCCTGGAAAGCTCAGGAACACGCCCGTGAGAGCAGCAGAGCCCCTCCAAAGGCTGGCTGGGTTTGGTCCCTCCAGGAGAGCCGAGCAGTGCAGCTGGAAAGGATGGAAAGGATGGGAACCAAACTTTCCCTGGTGAGCAGCAGCCACGGGGTTTGAAGGCAAAAATCCCGGGATCACAGAACGAGCCGGCTACAGGAGGGAAAGCTGAAGGCTTTTTTTTTGCTTTAAATAACCATTTCCCAGGATTTTTATCATTCCTTTTGATGAGTTTCCGAGGAGGCTGGAGCACAGAGCACACACACACACAGAGCTTGGGTTTGGGTTTTTTTTTCCCTCCAGGTTTTCCAAAACTTCGGATCCGCGAGTCCCATCAAATTTATTTACTAACAAATTCCCCACGTGGCTCTTCCTCGAAAATAATAATAATAATAAAAATCCAGAACTCACGCAAATAAATAAATATTTAGCCGAGAATAAAATCAAGAAACTGCCCCAGGAACCCGGCACATCCCATCTGCGCCTCACCGAGGGAACGACCGGACCTGCGGGGCGTGCGGGGGGTCGCGGCCGCCCCCCCTTCCCCCCGAGAGCCGCCCGGATGCGGGGGGGGGGTGGGCGCGGACCCGACGGGTCCCTCCGCCGGTAAAAATAAATAAATAAAAAAATAAAAATAATCGGCTCTTTGGGAATTTTAAAAAACGTTCAACAATGTTTTTTGGTGGCGGGCCGGGGGAGGGGGCGAGCGGAGCCCGCGGGCGGCAGCGAGTTTTCCTCGTTAAGAGTTAATTGCGGCGCGGAGGGGCCGCTCCTGCCTCTACTTGCAGCGCCGAGGGAGGGGAGGAGGGTGCGGGGGGAGCCCCCGGCCCTTCCCCGCCCCGCAGCATCCCGGCCCGGACCCCCGGCGATAGCGGGGACCCTCCGGACCCCCGGGGACCCTCCGGCCGCCCCGTCGGGGAGGGGGGAAGGCGGCGGGGGCGGGCGATGGTGGCAGGGGGGGATCGCTGCTATTTTCGACCCATCGCGAGCCTAAAAATAAAAGTCTCCAGAAAAGGCAGGCGGGGAGGGAAAAAAAAAAAAAAGGGGGTGGGGTGTGGTGGGACGGAGGGGATGGGATGGAGGGGGTGGGGGGCAGCGCCGCTTCGACCCCGCCGGGGAAGGAGCCGACCCTCCTCCAGCGCGGGGCCCTTTTGTGCCGGGAGGAGCCCCCCGCCCCCTCCGGCCCCGGGGGCTGCACATGAAGGGCTTAAAACAATGCCGGGCACGATCCCCCCTCCCCGGGCCGGGGGGGTCCCGCAGCCGCCCCGCCGGGCAGGGCCGACCCCCGGGGAAGGGAGGGGGGGCCGGGAGGGCCCTTCCCCACCCCGCCCCCCCCCCCCCCAACCTCCCCCATCCCCGATCCCCTGGCGCCAGGGGACCTCCCGGCCCCTTTGATGCCGAAGTTTTTTACACCCAGAAAAATCCCATTGAGGCACCGGGGGAAAGGGGGTGGGGGAGGGGCGCGGTGGGGGGAGGGGCGCGGTGGGGGCGGGGGGCTGCAGCAGATGGGAAAGTGCCTCCGACGGGACGGGGCCGGGCGGGGGGGGGGGGGGGAAGCCCCGAGCGGGACGGGGGGGGACGCGCCCCCCGCTCGGGGAAAGGGCAGGGACGCGCGGGGGGGTGTGCAAGGAGGTAAATAACGTAGTATTTAAATTAAAATAAATAAATAAGTGGCGGCCGCCCCCTCCCCCCCGGCCCCTCCCCCCGGGGGCCGGGCCCTCCCGCATCACCACGTGGCTTCCTCCAGCAAACATTTTCACTCATTTTCCAGGTCGGTTTTATTTAGAGGCGGTGCCCCGGCTGCCGAGAGGCGTCCGGTGACACTCCAGTGCCACTCCGCCGACTTGGGGGCCCCCGCAGCCGGCGCCACCGCCCTGCCCGCCGCCGCCACCCGCCGGAGCCGCCCCCTCCCCTCGGAACCCCCTCCTCCTTCTCCTCCTCCTCCTCCTCCTCCTCCAGCGGCCGCCGCCCCCTCCCCAACGGCACAAAAATCCACTCCGAGGAAAAAAAAAAAAAAAAAAAAAAGGGGGGAAAAAAAAAAAAGAGAGAGAGAGAAAGGCGAAGAGGAGGGAGCGCGGTGGTGCTGCTGGTGCTGGTGGTGGTGGCGGGGGGTGAAGCGGAGCCGCCCAGCCAAGCCCCCGGCCCGGCTCGGGGCGGCAGAGCGCGGCCGGAGCTCGACGGCGCGGGCGACCCGGCGGAGCCCCCCCGGCCCCGAGCCCCGGCACCGCCGCCCCCTCCCCCGGCCCGGCCGCCGCCGCCCCCTCGCCGCCACCATGAACAAGCTCTACATCGGCAACCTCAACGAGAACGTGACTCCGGCCGACTTGGAGAAAGTCTTTAACGACCACAAGATCTCCTTCAGCGGGCAGTTCCTCGTCAAGTCGGGCTATGCCTTTGTGGACTGCCCCGACGAGCAGTGGGCCATGAAAGCCATCGAAACTTTTTCGGGTGAGCCGCCTTATCTCGCCTTCCTCTCCCCCCCTCCCCGCCCTCTTCCTCCTCTCCCCCTTCCCGCAGAGCTCGCCTCTCCCCCCCCCCTCGCCGTGGCTCCCCCCAAAAATCGGGCGCTCCCCGGTCCCGTCGGAGCCGCGACCCCGCTTTTGGTCCCCTCCGAAAAAAGAGGAAAAAAACCCCCCCAACCCCAAAGCAACGAGCAGCGTGGGGAAAAGGGGGGGGGAAGAGAAAGAGCGGCCCCCGAACCCACGCGCGGCCCCCCCCCTCCCCGTGGGTCCCCCCGCCCTCCCCGCGGGTCGCGGGGGTCCCGTCGCGGCTCGGGGAGGGGGGGTCGGGACTTTGGCCATTTTGATTTCGAACTGGGTTTCCTGGGGCATGTGATGTGCGGAGGAGCGCGAAGGTCGCCATGCTGCGAGCAGGGAGAGAAAAAGCTCCCCGGGAAGCGGAGAATTTTTAAAAATATTTGAATTTTGGGTATTTCCACGCACCCCCCCCTCCCCTCCTTCTCCCCCTCCGCCCAGGCTCCTCCCGCCGGGCTCTTCCCATCTTCTTGCCCCCCCTCCGAAAAAAAAATTAAAAATCGTTAGAATAACCCGGCAGCGAGGAAACCCACTCCATTTTCCAGGAGAAATCCATTCCTGCCATGGAGTTACGATTTTTGAGCCTTTTAATGGGGGGGGGGGCGTGGGGAAGGAAATCTGCTCCGAGGACTTTCTCGTCGGGTTTAAAGAAGGGGGATTTAAATGAAAGAGAAAAATTGGGCTCAGAATGTTATTCCTCGTTTTCTTTCGCTCCAAGCGGGGTGAACTAAGGAATTAAATATTCCTGAGGAACATTGTCCAGGCTCACCACTCCTCCCACCGCTTCCCACTTGAAGCCAGGCTCACATTTAATAAAATAACACTTGTAAAGGAATCGGGAAACGTGTTTGTGCGTAGTTGGTCGTAATTTGGATTAAATTGGGAGGTTTCACGTGACTGTGTGTTATCCAAAGCTTTCTGCCCACTCCACCCAGATTTTCAAAAACAGACACATTTTGTTTTTAGGAAAAGTGGAGCTTCATGGAAAACAGCTAGAGATCGAGCACTCAGTCCCCAAAAAGCAAAGGTAATGCCGTGTTTTAATTTGTTTTTGTTATTCTTATCGTTTGGGGTTTCTGTCGGGGAAGGTGAAAAAAAATTCACACGATATAATGGAGGCAAAAAAAAAAATTTTATACCTAAATACGTGCGTGTAAAATGAAGAGATGGTGGTGGTGGTTTGGGTTCAGATACGTCCCCAGCGAGGGGAGAGGCAGTTTTAGGGCTCGATGTTTAATTAATTAATTAATTTAGAAGAAAACTTCCTCTGTTAAGTTTTTTTTATTTAAAAAAAAAAAAGAAATGGTTAAATGATTATCCCCCCTCCCCTCGCTCGCCCAAGGTGATGGATGGATGGCTGGGGCGGTTTGGGTTGGGATTTTCAAACTTGTGGCACTGGAAGAATTTCCCAGCCTCTCTCTTGGCTCCCGTGCTGTGAAAGGGGTGAAACCATTTTTTTTTTTTTTTTTTTTTGGTTTTTGAAGAAGAGAACTGTGAAATTTAAAAAAAAAAAAAAAAAAAAGGGAGATTTTTTTTTTTTAAATTAGAAAAAAAAAAGTGAATTTTGCTGAGGTTGGTTGGGGAGGACTTAAAAGAGAAGAATGAAAACAACATGGGGCTGGGCTCGCCGGGCCGTGCCGGGGAGGGATTTAAAGCCTTGGCGGCGCGGGGAGCTGGCCTGGCTCCCGCCACTCGGATTTTGGGGCGAGAACTGCCCTTTTTTGGGGCTTCCCCTCTACCTGCCGGGCGGCCTCTCCCGCCGGCCTCGCCCAGCCCAGCCCCGGCTCCTTTGGCCCTTTGTTGTTGCTGGGCCGGGCGGGACGCGGGGCCCTCCCCGGCTGCGGGATGAGCCTCCGGCAGCCCCTTGGATCGGGCTCCGGGGGGATTTTACCCCGGGGATTCCTCCCCGTCCCCAGCCCGGGCGGAGCCGAGGGTTCCTCCATCCCCATCCCGCCCGCTCCACGCTGGATCGCGCAGCCCAAACCCGGCGCCACGTGACGAGGCGGCAGCTCCGGGGAGGAGGCGAAGCCAACCCTCCCTTCCCAAAATTCCTCCCTTTCTCCCCAACCCCCCCCTCCCCGGGCCGCCCCCTCCCCATCCCCACACCCGGAGCCCGTTTTTGGGCTCAGCCCCTTGGCCTCTCTCCCAAACTTGGCACCCCCCCTCCCCCGGCCGGGGGCTGATCCCAAAGGCGATCCCAAAAATCCGTGGAATCACCCCCGGGCCGATGTTTGATGGGGTTTGAGGGTCATTATCTGGTTTTGGGGGCGCCTCGTGGCCGGGGATGGATTCCTCGTCGCTCTCGATGAATGGGGGGTGTGTTGGGGAGGCGATCCCACCCTGAAGAGCGACACAACAACACTTGGAAAAACCCAAGGAAAAACCCATATTGTGGTTTTTTTTCCCTCAGTGCCGCCGGAAAACCGGGAGGTGGTGGGTGAGGGGGCGCGGATTTTCGTCCTCCCGAGAGCACGTGGGGAGAAATTCGCCGAAAACGGGAATATTTCCTCGGGTGTCTCCGCTTTAAAGACGTCCCGGGGCGGGGAAACTTTGCGAGATTTCGGTGGAATCTTGGATTGTTGCTTTTATTTTTCTCCTCCGGGAGCTTCCTCAGAAACGCCGTGCCTTGAATTCGGCTGAAAAACCCCTTTTTTGGGGGGGTTAAAATGACCTCCCCCCCAGTCGGGTGCTGCTCTTAAAGCCGCAGGAGCCGCTTTTGCCTCCCTTCGCCCCGGGGGGTTTTTTTGGGGTTTTTGGGGGCTCAGGGGGGTCCCCCCGTCCCCCCCGCGCCCGCGGTCCCTTCGATCCCACCCTCGGGAAGGGATTTGAGTTTCGGAGCGGCCAAAACGCAACTTTTTGGCAGCTCTCGGTGAACTCGGCAGGTTGGTGGCTCCCGAGGAGTTTTTTGGGGGTAATTCGGGGGATTTTCGCCCCCCCTCCCCATAAGGGTTGAGACGTTGCCTTAAAAACGCCTTTTTTATTTTTTCTTTTTTAAATCCTTCTTTTTGTTCCCCCCCTCCCATTTCTGCTTGTTTTCCAGACTGGATTTTCCAGTTTAAAGGCAGAGAGAACAGGAAATGGTTAATTAAGGGAGGACAAAATCAGATGGGGTTGGTGGGATCTAAAGCAAACAACCTCCCCCTCCCCCCCCTCAAACCTGACATTAATTTTTTTTTTTCCTCCCTTTAAAAATGTGGGAAAACAAGTCAGGGGCAACGTTGCACTTCACAGCTAATTTATATTAAAAAAGGCAAACAAAAAAAATAGGTGGTTTTTTGTTTGTTTGTTTGTTTGTTTTTCCTTCTGGTCAAAGGTGTAAAGGGGGATGTGGAGAAAACCTAATTTGGGTGGGTTTAATTAATTAATATGTTTAGAAATTCTGCTTTGCAAGGAAATCTTTCCTTTGCCCTCTTTAAAAACCTCTCCTGTTCCTAAACCCAGCGTAGAAAAATAATTACAAAAAAAAAATACCGAATGGGTTAAAATGGCACCAAAAAAAAAAAAAAAAGCCGTTGGTTTGTGTGGCTGCAAGAAGAATAAATTGATTTAGTGGCGTTTAATTACAGTAATTCTTCAAATCACACTTAAAGCTACAAATTATGTTCGTGACGAGGGGGGACCATTTTAGCAAAATGCTTTAGAAGTAAAAAAAAAAATACTGATGAATGCTGAGAAATGTGTCACTTCAGGAGCAGACCCGGGTTTTCAGGTTAGTTTGTATCCGTCTGAAACGCGCTGTTGCTGCTGGGGAGCTGTTTGTGCTTCGGTTTTGTTGTCAGAAAAACCGGGAGGAACTTTTTTGGAGTTGGAAACTCGAAAAGCTTCGAAATCGTTTTGTTTCATCCTTTGAAAGGTTAAAAAAAAAAAAAAACAAACAAACCACCAAAAACAAACAAACAAACAAAAAGATTTTTGAAGGGAAAAAGATGATTTGTGGGGGTTTTTTTGGGTTTTTTTTTTGAGGTTTTGGGTTTGGGGGAGGGGGTTGGAAGTGGGAGGCTGAAAAGCCCCGAATTCAGGGGGTCAAAGGGATGAATGAACGAGGGGAAGGGGGAGGGAGAGGAGTGAATCCATCAAGCAGACATTCCAAATCTGAGGAATGTGGAAGTGAGTCGAGCCCAGAGAACGAAACCAGAATGAAACCCGGGCATCTGGGGAGGGGAAACAACAAAAAAAAAAAAGAGGGATTTGGGCTGAGAAGGACCCAGAGACTGGGAATTCCGGGGGGGTTTGAGCAGGGATCCTTCCCCAGCAGCTCGTGGGTTAATAGGAATTGTTTTAATTGTCATTAATGTTGTTTAACGTTGAAGACTTGTTGTGGTGCAGGAAAGTGATGGAGGAATTTAAAAGTGGTGCTTTTCCCCCCCCCCCCCCGGTTTTTGCTTCAAATCAGTGTTTTCCCACCGGAAAAATCTCCTTTTTGCCCGGGCAAACCCCTGCAATTAATTGTTCTTAACGAAATATGTTCAGATTTTGGGGGAGGGGGAGGGTGGTTTCTTTATTTGCCACTATTAATCCAAAATATGCCTTTTTCCCTCGTGGTGGTCGGATTAGCTGGAAAAGGAACTTTAAAAAAAAGAAGTGGGAGAGTTCTTTTCCACGAGAGAGGAAAAGTTTGGGGTGTTGGGATAAAATTTGCTTTTAATCAGGTCTTAAAATCCCTCTTTTCCCCTTGAAACAAAGTTGGTTTGTGAGTTGTAATACGGTTTAAAAAAAACAACAACACCCCTGTTTTTAGGGCAGGGCTTGAAAATTGAAATTTTGTTGGGCAAAAAGGGTTATAAACTCAATTCTCATGAGCAAAAAGGGTTATAAACTCAGAATTCTGATGAACAAAAAGGGTTATAAACTTAGAATTTTTCAGTGCTTTATTTCCCTGAGCCCCCACTTTGGAGCTGCTCCTGGTTTTACACCTCTGAGAACTGGAACCCTTTGGAATTTCGTTGGTTTTGATGATTTCCTGTTAAAAAAGTAGAAGGGGGGGGGAAAAAAGTCATTCAATTAGTCATTGGTAATTTGTCAGCGAATTTCATCCACAGAGTTTAAACCTGAGATAATTAAATCGATTTTAGGATGTCTGGGAGAAAGAATAAATTTATCACTGGACAACCTGAAATGAGAAAAATGCCTTTATTTCCCCTTTTTCTATGTGGGAAACATGGCAAATACATAGAAAAAAAGCCCAATTTCACTAAAAATTTGTAGTTTTGAAGCCACAGGAGGAGGGAATTTGATTTTTAAATGCAGAAAAGGATAAATAATTTAATTTATCAAACCTCAGTGGCAACTGCGAGGACTGGACCCACTTTCCCAGTTGAATTTGTTCTGATATTTGCCTTTTTAGGTTAAAAAATAAGCAAACAGAGCCCTGGGGGGCGCTGGGGTTAAAGTTCTCGCTTTGAAAATTGAGACCTGCCAGAATTTAAATAATAATAATAATAAAAAAAAATTAAAATAAAAAGGAGATTTCTACCCCCTCCAGCTCAAACCCCCAACTCTGTTAATGTTTTCCAGAGTTTTTTGGAGGTTTTTTTTTTGGGGGGGGGGGGGGAAGAGTTCAGGCCAAGGTTGGACGAGGGGTTTGCAGCTCCTTTTGCAGCTCTTTTTCCCTGCTGGGGTCACCAGTTCCCACCTTTCTGCTGCCCCCTGGAATTACTGGGTTTGGGGGTGGAAGGTGCCTCTGATGCAGCAGAAAATGAGGTTTTATTTCTGTTTCTTTTCACGATGCCACTGGTTTTATAGAAGGGTTTTTATGGGGAGAAATGGCAGAATTTGGCAGAATTTACCTTAAAGCCCAAGGTGGGGGGAAACCCTTCCCAAAAACTGAGCAGGGGAGTCGGAGAAAATAAAGAATCCAGGAGCTGGAACCTGGAGATTGCAGGTTTCTGTTGGGGAAAAAAAAAGCCTTTTAAAGATGTTTACGGAGACTTTTCTGGTTTGGGGTGTTTTTGTTGATTTTTTTTTTTTTTTTTTGCACCCAAGGGGAGATTTTTGAGAGTTTTGGGTGAAAATCCTCTGGGATTTAAAAGCTCAAATGAGGATGTGTGCTCCTGAACCACCCACTCCTGGGCAGCGCTGGGGGGGGTGGGTTTGTGGGCTCCCAGCTGGGAGACAGATCCCGAAAAACTGGGGGATGTTGGGAAGGGACTGGGAGGAGAAGGAGTTCCCAAGGTCCTGCCTGTTCTCCCTTCCCCGTGGATTCGAGTCCTTGTGCACCTGGGAATTCTCATCCTGCCCACCTGGAGACGTGGAAAGGAGCCAGGAGGGTTCAGCACTGAGGAGCTGGAGGAGGGGGAAACACAATTCCCAGCAAAGTTCAAAAAATCTGGGAAAACGGGTGGCACAGGAGGAAAAACCTCAGAGAGGGGACGGGGGTTCTGCACCTCCTGCTGCCACCCGGGGTGGCTTTGGGCTGCTCCAGGGACAAGCACAGGGAGGATCTGGGGAATAATCTGCTCACCAGGAAGGTTTCTTTCCAGAGGAAAAGCTGTATTTAAGGACAGGAGAAGCCCAGTCCCCTGGGAATGTTATCCCAGCGCCCTCCCAGCTCCTCGGCTCCTCACCAGGGGGGATCCTTCAGGGAACTCAGCTCAGAAACCTTTGCTGGGGTTTGCCCCCAGTTTATCCCGGAGGTTTTGGAGCTGGGGGGATCGCAGGGGTTTGGCTGGGAGGTTTTCCTTGTTTCTGTGACAGCTCTGGGGGGTGTCCGTGGCTCCGTCCGTGGCTCCGTCCGTGGCTCCGTCCGTGGCTCCGTCCGTGGCTCCGTCCATGTGTCCGTGGCTCCGTCCATGTGTCCGTGGCTCCGTCCATGTGTCCGTGGCTCTGTCCATGTGTCCGTGGCTCTGTCCATGTGTCCGTGGCTCTGTCCATGTGTCCGTGGCTCTGTCCATGTGTCCGTGGCTCCGTCCATGTGTCCGTGGCTCTGTCCGTCTCCTCATCCCTGCGTGTTTCCCGGTGAACCAGGAGATGTTCTCCCAACTCCGTGTCCCTGGGGTGGGAACGGGCTGGGGGAGCACTGGGGTTGGCCGAGGTGACCTCGGGAAGTCCCCTCCCAGCCCAGTCCCGCCCCAGCCCAGGGCAGGTGTCCCGGGGCAGAGCGGGAGGTTTCTTTTCCCTCAACTCCTCTCCTGGGGCTCCCTGGGAAGTTCTGGAAAAGGGAATTTGAGATGTTGTTTTAAGCTGGTTTCCTTAAACCCGGTGTGTGCTCCCTGGTTTTGATGGAATAACCCACTGGAGCGGGGTGGGAACCAGTCCCACAGTGGTTCACATCCAGTGTCGGAGCTGCTCCGGAAGGTGCTGGAAAATCCCCGTGGGTCAAATGAAAATGGTGCTTTAACTGGAACCCACCTGGTTTTCTCCTCTGGACAGTGGATGGGGCTTTCTGGGAAGGGTCTTGGGAGGGTTGGGGTCCTGCAGCCCATTGCTGGATCCTGCCAGCCCTTCCCACAGGGAGCAGTGCCTGCCCCATATCCCTTCCCACAGGGAGCAGTGCCTGCCTGGTGTTCCCATCCCACAGGGAGCAGTGTCTGCTTTGTGTTCCTATCCCACAGGGAGCAGTGTCTGCCCCATATCCCATCCCACAGGGAGCAGTGCCTGCCCCATATCCCATCCCACAGGGAGCAGTGCCTGCCCCATATCCCATCCCATAGGGAGCAGCGCCTGCCCCATATCCCATCCCACAGGGAGCAGTGCCTGCCCCATATCCCATCCCATAGGGAGCAGCGCCTGCCCCATATCCCATCCCACAGGGAGCAGTGTCTGCCCCATATCCCATCCCACAGGGAGCAGTGCCTGCCCCATATCCCATCCCACAGGGAGCAGTGTCTGCCCCATATCCCATCCCACAGGGAGCATTGCCTGCCCCATATCCCATCCCATAGGGAGCAGCGCCTGCCCCATATCCCATCCCACAGGGAGCAGTGTCTGCCCCATATCCCATCCCACAGGGAGCAGTGCCTGCCCCATATCCCATCCCACAGGGAGCAGTGTCTGCCCCATATCCCATCCCACAGGGAGCAGTGTCTGCCCCATATCCCATCCCACAGGGAGCAGTGTCTGCTTTGTGTTCCCATCCCACAGGGAGCAGTGTCTGCCCCATATCCCATCCCACAGGGAGCAGTGTCTGCCCCATATCCCATCCCACAGGGAGCAGTGCCTGCCCCATGTCCCATGCCATAGGGAGAAGTGCCTGCCTCGTGTCCCCTTCCTTTGGGGTTTGGCTCTGTTTTGGCAGCCTCTGAAGTGAGCCAAGCTGTGTTTTGGGTGCTGGTTCCCATTCCAAGGGGCAGCTTTGGGGTCCCTGGGTGGTCTGTGTGTGTTGGGAAGTTGTTTTGGGAAACCCTTCCTCATCCCTGGGCTGAGTCCACTCTGGCTCCAGCTGCCTTTACAGCCCCTGCTTGGGAGCTTCCCTAAGGAAACCCATAAAACCTGCAGGACAGGGAGACACTTTGCTGGGAGATGAGGGGTCGGGAGCTGGGAGCTCAATGGGGAGGGAGCTGGGAACGTCCATGGGGGTGGGAATGGGATGGGAGCAACAGCAGAGTGGGAACATCCCTGTTCCACTCCCAGCTCCCGGTGTGAGTGAGCAGGAAGGCAGAGGAGTGAGCAGGAGGGCAGGGGAGTGAGCAGGAGGGCAGAGGAGTGAGCAGGAGGGCAGAGGAGTGAGCAGGGGAGCCCAGGAGTGGACAGGGGAGCCCAGGAGTGGGCAGGGGAGCCCAGGAGTGAGCAGGGGAGCCCAGAAGTGAGCAGGGGAGCCCAGGAGTGAGCAGGGGAGCCCAGGAGTGGGCAGGGGAGCCCAGGACTGGGCAGGGGAGCCCAGGAGTGAGCAGGGGAGCCCAGGAGTGGGCAGGGGAGCCCAGGAGTGGGCAGGGGAGCCCAGGAGTGAGCAGGGGAGCCCAGGAGTGAGCAGGGGAGCCCAGGAGTGGGCAGGGGAGCCCAGGAGTGAGCAGGGGAGCCCAGGAGTGGGCAGGGGAGCCCAGGAGTGAGCAGGGGAGCCCAGGAGTGGGCAGGGGAGCCCAGGAGTGGGCAGGGGAGCCCAGGAGTGAGCAGGGGAGCCCAGGAGTGGGCAGGGGAGCCCAGGAGTGGGCAGGGGAGCCCAGGAGTGGGCAGGGGAGCCCAGGAGTGAGCAGGGGAGCCCAGGAGTGGGCAGGGGAGCCCAGGAGTGAGCAGGGGAGCCCAGCCTTCCTATTGGGGGGGAGAAAAAATAGGAGAAAGTAAACGAAGATAAAAACTCCGTGGGTCTCGGGGGAGCCCTCGATCCGTCAGGAAATGGGTCATTTATTTTATTGTGACCGACACTCGGGAGCCCTGACATGGGCAGGGCTGAAATTTCACACTTTCCCGGCTACTGGAATGTTCTGGTCCGTTGGGAGTTTGGGAAAACACCCCCCCGGCCCGTGGGGTGTCCCGGCAGAACTCGCTCCACGCGTTGTTTTTTGGGATCCGGCGCCAGGTTGGGTTTGGGATGCTCCGGACACGCTCCACCTGCGATCCGGGCGGGAGCGGCGCAGGGAGCTGGCAGAGCTCCATGAGGCACAGTGGGATTCATCCCGCACGGTCCGGGGGCATGGCCGTGTGTAAACAGCACTTGAGATTCCAGGGAAATGGGTTGGCACAAAAAGGGGGAAGTTTTGACTCCGACCACGAAGGTCCCGCCGCGGTTTCCTTTATTTGTTCCGAGGCTGAGGGAGATCCTGGGGGAGCAGCTTCCCGGATCGGAGCGTGGAGGAACCGGGGGAATTGTGAGCCAGAGCCAAATCAAAGGGAGCAGGAGGAAAAAAAAAAACAACCCAAAAAGGCTCCCAGGGCCAGATTTTCACCCCCAGTTGGAGCCAGTTCTTCCCGACTTGGATGGAAGCGTCCAAGTCAAAGCTCCTTTTCCCGACGCGCTGAGCGCTCCCGGGAAACTCCGGCTGTCGGGATTCCGGCTGGGTCCTGGAGATTTGGATCTGGCAGCTCACGGGGGGAGGTTTCAGCTGGTCCTGCTCCTGCTGCCCCAGGGAGGGGGGAATGCCAGGGGGGCACAGCCCGGGGGGTCCAGGGGAGTCTCTTGTCCCCCCCTTTCCCCCTTTGCTGCACCAGGACTCGTGTTTGGAGCTTGTGACGGGTTTGTCCGACTGTTTGGGGTTTCTGGAGTGCTCAGGGTTAGGAGCTGTGGGTGAGGGGCAGGTCGGTGAGGGGGGCACTCAGTGATGCCCAAAATGCTCCGTTCTCCCTTCAGGCTCCACGTTTTCTCTGCAGTTTATCACCTGCAAAGCTCTGGCTTTGCTTCAACTCCTGCACGATCCAAAGGTGCGGGATCAGAGCTTCTGGCTGTGTTGGTGCAGGGAACTCCCTGCAGTTAAACAACACCTGTATTGAGGTATCACAGACCAGGGCAGCACTTACCTGTGAGGGGCTGGGGAACGGGAACGGGGTGGGATGAACTTTGTGGTTCCAGGACTGTCAATCTTATCCCAGTTATTCCGTGGGCATTACTGATCACAGCCAAGCAGACTCGATCACCTGAGTGGGTGGTCATTTGTGTGTATATATATAGATAGATAGATATAGAGATATATAGAGATATATATGTGTATATGTTTACTCTGAAGACATTCAGGTGTGTTTTGGGATCTCCTTTTGGGCAGATAAAATCGTCTCCCAGACGGATCAAAGCAGCACTAAATCACTGCGAGGGAGCCCTGATCCCTCGGAGGGGGAAGAGCCTGTGGCTGCTGCAGGTTTTTACAGGGTTGTTCGGGGTGTAATTTCAGGAGGAGCCAAGAATCTCCCATAAATGTTGTGCTTCCAGGCTGGGATTCCCGAGGATTCCCAAGGATTCCCAGGGATGTGCTGGCGGCACGGGGACCGTCCGTCTGGAGCGAGCGGGGCTGCAACGAGGCATGTGCTGAACTGCAGCCTAAATATACAACTTTATGTGAACTTTATATAGTCATTGGTGCTCAGTTACAGCTGAGCCAATAATGCACCACGTCCCCCTGACATCCTGCAGCCTCCTCTCCTCTCCTGCTCAGGGTGGAGACACAGGAGGGCTCCGACTTTTATGGGTGACACTCGGGGAGGGAGGGAGGATGTTTGTGACCCTTTAAAAGCTCTGCCTGGGCTGAAGGGCTTCCCCTTTGTCACTCCCGTGTCACTCCTGTGCACCCCCAGCCAGGAATGTTTGCCTGGTGCAAACTGTGTGTTTGGTTTCCTCCGATGCTCCGGGAGCTCCTCTGGAAGCTCCTTTCTCTGCCCTCGGTCTGTGCCAGGAAAACTTGGCACTGGGAGGGTCCAGGGAAGGCACAGGGCAGAGAGGGCACAGGCACAGCTGAGGGGAATTCCCTGAGGAAGGAAAAAAATCGGGATATTCGGGCAGCTTTGGGCTGGATTTCCCTGATGCTGAGTTGAGTTTATTTGGGGTGTGTTTGGGTTGGTTTTCCATGTTCTCTGGGTCAGAGCAGTGGTGGCTTTAAATGCCTTTGCTTCATCCTCGCTGGTCACTGACAGTGGAGTAGAAAAGCCCCATTTTTGCTGCTTTGCAGCTCCTTCCCTGTCCTACCTGAGCCTCAGCCTTTTTCTTCTCTCATTCCTGACCCCTTTGCTGAAAAGCCCGACCCCAAACTAACAAATGGGGCTTTTCGGAAACTCTGCACCTCCTCTGCTGCTGGTCCAGCTGCTGTGGGATGAAGGGGGTTTGACCCCCTCCCAAAGCTGAGCAGATGCTGAAGGAGGAGCTGTGGGTGTCCTTGGCCAGGCTGTCCAAGGGGGTTCATTGGCATCTTCCCTCCTGCCCCCCGGGGGTGATTTTTGTGGGCTCAGCGGGAGAAACCTGAATTTCTCGTTTTGCCATGAAAACGCTCAGTTGTGTCACCTTGGGAGAGTTTTGCTTTGCCCTCGTCTCCTCCTGGAGGGGAAATGAAGGAGAGAACAAGTTTGGCTTCCACCAGATTTGGTGAAGAACTTGGTTTTGCTGTTTAAAATCTGTGCTGGTGTTGCCTGTGACACCAAACCCGCTGCCAGTCTGTGCCCACTCCAGGGATGGAAAGGGATCTGGGAGCTCCTGGCTGGGATCTGGGCTGGGATTGGTGCCTGAAGTGATGGGGACAAACATCCTGCTCCCAGCCTGAGCTGCTGGGGGGTCTGATCCCCACCCTGCCACCTCCCCAGCCCCACGGGGAGGACTGGGGGGGGTCACAGGGCAGCACCACGGGTTCTAACTTGAGCTTTGGGAAAAGGGTCTCCACCCTGGAATTAAGTTCAGAAGGAGCATAATCAGTGTTGTAACTTCTGGGTTCTCCCTTTATGAGTCTGCTTTTGATCTGGGAGGGTTTGTCTGCCTGTAATCACTGCACTGGTTCAACCTGATCTGGCTTAAAACAGACTTGGTGCCGCTGGTCCCTGTGCATCCCCCACCTCCTCCTCCTCCTCCTGGCACAGTCCTCCATCAGCAGAACCCTCCAAAGTCACAACCAGTTTTGTTTCCTCTTCCTTGTGCTGGCACCTTGTGCGTGGGAAGCTGTCTGGGGACTTTATCCTGGCAGCTTCCCTTGGCTTTAACGATTCCTCCTGAATTTCTCTGCTCCGAGCGCTCCAACCCCACGGGGTTTGTGAGGGACCTCACGGGGTTTGTGAGGGACCCCATTGCCCAGGGGGCTGGAAATACAGAATAAAGAGGAGTCTCTGCCCACTTTCTGCCTGCAGAATCACATGAAATATCTCTGAGTGACACCTGCCAGTCACCCTGATAATGGTGTTTAATTATTGGGAAATCAGGGCGCTGTAGGACCCACCCAAAGGCATGTGCTGACGGGGTCTGGGGTTCCACCAGATCCCTGGGAGCTGCCTGAAGCTCCCCTGGCAAAGCCTGAACATGTCTCAGATCCATCAGAGCTGCTGGAAACCAGTTAGAAACGTGTCCTGGGCACTGGGGGAGAGTGGAGGTGCCCCCATGGCAGAGAGAAGGGGGTGAGGGGTTCACGGGTGGCACCTCGTCCCCCTCACCCTGAGGAAGGAGCAGCCAAGAGCAGGAGCTGCTGTGACTGTGCTGAGAGTTTCCCACCATCCCACTTTTGTTTCAGGCTCTGTTGGATTTGGGGAGGAGGGCAGGACACCTGATGGGGGGGACACCTCCTGTGTCTGGGGCTGAGAATTCACCTTTGGGACCCTCCCTGCTCAAAGTCGACCCCAGCGGGCGAAGGGAAACGTGCAGAACGCCCCAAAAGGCAGAATGGTCTTTGTCCTGTGTGTGCTTTAATTCCGGTTTTCACTCCCCTTGGAGTTTGTTTGGTGGTGCTGAGCTCTGGAATGATGGACTGGGAGCGCTTTGGGGGCCACGGTGGGAAGGTGGGACAGGAACAAATCCCATTTCTGCCGCCCCTCCCCACGTCATGGGCTGGGAGGAACTTTCAAACACGACGTTTTCCTGGTCCAGGCAGTGCCTCTCAGGGGTCAGGCTGGATTAAGGGCAGTTTGAGAGCCGGAATTTGAGGTTTTCCTTAAGGGATGGGGATCCCCCAGCGCTGCTGCCGGGTCCCAGTGGCACAGGCTGGGGGTGACTGGGAGGGAACTGGTGTGGAATCTGTCGGTGGCAGCTCGTCCTGCTGGGCTTTGGGGCTGTGGGTTTAGCTGGGCTTGGCTTTGGGGCACGTTCAGAGCATCAGGAAGAGCTTTTCCAACCTGTGGCAACTCGTCAGCAAATGGGAACAGAAAGATAACTCAAAATGGGGGTGTTGTCTGAAACTCATTCACTTTTTCCCTCCCTGTTCCTGACTGGGAATCTTGTCCTGGCCACAGATCCTTGGTGTGTTGACCTTGGCAAGGATGGACTGCAGGGGTCTGGGGGGTGACTGGGATCCTCCTCTGGGCAAGGGGAGGAGAAAGGTTGTTTGGGAGATTTCTTTCTGGGAGATTTCTTTTCTTTCTGGGAGATTTCTTTTCTTTCTGGGAGATTTCTTTTCTTTCTGGGAGATTTCTTTTCTTTCTGGGAGATTTCTTTTCTTTCTGGGAGATTTCTTTTCTTTCTGGGAGATTTCTTTTCTTTCTGGGAGATTTCTTTTCTTTCTGGGAGATTTCTTTTCTTTCTGGGAGATTTCTTTTCTTTCTGGGAGATTTCTTTTCTTTCTGGGAGATTTCTTTTCTTTCTGGGAGATTTCTTTTCTTTCTGGGAGATTTCTTGTCTTTCTGGGAGATTTCTTGTCTTTCTGGGAGATTTCTGTGTGAATCTTTTGAAGCACTGAGGTGTTGTTTTCTCTCAGGTTGGCACTTTGGGTGGATGTTGTGTGTGCTCCGTGCCAGCTCCATCTCCTCAGGATCAGTGGGGAAAATCAGGAATGGAAAGGGCACAGCAGTTTAAAGGAAGGAGGGAATGTGAGGCAGAACGTTTTCCTGGCTTTGAGCATCAACCTGACCCTTCCCTCTGCCCCTGGGATGCAGCAGCTCCTCTAAAAGCAGGAATGAGTTCCCTGGGGCTTTCCAAGGGATGCTCACGGGCAACTCCTCCTCGTGAGTCCTGCACAAACCCTCCTCAGTTCTCAGAAGTGCTGCTCAGAAGGGATGCTCAGTGTACAGAGCAGTTCTGAGAAGGAGCTAATGGGGAGAAACCAATTAGCCCGATTGATTAGCCCCCGATCAGGTTCTGGTTGCCGAGCTGATGGATGGGAAGGATCAATCACATCCTGCTGCTTTGCCAGGGACACCCCAGCCCGGGGGAACTGCTCTGTCTGAGCCCCCCTGGGATGGGGCTTCTCCAAAATCCCATGGCCACTTCACCCCTGTGTCCCTCCAACTGCAAGAATCCCAAGTCTTTGTTGGCTTGTTACCCTCAGGAGGGGCCTCCTGGCTCCTTTCTCCCCGAGACATGAGCCCAGTTTTCCCTCCTCTCTCCTTTCTGCTGCTGCTGCTTTAATCTCATCATTACCCACATTTGCATATTCTTTTCTCAGCCTCCTCTTCCCTTCATTCCACGCCCAACCCTCTCTCCCTCTCTCCCTGCAGCTCTGCCTTTGCTGTCACATGTCACTGGGACCCTCCAGACCCCCCCAGTGACCCCCAACCACTGGTGCTGTGGCCGTGGAGTTGTTTCTTTGGGAAGCTTTGGGATACTGTGGAATTCCCAGAATGGTTTGGATTGGGAGAGACCCTAAAGCTCCTCTCGTTCCACCCCACACCTTCCACCAGCCCCGGTTGCTCCAAGGCTCATCCCCTTTGTCCTTGGACAATCCCAGGGATGGGACCATGGGATGTTTCCAGCAGGTCTCTGGGGATGGAAGGAAGGAGTTTGGCAGCTCAGAATAACCCAGGATGCTTTTCCAGCAGTTTAAGAGCTTGTGGCTCTGGTGACGTTTAGCTCTGCTGCCAAAAGGTGTTTTGGAGGCAGGGAGATTTGTTTTCTGGGAGACCTTTGCTTTTCCTTTAGGGGAGATAAGGAAAACTCGTGGTTTTACTGGTGTTTCCTGAGCTGGCTCCATTTTCAGGACAAGAAAAAAGGGATGATCATCTCTTTTTTCCTGTTTCATCCCTCCTGGATCCTTCTCAATGTAGCATATTTGGGGGCTTATTGGTGGTTTTTTTTCATTTTTTTCTTGCTCCCTGGGACCTGCCCCCCATGTCATAGCCCAGTTTTTAGTCCAAATTACCTCACTCAGCAGCTTCAGGGGTGAAAACAGGGGTACCAGAGGGATGTGGGAGCTGAGGTGGTCGGACTGGTGATGGGGAGCGTGGCCAGGAGAAGGCAGTGGTGACCTGCCAGAAAATCCAGTGCTCCTAAAATGCCCTTAATTTAGGGCTCATCCCCTGACCTGGAGAAAATTTAAGCCCAGGTCTGCATTTTTGAACTCGTGTGTTTAAACTGAATATTCCTGATGCTCGTGGTTGAGGTGTTAAAGCCAAGGACAAATGTGATGCCTCCAAATCTCAGGCCTCTGGTTTCGAGCTCTTTGCAAGCTCAGGGGAAGACTTTTCCACGATTTTTCTCCCCATTCCCTCATGGAGGCTTTTCTTCCAGACCACGAAGGCTCTAGAAGTTTAACCTGGAGCTCGTGAGGAGCTGAGCCAGGAGCTCTGGACTCAGGAAAAAAAAAATCAGATATTTAAGTATTTCTATCTGTTTTGGTGTGACTCAAACTTTAGTAACCAGGAGGGAATTCAGTAATTTGAAGAGGGAATTCGGATCCTTGCTCGAGCATCATCTGGTGGATTTGGAATGTGGAGGGTTTTTTTCCTGCCTTGATGTTGTGTGTTTCCAGCAAGGACCTTGTTGGGAATTCCGTGTGTTGGGGGGTTTAACGGCACAAAACTGATGGCAGGGGGGGAAGCCAGGGGATGTGTTGGCTCAGAGGGCAAGGGAAGGGTGGCAAATCATGGATAAAGTGGCTGAATCACGGATGAAGTGACAGAGCAGATCCCATGCGAGCGGGGATCCCGTCCTGGGATCTGGTGACATCCCAGCAGGCACCTCCTCCCTTGTGCTTTTGTTTCCCTGTCAGTGAAGGGAGTTCAGGGATGGTATTCCCACCAGCAAATGGAAAGGCTATGAAATTATAAGGGAAAAGCAAGTAATTCCTGCTACAACTTTCCTCCGAGTCCCCCTGGCAACGTTTGTGTCTTAGCAACCGCATCTTCCCATTTAAAAATGTTTGAAACATTAAAAAACAACAACAAAACAACAACAACAACAAGGCATTAAGCACAGGATTAAGTGCTTTTCCTGAATCAAAGCCTAACTAGATAAATGAAATGCTGTTAATTGAATCAGGGATGCTCTGTGTTTCCAGCCCCCCAATTTGCATCCCATTTGCATGTGATTGCAGAGCCAGCGTTGATGTTCCGTGGTGGAAGGTCCCCCCCTCCCCCTGTCCCTGGTTTTGGGTGTCCTCCCCCTGCCACGGGGTTGGGGGATGAGTTTGGGGAGAGCCCAGGGTTTGGCTCTGCTTGGTCCCTCAGCACCTCGGTGCCTTTGGTCACCTCTGAACACGTGGAGAGGGTGGAGAAGGTCCAGGAGGTGTTGGATAGAAGGGAAACACCAGAGCCAACATCCCACGGGCTGTGTTTGGGGGTGTGAGGCTCTGGAGCTGTTCCTGACACCCCAGTGCAGAGCCACGGGGGGCAGAGGACCAGCAGCTCCCTCTGTGGCTCTTTCCCTGTCAGACATTCCCTAAATCAGCTCCTGGCTGAAGAAAAATCCGGTTATCCCAGTAAAACTGGGGCTGGTGTGGGAAGAGGAAGGCAACCTGCAGGGATACCTGCTGGGACAGCCACCCACGGGGGGATTGGGCTTCTGGGGTCAGTTGGGGGGTGTTGTTGCTCCCTAAATATGGGCCTTGTGGAGCCCCATGTGTGGGGAGTGCAGGGGGGTGTGGATATTCCCTGTGGATCACAGGGAATTTTGTTTGGGGCTGAAAGCTCCAAAGGCAATAGTTGGGGTGACCTGAGCATCCCAAACCCTCCACCCTGGTCCTCCTCCACCCTGGTCCTCCTCCACCCTGGTCCTCCTCCACCCTGGTCCTCCTCCACCCTGGTCCTCCTCCACCCTGGTCCTCCTCCACCCTGGTCCTCCTCCACCCTGGTCCTCCTCCACCCTGGTCCTTCCAGCTGCCTCTGTGATGCCGGTGCTGGTGATGCTCCGGGTCAAATCCCACAGGGAAAACAACCCCAATCCCTCAGGGATCCCCTGCCTGCTCCCTGAGGCTCCCTGTGCCACGGGAAGGAGGCACATCCCCGGGGTGTGATGGAGAGGCACAGGTTTTATCCTGGCCCTGCCAGTGGCATCCAGCTCCTCTCTCCAGCTTTCCAGGCTGGGAAGAGCAGCTCCTGCCTCGTCCGGGACGTGCGGCCAAAGCTTTGTCGGGAAGAGACGATGGGAATTCCCCTGGAGCTCCTCACTGGAGCCAGGGATGTGGGATGGATGAGGGTGGGCTCTGTCCCCACGAAGTGTCACCCCGAGAAGGCCCCGTGGGGCTGGAGCAGAGGGAAGGGAACCCTCCTGTGGGTTTGGGATGTGCCGGTGCCGCTTTTCCGTCGGCTCCGGCTCCCGGCGGCCGATCCCGGCCTCCCGCTGGATCCCGGCCAGGCTCCCTGCTCCTGGCGGGCTGGTGCCCCTTTCTTGGGTCCCTGCCACCACCACCACCACAGTGCCAGGCCACTCCAGGGAATTACCAGCGGATTCTTAATTAAGTGGGAGGCTCCGGCCACCCCCTGGAAGGCGATCCCTGTGGATGCGTCCAGGGCTGAGGGAAGGGGGGATCCCGAGGGCTGAATCCTGGCTTGGGTGTCTCCCAGAGGGACTGAAAAATCAAAAACTGAACCAAAATGAACCCCCAAACCTGATTTGGGGTGTTCATGGTGGTTCTGCCTCCCTGGTGATCGGGGTTTCTGTGGAGGTTCCTGTTTGTTGGTCCCCACGTGAGGAGGGTGCTCAGCTCCAGGGATGAGGGCTGGGAGGGCTCTGGGAACCTCAGGAACATTCCAGCTGCTCCAGGGCTGTCGGACACCAGCAGTGGGAATTCCCTGAACCCACAAACCTTTCCTTTGCTGTCTCTTCCCATGTCACCTCGGTGTCTCCCCTCTGGAAAGGTGGCTCTTCCTGATCCTCCCTGGGTTTGATCCACATGGCACCAACAGGCACAGCCTGGAGGGAGAGGGATCTCCGCAGTTCCCGGGATCTGCGGGATCCTTGGCTGCTCTCCTGGGTTCTCCCTGTTGCTCCAAGTCACTTCGCTCTGTCTCTCTTGGCTTTCCCCACAGTGAGGTTTAACCCGGGGGTGTGTCGAGCTCTTTGAAGAGCTGGCTGGAGGGAAATCCAAGGAAAGCCTTGGATGGAGCACATCCTGCTCCTTCCAGAGCTCAGGGATAACGAGGGACTGACCCAAAGGCTCGTCCGTGTGTGGCTCCATGACATGGAACCTGTTGCAACCTCCTGTTCTCCGGGTGCAGCAGGATTGGGGGGGTTTCCCCCTCAGTGAGCCCCATCCAGGGCCAGGGAGGGTTTATGGAGTTCCAGGAGATTCCAAAGGTCTCACTTTGCCTCCTCATCCTGTGGGAGGACCAGCAGATCCGCTCGGGGCCGCAGGGTGTGCTGGCAGGTTTTCCAGGCTGAGGGAAGGAGGCAGTGGGATGTTGAAGGGCTGTTATCCCAAACGGCACCGGCAGTGGGGAGCAGGAGGATGGTGACACCGGGATCCATCCCTGGGACACACAGTTCCTCCCCCCTTACGTTCCTCCAGCTCTTCACCCTCCCCTTTCCTCCCCCTTCAGTGTTTTTAATCAAAGAGTCGCCGGCACGTGCAGGAACTGCCCACATTGGCAAACAGGCGATTTTTGTACCGGGTCGATCCGTCCGCTCCGGCTCATCCCAAGGACCTGGGAGACTCCCGCCTTTGGTGTGAGGTGAGCAGCACCCAGCAGAGCTCCCACCTTCTCCCACGAGCTGGGGCTGCTCCGGAGCCGCTGCCCGTGGGAAGGGCACGGGCGCCAGCCCTGGCTGGGAGCCGAGGTCGGGCGAGCGGAGTTCAGCGGGAGAGGGAGGGAGGAGCTCCCGCCTTTGGCACCTCGTGAATAAATCCCAGGGAATAAAAACCCAGGGAATCGCCGTGGCACGGCGTTATTTACTCGGAGGGCGGCTCTGGTGTTCTGAGCCGGCAGGACCCGCTCAGGAGCGGCGTTTATTTATTCATGACTTCCTCTGTCATTCCAACCACGGCCGCTCCGGTGGAGCCGGATCCCAGCTCGGTGGAGCAGGAGCTTCCCACCCTCTGTGGGGCAACTCCAGAGCTCCCCAAAGGGTCCTGGACGTGGCCCCGATCCCGCCTTCCCCGTGGCACAATGGGCACCACTGGAGCTGGGTCGGGAGCGTTGTCTCTCATCCCGGGATTCTGTGGGATCCTGCCCCTCTCTGTGCCCTCACCTCGCTGTGCTGGTGACAGACCCGTCTCTCCCTCCGCGGGGATTTAACATCCATCAGCCACGGAGGCAAATAATCCCGGTGGAACGGCGGTGATGGGGGGGATTCTGGTTAATTAACATATCAGTGACAGCACCGTGGCCCCGACGAGGCGCCCCCGGACCCAGGTGATGCTCTTCCCACACCTGCTCCTCTCGGAAAGGGAATTCCACCGCTTCCCTTAATTAATTGGATTTTTCGGGGGGGGGGGAGCTGCCACCAGCAGAATCGGGGAGGGGGGGTGGGTTGGCGAGGCCATAAATGGCTCTTTTCTCTCCATGGCACGTTGGATTCCGGTCACGTCCGTGCCGAGCACGTGCGCTGCCCGTGCAGATGCTCCAAGCAATCCGGAGAAGTTTCCGTGGCAGGGGTGGGCGGTGGGGAGACCTCCGGGGCTTCCTCTGTCACTTCCAATCCCTTTGACCCTCCCTGGACTCCGACATTCCTCACATTCTGAATTCCTTAATCTCTCTCTCTCTGGTCGGGTTTGGGATGGGGATTAGCCTGGAAAGGAGGGATCTGGTTTCAGAGCCTCCTATTCCCCCTTTCCTTCCTGCAGTTCCCTCCCCCCACCCCCGGACATGCTGGGATTTGGAGGGTTGGGTTGGTTTCTTTCTCCTCATCCACCTGGTTTGCATCTGTGGCAACGACAAAATTGGTGTTTTGGAGCCTCCTCTGTGGCTGAGCTGGAAAACGCCTTTTTTTTTTTTTTTTTTTTTTTTTTAGCTTCGTTTTGATTTTTAGAGGGGAGAACCCCCCCAGATCCAGCCCTTCCATCCCTCCAGTCTGAACCTTTGGGAAATCTTCGGTGTCTTGGGGAAATGTCACTTCTGGTTTTGTTGGAAACCAGCTGGCCAGGCCTTTTTTGGGGTTTTGATGTGTGAGGGGGTGCTCGAGGCAGCTGCTTTGGCCTCACAGGGTGAGGGGGGTGAGGAGGAATCCTTGCCCTAAATCACAGGGATGACTTTGGCCCGTTCCATGCTGGATGATTTCTCCTTGTGGGCAGGTGAGCTGAAGTTGTGTGATTAGAAAATAATGACCCAGAACCTCATTTTATCCCTTTTCTTTGGATTATTTCATGTGTTTTTTCACCCTTTGAATTGGAAACTGGGTCTGTGTTGGGGTCTGAGGGTGTTTACCCCACATGGAGCTGCCTGCCCTGGCCGTGACATTTATCCTTCTTTCCTTTAGGCATCTGAAAAACCAGGAGTTTTGGCTATTCCCAAAAAAAAAAAAGAGGCCAGGGAGGGGTAGCAGCCATCCCTGGGGGGCTGGCACTGTTGGCAGCACAAAGCTGCACCTGTGGGCACCTAAAGGGGGGATTTTGGGGGGGATTTGGGGTGTCCAGCAGCGTGACGGGTGCCACGGGATGATCCCACGGGATGATCCCACGGGATGATCCCAGGGCTGCTCTCAGCTGTCTCCAGCAGCTGCTCCGAGGGGGGTCAGGGGGGAAACGACACCCCTGGGGCAAACCTGGCACGGGGATTATAAAAAGAGTTTCTATTTTGGGAAAAGGGAGGTTGCAAAGAGCCGAAAATGTGAGAGGAGAAGCAACCTGAGCCCATCCCGGGGAAGGAGCCGGGTTGTCCATGCCTTGGTTCCCCTCGGAGACCATCCAGACCCTCAGCTGGGTTTTGGGATGAGGGAGGGATGCTCCCGTTATCCCAGGGCTCATCCCTCTGCTGAGGGAAGGCACAGCTCCCTTTTTGCTTTCTAATATTTCTGTTTAATCCGGGAAAAACCTCTGCCTTTCCAGCCATTGAGGCTCTTCCCGGTGCCAAAGGTCGGGGGGGGGGGGGGGAAGTTGGGAATTTTCTTCTGGGAGAACCTCCAGCACAAACCCATCCCCGGCCGGGCTGGGTGTGACCAGCCCAGAGCCACCAGAATCCCTGGAAATGTCGGGAAACACAGAGCTCGGTCAGATCCACCAACGTGCCCCGGGATGGACACACTTGGGCCCCTAAATCCGCTTTTTAATCACTTCTCCTTCGTTTCAGGAGCCGGAAAATCCAAATCCGGAACATCCCCCCCCAGCTGCGATGGGAGGTAAGAGGGACGAGCGGGCAGGACCGGATCAGATTTAGGGCCTAATTCCCCCCCTCCAGGTTTCTGCACTTGGGATTAAAGTCAGTGTTCCCTTTCCTTTGTCATTAATTGGGTCTAATTATCCAAGCCCGTTGCTTGTTTCTCTCCCATTACAGGAGTAAAACCGAGGGATAGAAGCGACGTAAGCGACACCACCCAAAATCCCCATTAATACCGGGGTTTTATGATTTATCTATTGTACGGGGAACAAAATGGATCCTTTCTTCCCGCTGCCTGCTGGGACTTTTCCCTGACTCTCTTTTCCCCCCCCGCTGGCTCCGAGGCCCCTTGGTCCAGCGTCCTGGGGCAGGCAGGAGCTTCCCTCATCTAATTGCTTGTGAAATCTTAATGACCAGACAGCTGCCTCGGACTGATGGGTTGCGTCCCCCTGATCAACCCTGACAATCCCAGGCTGAAGTGGGTTTGTTTTCCCCCCTCTGCCTCCCCCAGGTTTTGGATGGTTTGCTGGCCCAGTACGGCACCGTGGAGAGCTGCGAGCAAGGTGAGGCTGCAGGGAAAGCTGAGTTTGGGGGTTTAATTTCTTAGCCCGGATCTTTTTTCTTTTTTTTTTGTTTTTGGGAGGGGGAGGATGGACACGTGGTTTTCCCTTTGTCAGCAGGCTGAGGATGTCAAGAGGTCTCAGCCTGGTCGCTGAGGCTTTTTTTTTTTGTGTGTGTGTGTGTGTGTTCCCTGTTTTCCCAAAGATGAGTCCATGGGGTGGGTTTGGGGGCAGCACAAGTGGCTGTTCCCACACCGGGCGCCGGGTCAGCGCCGTTCCCGGCGCTCTGGGAAGGTGCCGGATGCTCTCCCGAGGCACTGGGGGCTCTCTGGCTCTGCTCAGCAGATTTTATCTCAGCCTCTGCCGCTGATCACTCCAGGGAAGAGGTTTAATGTCGCCCTCGGGATGTTTAATGGGGGTAGAGTTACCACAACCCGCTTGGAAACGGAAAGGAGGGCTTGGAAAGGAGGGCTCAGAGGAGCTCCTGGGATTGTCCCCGGGCTCTGGAGAGGGCTGGGGTGGAGTTGGTTTGGTGGCTTTGCCACAGAGCACAGGGGTGGGTCAGCAACCTCTGAACAGCCAGGAGGGTCTGCGGTGCCCAGGGTGGATCTGAGCTTTTGGATACAAAAACCAGGAGGGTCTGTGGTGCCCAGGGTGGATCAGCATCCTCTGAACAACCAGGAGGGTCTGTGGTGTCCGGGGTGGGTCTGAGCCTCTGGATACAACAACCAGGAGGGTCTGCAGTGCCCAGGGTGGGTCTGAGTCTTTGGATACAACAACCAGGAGGGTCTGCAGTGCCCAGGGTGGGTCTGAGCCTCTGGATAAAACAACCAGGAGGGTCTGCAGTGCCCAGGGTGGATCAGCATCCTCTGAACAACCAGGAGGGTCTGCAGTGCCCAGGGTGGGTCTGAGCCTCTGGATGCTCCTCTCCCACCAGGGAAAAAACTGTTTTCAAATCCCTGGGGAGCCCCAGAGGGGATTTATCCAAGCAGGGGCTCGTCTGAGGGGTCTCTCAGCTTTTTTTGGGGGCTCTGGTCCTTGGTTTCCGTGCTGCCTCTCCAGCTCCTGCCTCTCACCCACAGTGAACACGGACAGTGAGACCGCCGTGGTCAACGTCACCTACGCCAACCGGGAGCAGACCAGGCAGTGAGTGCCCCCCATCCCTCGGGAATTCTGCCCTCCCTGCCACAGCTCTGGCCCCTTCCCTGCTTGCAGAAAACCGGACTCCCCGTGCTGTGAGCCAGATTACCCCCAGATTCCTAAATTCTGGCTAAAAATGCGGCAAATCTTTGGGGACACCCCTGCGCTCCGGTTTATTTTCCTTCACCTTCAGATGGATTTCCAAGTTTTTGGGCTTCTCTTGGAGGTTCAGAGAGTAAAACCATAACCTTTTGCTCGAGCAAAAGCGGAGATTTCCTTGGGCTTCCGTGATTTCAGGAGTTGTGTCTCCAGAAAAGGCAATGACGAGACCAAACATCAGATCAGAGACCTGGCAGCACGTGTGTCCTCTCTGTCAAAGGGAGACTCGCAGCTCCCTTCCCTGCTTTTTCCTCCCCCAGGGATGCACGTGCTTCATTCAGCGTCTTTCCCTGGTTCCTTCATGCCCTGCAGGGAAAAATCTCAGTTCAGCAAGTTTTAGTTAGTTTTTTTTTTTTTTCGGTTAGTTTGGGGTGTTTTTTGCAAGAGTTGTGAGTCCCCGACCGCGTTGTGGAGCCGGGGAGGTTTCCCGGAGCTGCGGGAGAGCGGTGACCAAACCCCTGCCCTTGCTCTTGCTGCCAGCCCCATCTACCGACAGCTTTCGGCCCCTGCACCCCCGAATTCCTGCCGGGAGAGGGATTGGAGGCACCAGGCAAAACCCAAAACGTGCAGGGGACGTGGGAATCGCTCCTTGCACAGTCCTGTTCTTGCCTCCTTCACCTGGGGGGGGTTTCCCTTGGGATATCTGGGCTCATCCAAAGTCCCTCTGGGTGCCTGGTCCTCCCAGCACTGGGGGTGTTCCTGGTGTTCCCTCGCCAGGGAAGGTTTGCTTTGGGGTTGAGCTCATCCCGGGAGGGACCTGCAGCCCAGGAGGGAGCTGCAGCCCAACCCTTCCTCCCTTCCCAGAGCCATCATGAAGCTGAACGGGCACCAGCTGGAGAACCACGCGCTCAAGGTCTCCTACATCCCGGACGAGCAGTCGGTGCCGGGGCCGGAGAACGGGCGCCGGGGGGGTTTTGGGGCCCGAGGGGCCCCCCGACAGGGCTCCCCCGTCTCTACAGGGGCTCCAGTCAAGCAGCAGCCCGTGGACATCCCCCTGCGGCTGCTGGTGCCCACCCAGTACGTGGGGGCCATCATCGGCAAGGAGGGGGCCACCATCAGGAACATCACCAAGCAGACACAGTCCAAGTGAGTCCCTTCTCCCACCCCTGTTGCTCTCACAGTGATTAAGATGCTGGGTTTGTTTTTTTTGGAGTTCAGGGTGCAAAGCTGGGTGTCCAGGAGCCACCTCCCCACTCTCTGCCCCAGCCAGGCTCTCTGGCTGCGCTTCCCTCGGAATCTCCCTTTTCCAGCCAGGCTCGTTTAACCTGGATTTGTTGAACTCCCCCCCTGTTCTCGAGGATTTGGCCTCTGAGCTCGTGTTGGCCACAGCTCTGGTCCCCCAAGGAAGGCCTTATCTGGGATGTGGGGTGATGGACAGCCCACCCCATCCCCAGGCATGTGGCTGTTCCACCCCTTAATCGCTCCTGTGGCTTAAAATAAATAGATGCTGGTGCCTTATTTGGATTGGGGGGATCGGAGTTCCTGAGCTCTGCATCCATGGGGAATGTCGAGCCCAGGATTTGCCCCTCCTGCCTTCCCTGGGTACAAATGTAACCCCAGAGTGGGGTGTGAGCTCCAGGCTCGCAGGGGGAGCGGAGCAGTCGGTGCTCCTGGTGTTGGGAAGCCGTGGAGCCGCTTCCCAGCTCCCGTCCCACCCTTCCAGGATCGACGTGCACCGGAAAGAAAACGCGGGGGCCGCAGAAAAAGCCATCAGCATCCACTCCACCCCCGAGGGCTGCTCTGCTGCCTGCAAGATGATCCTGGAGATCATGCAGAAGGAGGCGAAGGACACCAAGACGTAAGGATTTCCCACCTGTGTCCCACCCGGGGCTCTTCCCTGGGCTCTGTGCTGCTCCCACAGGGGCAGGAGCTTTGTCTGGGGGACTCCAGGCAGTGGGATTCCAGCTTCCCTCATCCCTCTGCACCAAACCCCTCCTCTTCTGGCTGCCCTGGTCCTTCATGTTGGGTTTTTCCCCTCGTTCCCCTCTCAAGGGCTGACGAAGTGCCTCTGAAAATCCTGGCCCACAACAACTTCGTGGGGCGCCTGATCGGCAAAGAGGGGCGGAACCTGAAGAAGGTGGAGCAGGACACGGAGACCAAAATCACCATCTCGTCGTAAGGCTCCTGTTCCCTTTGGGGGGGAACCAGGGCAGAACTTCCACAGCCCGGGGCAGGACAGGGAGGACGAGGAGGAGGCAGGGGATGAGTGGGTAGAGATGCTTTAGTGCCCAGAGCTCTCTGGAAAAACCTTGGTGTTATATTTTCTGTATTCCCCTCCCCATCCCTCTGGTGTCCACTCTGCATCCCTTCAGTGTCCTCTTTGGTGTCTCGTCCCTCTGGTGCCCCCTCACCATCCCATCAGTGTCTCCTCCCACCCCTTCAGGGCTGTAGAGCTCAGCCCAGGCTGGTTTGATGGCCAGGACTGGAGTTTTACTCTTAAATCCCATTTTTGGGGAAGGCAGAGTGGGCTTCCCAGTGCAAACCGTGGTGCTGGGCCCTGCTCTGAGCGTGGCAGTGGCACCCCGTGTCCCCAGCACCTCGGTGGGACCCCTTGGAAGGGCTGGAGGTCCTGATGGAGCAGGGTCTCGGTGCTGACTCTCCTTCCCACCAGCTTGCAGGACCTGACCCTGTACAACCCCGAAAGGACCATCACGGTGAAGGGCTCCATCGAGAACTGCTGCAAGGCAGAGCAGGAGATCATGAAGAAAGTGAGGGAAGCCTACGAGAACGATGTGGCTGCCATGAGTGTGAGTGGGCTCCCTCCTCCCCCGGCTGCCGGGAGCCCTCTGGGGTGATGCCCTGACCAAAGCAACACCCTCTTCTCTCCTCAGTTACAATCCCACCTCATCCCTGGCCTTAACCTGGCTGCTGTCGGCCTCTTCCCTGCCTCCTCCAACGCGGTGCCTCCGCCACCCAGCAGCGTCTCGGGGGCCGCCCCGTACAGCTCCTTCATGGTACGTGATCCCTGGGCAGCTCCTGCTTCCAGCTCAGGGCTGTCTCCCGCGTGGAGAAGAGCTGTGGGATGGCCAGCAAGGCTTCAGCATTCCCTGCTGCCAGCAGCTCCAGCACAGGAGCGGGATCTAGTCCCTTCATCCCTTGAGAAGGCGCTTGGCCCCCATGGGGTCTGCTGGTGGCTCAGCCAGCCCTGCGCCCTTGGGAGCACCGTGGGTGTCACTTGGGGCTGGAAGGGTGACACCGAGCCCTGGGTGGTGACACCGAGCCCCAGGTGGTGATGCTGAGCCCCAGGTGGTGACACTGAGCCCCGGGTGGTGATGCTGAGCCCCAGGTGGTGACACTGAGCCCCGGGTGGTGATGCTGAACCCTCCCTGCCATCCCTGCAGCCCCCGGAGCAGGAGACAGTGCACGTGTTCATCCCCGCCCAGGCGGTCGGGGCCATCATCGGCAAGAAGGGCCAGCACATCAAGCAGCTCTCCCGGTTCGCAAGTGCCTCTATCAAGGTAGGGCTGCCCTGGGGGGGACCCGCCCTCCACCACCACCTCCCCTGGAGAGGGAGCGTTTCTCCCGGGAAAACCACCCCAAAACCTCGGAGGGGCTGGGGGCCGACGCTGCGATGTCACCCCGTGTCTGTGTCCCTCTCCAGATCGCCCCTCCGGAGACGCCGGACTCCAAAGTGCGCATGGTCGTCATCACGGGCCCTCCAGAAGCCCAGTTCAAGGTTCTCCCCGTGCTGCCGACACCCCGGGGGATTTGGGGGGTCCCTCTGTGCTGCCCTGGGCAGCGGGGAAGGGGGAGCAGGGTGGTGACCCCGATGTCAAGCCCCCCCCAGTGTGCAGCTGGGTAAACCTGGGATCAGCTCTCCCGGGGGCTGAGCTGGCTGGAAACTCCAAGGAACTGGGATTTTGTGGGATGCTGTCCCAGCCCGGGTCCCGGGGATGGAGCTCACTGACCTGGGGGGTCCACGCAGGGGTGGGACATTTTTGGGTGGTGTCTGACTCTGTGCTCCACCCCTTCCACAGGCTCAGGGCAGGATTTATGGGAAGCTGAAGGAGGAGAACTTCTTCGGGCCGAAGGAGGAGGTGAAGCTGGAGACGCACATCCGTGTGCCCGCCTCGGCCGCGGGAAGGGTCATCGGCAAAGGCGGCAAGACCGTGAGCTGGGCTGGGGAGGGGACAGCCCCGGGATGGAATTCCTGGGGGGATGGCTGGGATTTCACAGAAGGACTCATCCCTTTTTTTTATTACCCCTTCCCCGCAGGTCAACGAGCTGCAGAACCTGACGGCAGCCGAGGTGGTGGTGCCGCGGGACCAGACCCCCGACGAGAACGAGCAGGTCATCGTGAAGATCATCGGGCACTTCTACGCCAGCCAGGTACGGCCCCAGAGCCCTGGCCACGACCCCAGAGCTCCTGCTCTGCCCTGGGGGGTTCTCCAGCCTGTCCATCCCGGGGTGTCCTCCCGTGGGAGTTTTCTCCACGCCTGGCCGGGGGTGTTTGTGGGAGCTGTGCCTTCTGCCACGTGGGATGGTGGGGAGCAGGGAGAGCTGTGGGAGTGGGAGCACACACAGAGTGTGACCTCCCAGACCCAAATTCTAGAGGGGAAAAAAACCCCTAAAAACAGGACAGGAAGGGATTTCCAGGAGCCGTTTCCAGGAGCTGTCGCCCAGCCCAGCTGAGCACTGCAAATGTTTCCCTCCTTTGCAAGGTCTCGGTGCCTCCGGGGTTTTCCCTCCAACTTCCCTCTTTCCTCTCCTGTGAGGAAAATCTGGGAGAATTAGGATTGTTCAGTCTGGAAAAGAGAAGCTTGAGAGTGACCTAACTGTGGCCTTCCAGGACCTGAAGGAGCTGACAGGGACCTGGAGAAGGTGGAATGGCTTCAGATTGCCAGAGGGCAGGGATAGATGGCATATTGGGAGGAAAATCTTCCCTGTGAGGGTGGGGAGGGGCTGGAACAGATTTCCCAGAAAAAGCTGTGGCTGCCCCATCCCTGGGAGTGCTCTGGGATGGGGCTTGGAGCAACCTTGGCTGGCAAAGGTGTCCCTGCCCACTGGAGTGACCGATCCCTGAGGTCCCTGCCAACCCAGCCAGAGTGTGCCCAGGTGGCCAAGGCCAATGGATCCTGGCCTGGCTCAGGAACAGTGTGGCCAACAGGTCCAAGGAAGTGATTCTTGCCCTGGACTCAGCACTGGTGAGGCCACCCCTGGAGTGCTGTGTCCAGTTCTGGGCCCTCAGCTCAGGAAGGACATTGAGGGGCTGGAGCAGGTCCAGAGGAGAGCAACGAGGCTGGGGAAGGGACTGGAGCACAAGTGCTGTGAGGAGAGGCTGAGGGAGCTGGGGCTGTTCAGCCTGGAGAAGAGGAGGCTCAGGGGAGACCTCCTGACTCTCTGCAACTCCCTGACAGGAGAGGGGAGCTGGGGGGGGGTTGGTCTCTTTTCCCAGGCAAGACAAGAGGGCTCGGGCTTCAGCTGTGCCAGGGGAGGTTTAGGTTGGATGTTGGGAAGAATTTCTTTCCAGAGAGGGTGTTCAGCCATTGGAATGGGCTGTCCAGGGAAGGGGTGGATTCTCCATCCCTGGAGGTGTTTAAGGACAGACTGGATGTGGCATCAGTGCCATGGGCTGGGAACCACAGCGGGGTTGGATCAAGGGTTGGACTGGATGATCTCGGAGGTCCCTTCCAACCCAGCCGATCCTGTGATCCTGTGATTCCCACGGTTGTCATTCCCAGATGGCTCAGCGCAAGATCCGGGACATCCTGGCCCAGGTGAAGCAGCAGCACCAGAAGGGACAGAGCGGCCAGACGCAGGCGCGCAGGAAATAGGAGCGGCGGCGACGCCGGCGCGGGGACGCGGCACGAGCCGGGGCCGGGGCTAAGAGTGGCTGGGAATCAGTTACCGACCACAGACGGAACCTTTTCACTAATCGGGCAGTTTGATTGATTGATTGATTGATTGATTGGCTTCCAAGGCAGAGGGGCAGGGAACGAACCTTTGGATCCCTTCGGAGCTCCACAGCTACTTAAATGAGCGCGAGGGGCTGAGGGGGCAGAGAGGGGCTGTGCCAGGGGACAGAGCGGCCACCGGGTCCCCCTCTGGGCCACCGGGTCCCCCTCTGGGCCACCGGGTCCCCCTCTGGGCCACCAGGTCCCCCTCTGGGCCACCAGGTCCCCCTCTGGGCCACCGGGTCCCCCTCTGGGCCACCAGGTCCCCCTCTGGGCCACCAGGTCCCCCTCTGGTGGGAGCAGCACTTGCCCCCTCATTTAAGTAGCCTCTGGAGATCCCGTCCCAGTCGAGCCCTCACTCCCTCCTTCCCCGGGGCTGGTGGATGTTCCCAGAGCAGCAGTGACCCTTTGGAGCGTTTCTTTTGGATTAGGGTTGGGGTTTTTTTTCCTGGTTTATTTTTTTGCCTATTTTTGGTCATTTTCTTTCCCCCCCCCCCCTTTTCCCCTATTTTTTTTCAAATTTTTATTCCCTTTTTTAATTTCCCTATCTTTAAATTTCTTTTTAAAATTTTATTTCCTATTTTTTATTCTCATTCCCTATTTTTTATTTTTATTCCCTATTTTTTATTTTTATTCCCTATTTTTTATTTTTATTCCCTATTTTTTACTTTTATTCCCTATTTTTTATTTTTATTCCCTATTTTTTTACTTTTATTCCCTATTTTTGAATTTTTTTATTTTTATTCCCTATTTTTTACTTTTATTCCCTATTTTTTTACTTTTATTCCCTATTTTTTTACTTTTATTCCCTATTTTTGAAATTTTTTTATTCCCTATTTTTTATTTTTATTCCCTATTTTTTATTTGTATTCCTCATTTTTTATTTTTATTCCCTTTTTAATTTTTATTCTGTACTTTTTATTTTTATTCCCTTTTTTTATTCCTTATTTTTTAATTTTTCTCTTTTTTTATTTCCTAGTTTTCCCTACTTTTTTTTTTAATTTATTTCCCCCCCGTTTTACATTTCCCTCTTTTTTTTTTTTATTTTCCCCTATTTTATTCCCCCCCCATTTTTTTATTTGCCCCCCATTTTTTTTGTTTTCTCCCTATTTTTTTTTAATCTTCTTCCCATTTAAATTTTTTATTTCTCAAAGAGAAAGAATTCCACTGGACTTTTACCAGCCCGCACTGGTAACAAGATCCACTGTGGACAAAAGCCACCAAACCAGCCCCAAAAGGATTGTGATCCCTTGGGATCTCTGCACCACTCCAGCCTCATTCCCAGTGGGATGGCAGGATTATGGGATTATCCCTCCCTCCCCTGGAGTGCAGTGCCTTGGAAAGCCTTAGAAGCCAGGAGAACACCTCCATTTTCCAGGATTTTTTTTTTCCTGAATGTTTCTTTTCAGTTTAGGTTAGTTGAAAGGTTTGTTGTTGTTGTTGTTGTTTTTTTAATTTTTGAAGTTTTTTTGAAGCCTCTGGAATAATGGCAGAAATGGGAGGCGGGACAATTCTCCTCATTTTCCTCCTTTTTTTCCCCAGTGATCTCCACTGGGGGGGTGAGAACCTGTCCTAGGGATGAGGCCCGGGAAGGGAAGGGCTGAGGGAATGGCTTTGGCTTTTCCCTCCTCCCTTCAGGAACAGGAATAAACGCCACCAAAAAAAAAAGAAAAAAAAAAAAGGGCAAAAAAAGTCCCTTTTTGGTAGGAAACATGGGATTAATCCTCATCTCCTGAGTAATCAGCCAATGGGAACTCAGTGCAGAATGGCCTGGGGGATCAAAGGGATGCAGAATTCCCCAGGGAATGTTTAATGAGCAAAGTGGGGAGATGCCAACTCACCTGAACGTCCCTGGGGCTATTTGTGTCTTCTCCCCCCAACCTCCACATCTCTCCAGGTGGGGGTGGAAAACCCTCTTCCTGAAATTGGGCACATTTTTTTAATGAGCTGATAAAGATATATATTTTTTTTTTCACTATTTAATGATGATAAATTCCCCTCCCCTCCCTTCTGCAGGAAAAACCGTTCTCACGAGACAAAACCAAATACAAAACAAGGTCAAAGGAATGTAAAATGGTCACTGGTTCCCGTCACTCTTAACGTGGATTTGACACTTGAGGGAGGTTTTTAAGGATCTGGTTTTGGATGTGGAGCAATTTGGGAAGGGTCAGTAGCTGCTGCCGCCGCCTCTCCCGGGCAGGGAAGGTCTTGTCTCCAGCTCCAGCTCCGGGTTTTCTGCTGCAAATCCAGCCAGAAACAGGGATTTTTTTTTTTCTCCCCCCAGGTCGGAGCAGGAGGGTGGGAAAGGAAAAAAAAAAAATTCGGGATGATTTTGAGGGAGGGGGTGACGCTGGATCCACGGGATCAGCCCCCTTTGGGAAGGGGGGGAGCCAACCCGAGGCTAAAAAGAGGGAATTTGGAACAAAACTCACACTGATGCTTTTGCTGTCGGTTCAGAGGAGACCAGCCCTTCCCAGCAGTTTTTCTGGGAGCATCCCTAAAAACAAAAAAATCAGGAAAGCAGGTGTGGGGAAGGAGAGGCGGCAGCTGCTCCTGCCCCGGGATCCTGGGGGAGCTGCGGGAGGGGGGCAGAGCCAGGGATTGCTGTGCTGTGAGAGATGAGAGAGAGAGAGAGAAAAACACATAAAAAACCAAGAAAGGAAAAAAAAACCCACAAAAAAAAGAGGAGAAAAGAAAAAAAAAAAAGCTACCTCAAGGTATGAAGTTACCTCAGCAATTGATTTTTTTTTTGTTTTGGTTTGGGTTTGTTTTTGGGTTTTTTTTTTCTTTTTTGTTTTGTTTCGTTTTGGTTTTTTTTTTTTCGGGGGGCTTGCTGATATTTTATATAAAAGCTGATAGTCTTGAATATTTTATTTTTTTAATGAAAAGAGGAGTTAAGTTTCATAATTTCTTGTGAGCCAGGAGTTATGTGCAGGTAACCAAGTGTTATGAGCTCTCTATGGAGAACGACAGGAATTCCAGACATAGTGGAAAAGATGGCAGCAGCTTCTATATTTTGATATTTTTTTGGGTTTGGCCTTTTCAAGCCAGCTGACGAATTCCACCACACCACAAGAGCTGTCAGATGTCGCGACTCTTCGAGACCTCGGGCAAATTGGAGAACCCACCAGTTGGAAAAACTTAATTTCTTTCCTTTTTTTTTTTTTTTTTACCTTTTTTTTTTTTTTTTTTCCTTTTTTCCTTTTTTTTTTTTTTTTTGGTTTAATTTAAATTGGAGCGGGGGAGGGGGGGGAGAGAAGAAAAAAAAAAAAAACAAAAAAACACGTAAAAAAAACCAAAACCCGCCAAACCAAATCCTGCCGCTGGCTGAAAGGCTTTTCTCAAATCCATCTCCAGCGAGAAATCCATGGATTCCAGAGCTCTGGGAATCAGAAATCTTCCACTCCCGGGATGTGAGGGCAGCATTGACTATGCAAAGTGGGGTTACAGGGGTTTTGCTGGTCTTTAAACCACACCAGCTCAGGCGATTTATTTTCAAACTACTCGGAAGCCATATATATATATATGTATTTATATATATATATATATTTCTATATTTATATATATCCCAGAACCCAAACGATCCGACCTCCCGTGGTTTGCCACGGGGGGCGGCGTCGAACCATCTTCTCCACTATGATGCTGTGAAAATATTTTACAAAAGAGATTTGCCTCCGTTTTACCGAGGGAAGAAAAGAAAAAAAACAAAAAAAAAAAAAAACAAAAACGCACAAAAACACCACAAAAAGAAAAAAAAAAAACGCGATTTAAATAATTTAAAAAAAAAAAGAAAAAAAAAACCTTTAAAAAAAAAAAAAAAGAAAAAAGTGAGAAGGAAAGAGAGAGAGAGAAATTAATGCATTAGTGGGAGCCAATTTTTTTTTGGTATAAACGCACATCGAGGGGAGGGAGAGAGAGAGAGAGGGAGAGAGGACAAATCCCACCCTGAGGATCGAGGGGGATGAGCCTCTCCCTGCTCCCAAATGTTCACAGGGTGTTTTTTGGTTTTTTTGTAAAAAAAATCCCATTTGCTATTTTTTTTTTTCTTTATGCTGTACCTGCAGGAAAATTCAATTACTCCAATGCTGGAGGGGGGGAAATTAAAAAAAAAATCCAAAATTCCGTGGTGACAAAGCGAATCTGGTGCTGCTGTTCCCATCCCACCGCCCCACAGCTCCTCCCCTCCGAAATATTTGGGATGGGAGGAGCGTGGAATCCACCCGGCGGGGAAGCACCGACCCTTTATTCCCATCAGTTTGGGGTCAAAGGAGCGGGAATTGGGGCCTGGGGCTTCCATGGGTTTTCCTCGATTTCCTTGGATTTTTTTTTTTTATTTTTATTTTTAGGAAGACTGGCATTTGTCCTAGGGAAAAACAACAACCAAACAAACGGTGTAACACTTGAACCCTCTGGCTCTCTCCTCGTTTTGTTCCCAGCCTCGCCCGGGGCAGCGCCTTCCGACTTCGGCCATTTGGGAATTCGGGTCTTTTCCCACAGCAAAGCGGCTTTTTTTTGGGAACCGAGGGATAAAACACAAGGAAACAAAAGTCCCACCAGCTCCCAAACCCCGCCCCGAGCGATCCCGTTGGATCTGGTCGTTTCAGGGACCCGAAATCCGGCGGTTCAGGGAAATCTTTGGTGCTTCCCCCCCCCCTCGAACCGGTCCCTGCCGCCGGAATTCGGGAGCGAGCGGCCGGTGCTGTTTGGTTTTTTTTGGGAGGGGAATCCCGTTGTTTTCTCGAGGGAAATTATTTATCTATAGAGTGATTTGCAGTAAGGATGAAGCCCCCGAACATCTCCCGCCTTCCTCTGGAGCCACAGCGAGCTGGGAAGAGCGAGAGGAGGGATGGAGTGGGATCTCCGGGTGGCAGGAGATGGGAGCGAGATGGATCCAGCCTGGAATGAACGAGCAGGGAAAAATTCCCTAGGGAGCCCCAAAAGCAGCAGGAAGGATCCCCAGTCCTGCAGCAGCTCCTCTGTCCTCTCTTTGTGCCAATAAAAGGTAATTTAGGGGAGCCCGGAATTTAGGGATGAGCGGCGCCGTTGACTCCTTGTTTTTCTCCCGGCAGGAATAATTCGGGTTTATTTTATTCCTCGGAATTTTTTCCCCCCCGTGAACCAGGAGCAGACCCATCCCTGCCTCATCCCGGGGGGTCTGTGGGGTGAGGAAGGACGTGGAGCTCTCAGTTTGGGGCAGGTGTTGTGAGGAGGCTCCGGGCAGGAGCGGGAACAGCGCCAGGAATTCCTGCTGGATGCTGGGAGGAGCTGGAGGCAGAGCTGGCGCTTCTGCCACGGGGCAGAAAGGAAAGCAAAGCACTTCGTGCCTCAGTTTCCCCCTTTTTTTGGGAAGGATGCTGCTCTCCTAATTCCCAGGGCCGGGATGAGGATGGAGAAATTCCCACCTTGGAAGCGCTCGGTGCCGTTTCCCGGGATGAGCCACTGCCGTATCCCGGGAGAGCCTTGGATTTGGGGTTCACCTCGGAGTCTCCTCGTGCCATCCAGCCAGAGAAAAAGGAAGGAAAAGGATCCCAAACCCCAGCTGATGTTTCTTCTCTTCCAAGCTCTGCCACTTTCCCGGGCACTGAGAACATCCCTGGATTCAGCAGTGGGATCCCGCTCCCTTCCCTCCCCGGATCCCGGCTGAGAAGCGTGGAATGGTTTCCTGGAATCAAAATAGAGGGAAAACCCCTTGTAAATATTGCAAAGAAAACTGCCTCCGAGTCACAGTTGGTGTTTCCTGGGCATTATTCGGGTTTGGGTTTGGTTTTATTATTATTTTATTTTTTTTTAGCGCTTAAAAAAAAAAACAAAAAGAAAAAGGACAAACAAACAAAAAAAGGCAAAAAAAAAGAAAAGCAGTAAAATTAGTTAATCAGTGCCAGAAAAAAACCCTCTTTTTTTTTTTTTCTTAATTTCTAGCTCCAACTTTGAGTGTTTTTGTTTTTAGACTCTGAGAGAATTCACTAGAAACGCAGACTTGCTCTAAGACAGTTGAAGACATTTCCTTAATTTAATTCCTTTCGGTCTTCCCTCCCTGTCCCTGCTGCTCCACACAACGCAGGCTTTTGGATATTTTTGGACTTTTCTTATTTTCAGAGGAGGTTGTGGATTTTGGGGTTTTTTTCTGGGGAGGGTGTTTCTGATTTACTTTCTTCAGGTTTTTTTAATTCCATTTTTTTTTTTCCGTCGCAGCTTTTTTTGGTGTTTGTTTGGCTGGAATGGGTGTGATCCTGTGAAATGCGTTTCCTCCCGACAGGGCACGGATGGATTTGAGCATCCTCGGGCTGTGCCCTGAGCACAGCTGGGATTTTTCCCAGGGTTTTAGCCAGGATTTGGCTGTGGATTTGCTCTGGGAGCAGCAATGGGGCAGCAGGAACGAGCGGTGCTTGAGCCTGGGAGGATTCGGGTGTTGGTTGGTTGGAGCCGGAATCTGGAATTGGCCTCGGAGCAGCGCTTGGGAATCACTGAGCAAGGCTGGAATTGGCCTCAGAGCTGTGCTTGGGAATCACTGAGCAAGGCTGGAATTGGCCTCAGAGCTGTGCTTGGGAATCACTGAGCAAGGCTGGAATTAACTTGGGATGACCATCAGTGGCTCCACATCAGCGTGGGAGGAGGGATCCTCCCCCTTTCGGTCCAATCAGCCTTTCCTCACGTTTTGGTTTTAACTTTATCCCGTGTTTCACTCCTCGGTGACCGTGGATGAGATTCCAGAGACCAGCCAGAGGCTCTTAAATCCGGAATTTTCTCCTGGAGACGGCGCAGGTGCTGCCAGCTGGAAACACACCCGTGCAAACCACAAACTACCTCAGAGCTGCCGGGGGGGCCGGGGGTCCCTCCTCACCCCCCGGGCAGGACCTGACCTGCGGCACCCCCCGCTCCACTGGGATCCTTCCCGGGCAGTGGGGAGGAATTCCGGCATCCCGGCTTTGGGAATCGCTGCCTGGTGCTGGGAGAGGAGGAGGAGGAGAGCTGAGGAAGGCTCTGCAGGATGCCAGGAGGGTGGCGAGTTGGACCCCTGGAAAAGTCAGCCCGGGGCTGACTCCGGAGTGTGTTTGATCCCAGCTTCCTGGGTGTGACGGAATCCCTGCAGTTTGTTGTTGGAAGGTGGAATTCCTCAGAGCAGGAGCAGGGAGTGGCACTGGGATCCTCCACCAGACAGTGCTGGGGTGCTCTGCTGGACCATGGCAGGATGTTCTGCCAAAATCATGGCAGTGGGATGCTTTGGTTGACCGTGGTGGTGGGATATTCCATCAGTCCATGGTGGTGGGATATTCCATCGGACTGTGGTGGTGGGATATTCCATCAGTCCATGGTGGTGGGATATTCCATTGGATCGTGGTGATGGGATATTCCATCGGACTGTGGTGGTGGGATATTCCATCAGTCCATGGTGGTGGGATATTCCACCGGACCATGGTGGTGGGATATTCCATCGGATCATGACGATGGTGGGATGCTGTGCCATCCTCTGCCAGACTGTTCTGTGGGATGGTGGCGGTGGGAAGCTCTGCCATTCCATCCTGGAATACTCTTCCAGACCGTGGCACTGGGATTCTCCACTGGATGGTGGTGCTGGGATGTTCCACTGGCCCGTGCCCATGGGATGCTCTGGCAGACCCTGGCACTGGGATGCTCTGGCAGACCCTGGCACTGGGATGTTCTGGCAGACCCTGGCACTGGGATGTTCTGGCAGACCCTGGCACTGGGATGCTCTGGCAGACCCTGGCACTGGGATGTTCTGGCAGACCCTGGCACTGGGATGCTCCGCTGGCCCACGGCACATCCCGTCCCCTGTGGCACATCCGAGCGCGGGGTTACGGACCGTGGGCAGGATTTGGGTGCAGTGGATCAGCAGGAACCAGCTCCCGAAGGGATATTTTCCTTAAGACCGGAATTAATTACAGAATTAGCTAATTAGAGAATTAGCTTGAGCCCTGGGAGTCGGGGTGTGCGACAGCTGAGGCATTTTTTTGGAGCAGTTTGGAAAACGGTCTCTGTGAATCGACACCAGGTCCAGAGGGAAGGAGATTCCCGCTGTTTTGGGGCAGGGAAGGGCTGACCTGGAGCACGGCCCCAGCTCTCCCACCACTCGGTGCATCATCCCGGGAAATCATTGGGATTGACTGGAACCAGGGCGGGAAGGAATCCATAAAATGTCCATACCTGGCTCGCTGGGGCGGTTCGGTGGAAGCACCTCCGGATCCACCTCGGGATGGAATTCCTGGACTCCAGGAGGAAATCTGGCCTTAAACCACGACCCCTCCCTGTGCCTCCGTCGGCTTTGAGCTGAAACCAGGCAAAGTTTCAGGGCGGCTCCAGAGGAGGGAAACCCGCCGGGAATCCCGGGATGTTCCGAGGGCCGGGAATGCCCCCGGGCTCCATCCTCGGGCTCCACCCCGGGCCACGACCTTCTGTATAACCAAGTCAGTTTTGTTTATCTACCTCTTAGCCAATAGGGGAACTCTAGGTAGTGGCAACTCCACAGGCTGTAGTTTAGGGGAAAATTAAAAAAAAAAATAAAAAAACTTAGAAAAAAAAAAAAAAGAGAAAAATTACTCTCTTTTTCCAAAGAAAAATGTTGTTTAAAAATAGAATTTATGGGCTTTCTTTTCACTTTAAAGTGGCCGTTAGTTGGTTAAGCTCCAGACCTCACCAGTCCCAAATTTTTGGGTTGTGACTGATCTTATGATCTGTATTTTTTTTTTTTTTAATACTCGATCTTCCATGATTTATTTTTTTTTGTCGTTGTCCTTTAGAACTTGGAGATTTCCTTCTTCCCTCTCCAGTCCCCCTCCATCCTCCTCGCTTTTCCCACCTCCCTGCTCTGGGCTGGGGGGGGAATTGTGGTTGATTGTTTTGTTGGGGTTTTATTTTTCCAGTGGGGTTTTATTTTTTTTTTAGGGGGGGGTGAGGGGTTTTTTTTGGGGGGTGATGGGAGGGTGTGGGGGGGTGATGGAGCTGAATTTGGGGTGCTGCATCATCAGCTTGGGGACACCCAGCACCACGTGGGTGCACCCCAGGGTGCTGCTTCTCCAAGACAATTTCAGGCTGTTTAGGTAAAAAAAAAATAAATAAAATTGTACTTTCTGTGATATTGTTTTTCCTCTTTTCCACCGATTTTTGCCTTTTCCCCCCTCCCTCTCCTCTTGCCTCTTCTAATCCATGTTCTTTCCCTGTCCCCCCGGCAGGAGGGATGTGGAGTTGGGATTTTGGGTAGATCTGGGCTCTGTTTCTTTTCCAACGAGGATGGTTTTGGTTTTTTCTTTCTTTTTTTTTTTTTTTTTTTTGCCACAAACCGCTTTATTTCCACTGTTTTGTTTTTAAAAATAAAGAGAAAAAACAGACAGAGAAACAAGCAAAAAAAAAATAATGAAGTGTTTGTGTGGTTTTATGGGGTCTGGGGGGAGGAAAAAAGAGAAAAAGAAAGGGAGGGAATAGAGGAAAATGGAGAAATTAAAGGGAAAACAAAGGGAGGAATTGAGGAAAAATTGAGGGGGAAAGAGAAATAAAGGGGGAAAGGGTAATAGAGGGGGGAAAAAGGGAAAGGGGAATGGAGAAAAAAATTATAGAGGGGGAAATAAAGTGGTGAATTGATGGGGAAGTAGGGAAATAAAGGGAAAATGGAGGGAAAATAAGGGGGAAAGAAATAAAGGGAATAAAGGAGAAAGAGGGGAAGAGAAAGGTGAATAGGGGAAGGAAATGGGGGAAATAGAGGAAAAAGGAATAAATAAAGGGAAATGGAGGGGGAAATAAAGTGGGGAAATAGAGGAAAAAATAAAGGGGAAAAAATAATGGAGATACAAGAGGGAAAGTTGATAAAAAGGGGAATAGGAGGGAATAGAGGGGGGAAAGAAATACAGAGGGGAAATAGAGGAAAATTAGATTAAGGGGGGAAAATTTGACAGAAAAAGAAATGGGGGAAGAGGAAAAATTGGTGAAATAGAGAACTGGGGAGTAGAGGGGGAAAACAGAAATAAAGGAGTTGAGCAGGAAAAGGGAGAAATAGAGGGCAAATGGAGAAATAAAGGGGAACTAGAGGAGAAAAAGTAAAGGGGAAAATAGAGGGAATAGAGGGGAAAATGAATAAAAAGGGGGAGGTAGGGGAGTTAAATCGAACAGAGGGAAAAACCAGAGAAATAAAGAGGAAATAGAGGAAAAATAGACTAAGGGGGAAATAAGCAGAAAAAAATAGATAAAGGGGAAATAGAAGGAAAGAGGGAAATAGAGAAGAAATAGAAGGGGGAAAGAAATAAAGGAGGAAATAGAGAAAAATGGATAAATAAATGGAAAATAGAGTGGAAAATAAAGTAGGAAATAAGAGGAAAATAGGGAAAAGGAGAAATAAACGGCTACATAGAGAAAGGGAAAATAGAGGAGAAACAGAGGAGAAAAGAGAAATAAGGGGGAAATAGAGGGAAAATGGATAAATATATGGAAAAATAGAATGGAAAATAAATAAAAGTGAGAAATAGAGGAAAATAGAGACACAAGGAGGGAAAATAATAAAAAAAAAGGAGACGAATGAAGCAGGAAACGAGGTGGGAAGAAATAAAGGTAGAAAGGGGCTCTGAGTGTTGGGGTCGAGGAGCGCGGGCGGCAGCTCGGGGGCACCCCCGGGGATGGTGCGGGGGCCGGTGCCGCGGGTTTTTGGGGTGCTCGGGGCGCCCCGAGGCCCGGGAGGGATCTGTGCGGGGCCCGCCCGGGGCGGAGCGCTGGAGAGGGCGCGCGGAGCCTCCCGGTACACCCAGCGGTCCCATGGTGTAATGGTTAGCACTCTGGACTTTGAATCCAGCGATCCGAGTTCAAATCTCGGTGGGACCTCGCGTTGTTTTTTGGTTTTTTGCTCTGTTTTGTTTTTTGGGGGATCCTTTCTTTCTCTCCTCTCCCCTTCCCGGTGGCGCGGCGGGAGCGGTGCCTGAGGGGCGGCGGGGGCGGCACCGGGAGCGCGGATCCCGCACGGGCCCCTTCGCGCTCCATTTTGTTCCTGCGCGCCCGGCGCTTCGTTTGCGCAATTCATTGCGCAGGCGCTCCGCGGTTTCCCGCCTCCGATTGGCTGCCTTGGCTGTCATTCGTGTAGATTCCGCGTTTCTATTGGTTAATGAGCGCTTCGCCCCGCCTCCCATCCCGGCAGCCACGAGCCTTCTGGGGATCCGTTTCCTATCGTTGATTGGCTAAGAGAGATGTCACTCTAGTAATTATGTGTTCCTATTGGTTGGGAGCGCGCCTCGCCCCGCCTCTCCCCCAGCAGCCCTCATCGTGGCCTTCGCTGGGGGTTCGCGCTCTCCGTTTCCTATCGCTGATTGGCTAAGAGAGATGTCACTCTAGTAATTATGCGTTTGGGAGCGCGCCTTGCCCCGCCTCTCCCCCCAGCATCCCTCTTGGTGGGTTCGAGCCTTCGCTGGGGGTTCGCGCTTTCCGTTTCCTATCGCTGATTGGTTGATACGGATGTCGCTCTAGGAATCCTGTGTTTTTATTGGCTGAGAGCGCGCCTCACCCCGCCTCCCCTCAGCAGCTCGGAGCCTTTGTGGTGGGTTCGAGCCGTCACGGGGGGAGCCGCACTTTTCCTTTTTCATCTCTGGCTGAACGAGCTGTCACTCTCGCAATCCCGTGCTGCTATTGGCTGAGAGCGCGCTTCGCCCCGCCTCCCACTTCATGACAGCGCGAGACCTCACTGCGTGGGGGTGTCGCCCTCTCCCTTTTCCATCGCTGATTGGCTGCGCGGGCTGTCACTCCGGCAATCCTGCGTTTCTATTGGCAGGGAGCGCGCTTCGCCCCGCCTCCCCATCATCACCCCCAAGCCCTCGTGGCTGGTTCGAGTCCTCAGTGCGCGTCGCGATCGCTCGTGGGCGCTGCGAGGCCCCTCCTGCTCGGCCTTTAAGCCGCTGCTGCTCCAGTAGCGTCCCGAATCCCTTCAGCAGCGGCTTAGCCGGCTCTGACGCAGGTTTCCAGCCGTTTAGCGTCGATTAACGGGTCAATCCCCTCCGGCCGCGGCCCCGTTATCGCCCTGGATTAGGGGCAGCTCAGGCCCCGGTGGATCCGGCCACCTCAGGGCCGTGACAGGAAAGTGCCATTTTCTTACCTAAATAGCCTGAAATTGTCTTGGAGCTGCGGTTGGGAGAAGCAGCACCCAAGGGTGTTCCCCAAGTTAATGATGCAGCACCTCAAATTTAGCTTCATTGCTCCCCTCGTGTTGCTACCGTCCTGCCACCCCCCAAAAAACCCGACAGAAGCATTAATTCCATCAACAAACAGGTTCTGCCACCCCCCAGAAAACCCCAAGGAAACCATCAAAAAACAGGGTTCTGCCACCCCTCCCCACCCCCACAAAAAAAAATAAAATCATCAACTCCATCAAAAAACAGGATTCTGCCACCCCTCCCAAAAAAAATAAAATCATCAACTTCATCAAAAAACTTCATTCTTCCACCCCTCCAAAACCCCCCCCAATAAACCCATAAACTCTATCAAAAAACCAGAATTCTACCACCCCCCAAAAACCCAACAAACCCATCAAAAAATAGAATTCTGCCATCTCAAAAAAAAAAAAAAAAAAAGGGCAAAAAAAAAATCCATCAAAAAATGTGATTTTTCCCCCCCTCCAATAAAAAAAAAAAATAAATCAACAAACGTATCAAAATCCAGGATTTTTTCACCCCCCAGTAAAAGCATCAACACCATCTAAAAGCAGGATTCTACATCCTTAAAAAAAAACCTCAATAAAAATTGTCAAAACCCAGGATTCTGCCAGCCCCTAAAAAACTCAGTAAAACCATCAAAAACCAGGATTCTGCCATCCCCAAAAAAACTCCAAGAGAACCATCAAATCCATCAAAACTCGGGATTCCACCCCGCTGCATCAGGGAAGTGAGGAGGATGGAGGTGGAACGCTGAGGGAAGAAGGAAATATCCAGGTTCTAAAGGAAAAAATAAAACATGGAAGACGGAGCATTAAAAAAAAAAAATTCATCAACCACAACCCAACGTTTGGGTCCTGCTTTAAAGTGAAAAGAAAGCCCATCAATCCTATTTGTAAAGAGTATTTCCTGCTCCTCGGTGCTGCAAGAAGAGACAGAGGCTGTGCTCGAGCTGGAGGGTTTATTGAGCGTCTGCAGGAGAATAAACCCACCTTGATTTGGGTGGGATTTGGGCTGGGGAGGGGCAGGGGGGGCTGTTCTGGCTGCGGGGGAGAGGGGGGAACCCCCTGCCTGAGGAAAATCCGCTGCCCTGTGTCTGTTCTCTGCAGGGCCCCCCCCTTTTGGGGTGGCCAAAGTGCTGAGGGACCCCCTGTGCCTCATTCCCAGCCCCAGAAGGCAGGAAAACGCTGCTCCAAGTGGGATCCAGAGGTGTTTCCTTGCAGGTGAACCAGCCCCAGGTCCATCTCCACGCTCTCCTGGAGCCCCAGCAGCAGCTCCCACGTTCCAGCAGACCCACACCCTCCCAAACGGGCAGCAGGTGACTCCTGCACCCTCGGCCCTTCCCAAGGAAAAGGAGTGGGAGAGGTTTGCTCCTCTGGCAGGAATGGGCAGCACGAAGCAGGAGCGGGATGGGGACGACCCACGGCAGGGACAGGAGCTGAGGGACTCGGAGGTTGAAAGAGCTGCTGCTTCTGTTCTGGGGTTGAGGGTCTGGGGAAGATCTGGAGAGTTTTCCCCAAAGATTAAATGTAGCTGTAATGGATTTAAAAAACAAACAAACAAAAAACAAACCCAAACCAATCCCAACAACAAATCCCACAAACCTTCCCCGCTGAAGGACTCAGCGTTTTCCTGTCAAGCAGGGGGTGAAATTTGTCCTGTGAAAATTTGGGAGCGGGAGGATCCAGGCCTGGCATTGCTGTCTTGGGGCTGGAGAATCCTAAGGACTGCTCCAGGCAGTCCCGCCGGCTCCGAGTCAATCCCAGTCGCTGATGGGACACGGTGGGATGAGAGCCGGGAGCGGAGGGGAGGTGACACGGTGACACCGGGGCAGCGCTCGGAGCCCCCAGGGTCACAAACTTATTTTCCCGCGGCTGCCAGGGGGGTTTTCCAGAGGAGGAAGCGAGGCTGGGAGGTGGGGGTGGCACCGCACTCCTTCCCGTGCCCGATCCCGCAGGGATCTCCAGCCCCCGGCTCTCGATGGAAGGTGCACGGTGGGCACGAGCCGTGGGCTGCAGGAGGGCTGGGCACCGGCTGGGGGATCCTGAGGGATAAACGGGATAAAGCTCCAGAGCCCTGGGAGCCTCGGTGCAGCGGGATGGGCTGAGGCAGCCGGGAGGCTCCTCTGGAGCCAGCGGGGCTCAGCTCCGGGCTCGGGGGGGTTGGGACAGTGTGAGAGCAGCCCCAGCTCGGTGGTTTCATCTCCCCCCTCTGCTCTGGAAATGCAGAAGTTGTGCTCGAGGGAAAGCAGAGCTCAGCTGTGGGAGCGCGGACGGCGCCGAACCTCAGCCCCGGTGGCAGCGGAGGGGGCGGGTGAGGGGGGAGGGGTTTTTTGGGGTTTTTTTGTCTCTTTTTTTATCTTCTTTTTTTTCCTCTTGCTGTCCTTTAGCTGCACTACGCTGTGGTTCGGGGCTCCTCCTCGGTGCCGAGGGCGGACTACGGGGAAAGCAGGTTTCTGACAGTCCTGGGTGGCCCACGGGAACATCCCCGTGCCCGGCGGTGCCAGCGGGGCCGGGGGGGGTCAGCTTATTATACAGCCTCCCTTCTCCTTGAAGGGGTTCTTGTCCTCGGGGACCCCTTTCAGCAGCGGGTCCTCGCCCGCCATGGACTCGATGTACTCCTTGAGCTCCTTGCCAGTCTTGGAGACCTGCCGAGGAAGGAGATGTTCCGTGTGTGGGATGGGATCTGGGATGGGATCCTCCCTGCGGAGCCGCCCACGGACCCGTTCGTGCAGTGGGAAAAGGGGACTGTGGCCAGGAATGTCCCACCCGGCACGAGGTGTCCCCAGAAGGATTCCCAGGGTGGTATGGACACCTTGCCAGGTGCTGTGGGAGAAGGGAATTGTGGCCAGGAACATCCCACACAATGTGAGTGTCCCAGGAGCACTCCCAGGGTGTTATGGACACCTTGCCAGGTGCAGTGGGAGAAGGGAATTGTGGCCAGGAACATCCGACACAATGTGAGAGTGTCCCAGGAGCACTCCCAGGGTGTTGTGGACACCTCGCCAGGTGTGGGGTAGGATCTGGGATGTGGGGCTAAGAGGGGAATATTCTGGAGGGGAGAGGTGGAGTGCAGGTGCTTCTGCTGTGTTTGGGGGTTAATTTTAGGGCCTGTGGTCCTTGCAGCAGCAAAGGAAGTCACCAGCAGGTCAGAGCATTTTGGGTGGGAAACTCACCATTTGCCTCTCGTTCTTCACCTCCTTCTTCAGCTGATCCAGCTCCATCTTCAGCAGCTCCTTCTCTGTCATGTCCTGAGCCATTTTGCCCTGGAACTGCAGGGAAGTGGCTCGTTAGTGGGATTATTGCTTTGTCCCCCCATTGGGATTATTGCTTTTTGTGTTGCAAACCCCCCCAGTGTCCCACTGCAAAAGGAAACCGAGGCAGGAGCCACCTCTCAATCCCCTTCCTGCCACATCTGCTGTTCCTGGATTTCCTCTGCTCCTTCCCAGCAGGCACGTGGAGCGAGAGATGCAGCCTGAGGGCAGGGGAGGAGGATCCAGCCTGGTTTTTAAGGAGTTCTTTGCCACCACGGAGGCTGTTTCCCCAAGAAACCAGGTGGAGGAGAGAGTGAGTCTGGATGACCCTGGAGAGGAACCGCTGCCTCGGGGCTGGGGGAGAACCTGGATGCCCAGGTCTGCCAACTGCCCCTCCCTGATGGGTGTCCTGTGCCCGGGCAACAACATCTTTGGAGGCTTCCTAAGGAGCTAAATATATGTCATTTTTTGTTTCCTCCCTGTGCCTTTCCCCCAGGGATCTATAACCTGGACTGTGGCTCCTTCATTGCTCTCAACTTGGCTGGTTTTATGCACTTGCTGCCACTGCAAGTTTTTGGGGGTTGTGTGGGTTGGAAAAGCCCAACCCTTTTCCCACAAAAGCCCATCCAGGGGTTATGTGAGACACCCCCAGAGCTGACCTGTGCTGTGAGATCTATTTTCATGTCCAAACTTGGGGTTTAAAGCCTGGGCAGAACCTTTTCAGTCGACACGGAGGAGCTGAAGCTGAGCTGTGCCCTGGCCCTGCTCGGAAGGTGTCGAGCCCGAGTGTTGCTGTGCTGCCGCTCCCATGGCAAGTGTGCCCCGTGTCCCTCTTCCCACCCATCCCTCGGGACACAGCCGGCCCCGGGAGCTGCACCAGGAGCCCAGAGTGACACAGCCCATGGGGAAAGTGGCTCCCAAAGCAGATGGGACCCACCTGGAGCAGCAAAGGCACTTACCTGGGGGGGCAGGGGGGCTGCCCCGCGGCGCGGTGGAGACGCTCAGAGCCCCATCCGAGGGGAGATGCTGCTCTCCTGCTCGGAGCTGGAAGACTCCTCCAGCTCTCCGGGAGGGCAGTGGGAAGCAGATGTCTTTGGCCCTTAAGCTGATAATGGACTCAGGAGAATAAGCTGGTCAGGTGTTGGGAATTAGCCTCAAAGTCCAGGGTAAGCAGCGGGGCTGTGGGGAGGGTGAGGATGGGCAGGAAGGGTGGGTGGGTGACTGGGACACCCGGGAAGTCCTTGAGTCCCTGCCATGGGTGTCTGAGCCTGTGGAGTGTCCAGATCCTGATTTGGGGTGGCAGGACTGACCCCTGGGGCGACCAGGGCAGCTTCCACCCAGTTTAGGAGGGGAACTGGAGCGAGGGGGCTGCCACAGCCTCATCGGGGCCGGGAGCGGCTCAGGAGGCTCTTGGTCCTTCAGGGTGTGAGGAGCTGAGCTGGTGCCGGAGGAAATCCATCATTTCCCTCGTCCTTGTGCCGGAGGAGCCGCGGGCTCAGGAAGGGCCAGGCCCTAACGAGGGGTGTCTCTCCTGCCTGGCTGGTGCAGAGTCACCGGGGCTGAGGATGGGCCCGGGTGCCCCAAGGAAGCACCTGCGGGTGGAGGAGGAGGAGCCCCAGAGGCCCCAAGGAAGGACCTGTGGGGTGGAGGAGAGGGTGGAGGGGGATTTCCAAGCACGGGGAAGTGGGAATTTCCTGCAGCCTCACGCCATGGGGATGTGAAACGTCCTCAGCAGAGCACTGGGAAGGACACACTGTCCCGGGCAGGGAAGGGACGGGCGCCTCGTGGGGTCACTTGGCACATCCCACTGTGCCCCGAGCACAGCCAGGCCCGTGACCTGTGTGGGATGCACGGGGGCTTTTCCAGGGAGGGGGACCTGGCAGTGGAATCGCTGCCCTTGGCTGGACCCCATGCCTGGCCCATAAAGGCAAAGGGAAGGAAATGTTCCTACTGTTCCTTGCATCCCTGGGTGTGCTCGTGCCTGGCTCAGCCCCAGCCGGGAGGGCAGCAGTGGCTCGAGGACGGCGGGCACAGGTGGCAGAGATGGGGGTTGGGATCATTTTGGGGATCATTTTGGGTCACTCCTCCCACCCTGCAGGTTCCCCCCGTGACTCACATCCTTCCCCGCTCCCACCCCCCGCCCCGGGCAGGGCAGCCCCCCAGGCGGGTCCTTCGTGGGGCCGGAGCCACGCCGGCTTCCTTCCCCCCCTGACCCCCCGCTTTCCCTTGGCGGGGCCGCGGGGTGTCCCTCGGGGGGACGGGGACACGGCGGCGCCCGCGGGCCCTGCGTCAGCACCGCCAAAGCTCCCAAAAGCGGCGGCGGGGCGGCCGCGGAGGAAGTGCGAGCGCAGCCCGGCAGAATGTCGGAGCTGGAGCGGCTGCGGCTGCGGGACATCCCCGAGGGCAGGCAGGGCCTGCGGGAGCAGCACGGCAACCTGCACAGGGTGGCCGAGTACTGCGAGAGCAACTACCTGCAGGTGGGGGCACGGGGGGCACGGGGGGCATGGCGCGGGACGGGCCGCGGGGATGCTGCGACCACCGGGAGCCCCGGGGCGCTGGGATGGGGGTCCCGGAGGGGTGGTGGAGGGTGGTGGTGAGGGCTGTGCCCTCAGAGTCGGGAGCATCCACTCGGGAGCCTCCACTCACCAGTTCAGGCTTCTCCCCTGAGCATCTCCTGCCTCGGGCTCGTTTTCCTCCTGCCTCGGTTTCCCCTCTCGCTCCGCAGCTGCTCTCGCGGTGGGTTTGGGATGAAGGGAGAGTTCTCCAGGGGTTTGGTGCCTCCGGGAGAGGAGCAGGGACACCGAGCTGTCCCCAGGGTGTGTGAGGTGTCTCCTGGAGGGCAGAGCTGGGTGCCTGCAGAGAAAGATTGAAGCTGAAGCTCTGCTGCCATCCTCCTCCTCCTCCTCCTCCCCCCTGCCCGGCCCTCACTGAGGGAAGGGGGACAGGAGCTTTTGGGATGAAATAGGGATAAAAAGGCTTCTTCTGACCCTCTTTGCTATGGGAGGGAGGGGTGTCTCTGCTGGAGGGATCTTTGCCAAACCTGTCTGTGGCCTTGCTGGCCCGAGCCAGACCCCGAGGCTGCTCCCAGGGGGCTGGAGCCACCGGAGCAGAACTGAAGGGGAAATGTGAGGAACTGTTTAGAGAACTGAGACACCGTCCCCGGCACAGCTGGGGCCCGGCCAGGTGTCCCACGTGTGGCCTCCTGGTGGCATGGCCAGCTGTCCCCAGGGGTGGCGAGAGGCTGAGCTGGGCACTCTGCTCCAGCACCTGCCAAAAACATCCCGGGGAGGATTCCCAGTGGATCCCCAGCACCGGAATCCACCCCCCTGCCGCGTGTCCGTGTGTCCGGCCGGTGGAGCCGGAGGAAGTTTGATGCATTTGGAAAGCAGAAGAGGCATCTCTGCCAACGTGTGACTCCAGCGTGGAGGGTGGCAGTGCCGTGGAGGGTGGCAGTGCCATGTGGGGTGGGCTCTAGGCTGGGTTTCCCCCCCTCCAGGCTGGTTTCCCCCCCCTTCCAGGCCAGCGACAAGCGGAAGGCGCTGGAGGAGACGATGGCCCTGAGCACCCAGTCCCTGGCCAGTGTCACCTACCAGGTCAGCAGCCTGGCCACCGCCTTCCTGAGGCTGCTGGACCTGCAGGCGGCCCAGCTGCGCCAGGTGGAGGCCGATGTCACCTGCGTGGCCCAGGTGGGACCGTCCCCCGCGAGGGCTTTGGGGTGGGCTCCGGGAAGGGGGGTCTGGGCAGCTCCCAGGGGTTGAAGCCCCGCTGGCCCTGCAGGGCTCGGGCTCAGTCCTGGCCCTCCAGGGCATCCCCTCCCTTCCAGGCAGGGACACGGGGCTGGGAAGGGTGCTGGGACTCGCAGGGGGCAGCGGGGGGTGGGAGAGGCCGGGATGGACGGTGGGCACGGTGTCACCTCTGCAGAGGGTGGACATCCACAAGGAGAAGGTGTCCCGCCGGGAGATCGGCTCGCTGACCGTCACCAAGAGGTTCCCACCCTTCCAGAAGATCGTGGCCCCCCCCAACCCCCCCAGCCTGGAGCCCTACTACAGGAAACCCCTCAACTTCAGCGTCCTGGATGACATTGGCCACGGCATAAAGGTCAGCTGGGCCAGGAGGGGGTCCTGGGGGTCCCCCAGGAGGGCTGGGGGGGCTCGGGTGGGGGGCCCTGATGTCCCCAGTGCTGCACTGACGGGGGTACGAGTGGGCTCAGAGCCCTCCTTGGGGGAGAATTGGGGTCTGGCCGTGCCCTGCAGCCCCCCCGGGACTCATCCTGCTGGGACTGTGCTCCCAGCCTGGGGAGGGGGACACAGGCCATGCACAAAGGACACTGGGGCACAAAAAGGGACCCTGGGGCAGACAAAGGACACTGGGGCACACAGAGGGACACACTGGGGCACACAGTGCTCAGCAAAGCCCACCTGGGACAGTCCTTCCCCAACCCAGGAGGGGGTTTGGAGCCCTCCAACCCCCACGGAGCCTTTCCCAGCCCCGGAAGGCGCCCACGGGAGGGTGCTCAGAGGCCTCTCAGGCACGAAGGGAAGTGGTGACACCGGGCCCGCCGTTCCCACGGTGGCTGGTGCCGCGTGGCCGCCCCCGCAGCGCCGGCTCCTTCCGCGGGGCCGCTCCCATGGGGGGCCAGCAGGGACCTGGGGGGCCAGCAGGGACCTGGGGGGGCAGCAGGGACCTGGGGGGGGGCAGCAGGGACCTGGGGGGGGGCAGCAGGGACCTGGGGAGCCAGCAGGGACCTGGGGGGGCAGTAGGGACCTGGAGGGCCAGCAGGGACCTGGGGGGCCAGCAGGGACCTGGGGGGGGCAGCAGGGACCTGGGGGGGCCAGCAGGGACCTGGGGGGCCAGCAGGGACCTGGGGGGGGCAGCAGGGACCTGGGGGGGGCAGCAGGAGCTTGGGGAGCCAGCAGGGACCTGGGGGGGCAGCAGGGACCTGGGGGGGCAGCAGGGACCTGGGGGGACCAGCAGGGACCTGGGGGGGGCAGCAGGAGCTTGGGGAGCCAGCAGGGACCTGGGGGGGCAGCAGGGACCTGGGAGGACAGCAGGGGCTTAGGGGGGCCAGCAGGGACCTGGGGGGCCAGCAGGGACCTGGGGGGGGCTGCCATCCCCCGTCACATCTCCTGGTGTCCCCGCAGGACCTCAGCACGCAGCTCTCCCGCACGGGCACCCTGGCTCGGAAGGGCACCAAGACCTCGGCACAGGCTGTGGGCACCCTGGGGTGAGGATGGGTGTGGGACTGGGGGGTGGGCTCGGCCTGCCCGTGTCCCCCGAGCGGTGTGGCACGGCCAGGACCCCCGTGCCGAGCTGCCAGCCGGACGCTGTGCCCGCAGGAGGAGCGCCCGCGTGCCTGAGCCCATCCAGCCGCCCGTGGTGCCCGAGGGGAAGCTCTCGGCAGCCTCCTCCACCTCCTCGCTGGCCTCCGTCAGGTACCGGCGCTCTCGGAGTGTCTGGGAAGAGCTGGGAGCTCGGGAGAGCCCCGGGGCAGCCCCTGTCCTGCTGCTGCTGCTGCTGGGGGAGGCTCTGCTTCGAGGGGAAAGATCGGGGGCTTGGGAGATTCGCTCCCCCGGCAGGGCTTTGTCTCCAGAGCGAAAATACCCTCTCCTGGACAGGGTCCCTGCTGGGGAAACTGAGGCACAGGGTGGGTGGGGAGAGGGTTTGCACCCACAGCCAGGGGCGCCTTGCCCTGGCCTGGGGTGAGGTGTCTGTGCCCAGAGCGGGGGGCAGAGCCGGCCCCCACCCTCACCCCGCTGTTCCCCCATCCCCAGCTCCAGCGGGGCCCCGGCAGCTGCTGCTGCTGAAGGAATCCCGGCCCCGCCACCGCTGCCCTCCCTGCCGGGACCACCCGCTCCGGGACCACCCCCCCCAGGGCCACCCCCACCAGGGCCACCCCCCCTCCCTGGCGCTGCCATCCCCCCGCCGCCCCCTCTCCCCGGGGCTCTGCTCCCGCCGCCCCCCCCAGAGGACTCAGCCGTGCCCTCCCCGGACCTGCCACCCCCAGGTGAGTGCTCAGGGCTCAGGGGGGACACGGGGGCTGCGTGTGACCCCTGCCCCCCCCCCCCGAGTCCTTCACCCCTCGTCCCTCTGGGGGGTTTTGCAGCCCCCGAGGACCTGGAGCCGCTGCCCCCACCATCGGCTCTGCCCGACTTCGAGGACTTGGCCCCGCCACCGCCACCCCCCCCCTCAGAGGAGCCTTCCTGGGTCCCAGAGAACTACCTGGAGAAAGGTATGGGGGACCTCCAGATCCCCTGGATCGATTGGGGCTGAGCCCTTGTCCACAGGCACAGCCCTGAGGGCCCAGCCCTGCCCCACCCACGATGCCCTGGCTGCTCATGTCCCCCATCCCACCCTTCCCAGCCCTGCCCTGTCCTGCCCTGTCCTGTCCTGTCCCTCATATCCCCCATCCCGCCCTTCCCAGCCCTGCCCTGCCCTGTCCCGTCCCATCCCTCATATCCCCCATCCTGCCCTTCCCAGCTGTTCCCTATCCCTCATATCCCCCATCCCTCCCTTCCCAGCCCTGCCCTGTCCTGTCCCTCATATCCCCCATCCCGCCCTTCCCAGCTGTGCCCTGTCCCTCATATCCCCCCTCCTGTCCTTCCCTGTCCCTCATATCCCCCATCCCGCCCTTCCCGGCTGTGTCCTGTCCCTCATATCCCCTATCCCGCCCTTCCCGGCCGTGCCCTGTCCCCGTGGTGCCCTTGCCAGGCTCCAGGTCCCTCTGTCCCCGCAGTGGTGGCCCTGTATCCCTACACTCGGCAGAAGGACAACGAGCTGTCCCTCCAGCCCGGCGCCCTCCTCTTCGTCAGGCGCCGCTACTCGGACGGCTGGTGCGAGGGTGTGCTGGGGCAGGAGGAGGGATTCTTCCCTGGGAATTACGTGGAGCCCTGCTGAGCCCCCCGGCCAGGCAGCCCCTGAGCCCCTCCCCGGCCCGGCCACACCCTCCCCGGCCCGGCCACACCCCGCCCTGCTCGGGCCGCGCTTCTCCTTGGAATTCTGGCTTTGCCCGGCTGGGAAGGGGCTGGGGGAGCAGAGGGTGGCACCGCTGGCACTGCTGAGCCCTGGCAGGACTGCAGCCCCCTCTCCCACATCCCTTGGGAATGTTTGGCACCAGGACACTGAGCTCTCCCCCGTGGAAGCACAGCGGGTCCTGGGGGCTGATCCCAGTGCTGCTCCCGACCCCTGGGAAGAGCGAGGCCAGCACGGGATCAAATCCCAGGAACGGGAGACTGGGCTGAGCACCCCCAAGGATGAGGAGGAGAGCGGCTCCAGGAAACCTGCCTGCTGCCCCCTTTGGCTTGAGCCACAGCAGGGATGACCCAGACCCCGATCCAGACCCCAATCCAGAGGGATTCCCTGCTGCTATTCCCATTCCCCGACTTCCCCCAGCCCAAGGAAGAGAAACAACATTTCGGTGCAAGTCAGAGCTGTTTCACGCCCAGGTTTATGTCCTGGATAAACCAACTTTGTGTCTGCAATATAGAGATCTGTCTATGTACATATACACGTAGCTTTAATTCCATGGCTTCGAGTTCCACACAGTCGAACGGGGTCCGGAGGAGGAAGAACAAAGAGGAGGGGGTGAAATAAGAGGAGGAACAACTCAGGGCTGCTTTGGTTATTTCCTTACTGCTGGGGTTTGCTGTCAGGGATCCCAGGGTTTGGAGGAGTCACGAGCCACCCTCGGGGGCCGGTAAGGCTGTGGATAAATCCAGGAGAAGCCAACACCGGAGAGCAGCAGATCCTGGAGGTCCCCCCTGCAGAGTGCAATTAGAAGGGGTAATTAATACTGCAGTGGGGGGGGGACACAGGAAAGGGAGGGGGGTTTGGCCTCTGGGGACCCGGTGCCAGAAGTGCCACAGCACCACGAAACCTCCGCTGGGGAGGTTGGGCACCTCTCCACCGGGTCAGGAGGGGAACTGTCCCCTCCCTGGGGGAAGAGGGGAGTCACACGATCCAGCAAGCACAGGGACACGACTGGAAATGGCTCAGGGCAAGGAGGAACCTGTCAGGGACACAGGGACACTCCACCCCGGGAGCAGGAGCAGAGGGTGGAAGTGGAAGGCAAGGACAGCTCCTCCTCCCCTGGGCGAGGAGTGGGGCCGGGCTGGGGAGGTTCGTTCCAAGCTGCCACCTCTCCAAAAGCTTTCCTGGTCCTCCTGTCATGTTTTTCTCAGAGAATAAAGTCCTGAGGGACAATTAACCCCATCCCAAGGCTCAGCAGCTGGGCCTGGAGCTGCCCTACCTGGGTGGGATGTGGAGGAGCCAGGGAGCATGAATTTCCTGGATTACATTCCCAGTGGGCTCACAAGGAGGGAAGGAGCCCTCGAGCAGCACGAGCAGGCAGCTCCTCATGTGGCCGGGAGGGGGAGGATGGCAGGAGGAAGGATGTTCCCAGCCCGCAGGGAACCGGCCTCTGGATTTTCAGGAATTCCCTCGTGAAGCCAAAAGGGAAAAGAAAAGAACCAACACAACCCAAACCTATCCCCAGCAACGTTGGCAAAGGCCCCCGGGGGGCCCAGGAGTCCGAGCTGCAGGGACGGCTCCACCTCAGCATGGCAGGGGCGGGACAGGGCCTGGAGAAAGTGCTTTATTCACCGGGGAGGGAGCTCGGGAAGGCAGGAAAACACCCCGGGAGCGGGGACAGGCAGGGGCACGGGACGTGACCACCCCAGGTTTCTCTTTTTCCCGGCCACTCGCAGGACGCTCCGGAGGCTCCCTCAGCATTTCCTCTTGAGGAGCTCCTGGAGGTACCGGGCGACCTCCGCGGCCGATTCCCACGGGACAACGGTGGCCCGGAAGGCCCCGGGCTGCTTCTGCTCCATCTCCTGCGTCATCCTGTGCATGGGGAAGCCCTTCCGTGGGAAAGCCACGTCCGCCGAAGTCAAAGCCACGGAAGGGCAGAAATCGTTGGCGCCGTCTCCCACGTAGAAGACCCGCTCGAACTCCACCTCCTCCTGCGCCCTCTCCGCCAGGTATTCCGTCAGGATCTTCCTCTTGCACATGTTGGCCGGGCAGTCAAGGCACTTGTGGCTGTGGTAGGGCCCCAGGGTGAGGTAGCCCCTCTTGTCGAAGCTGGACGGGTTGCTGAAGATCTTCCTGAAGAGCGAGTGGACTCCGGCCGCCCTCAGCTTGGCCTCGATGCCGAACATGTTGGCGTCGGAGATGAGGATGAGCTCGAAGAGCTCGTGGTTCTTGGAGAGGAACTGGAAGAGCTCCGGCATGCCCGGGCTCAGCGGGATGCTCTCGTAGAGGGCCTTGAAGTCAGCGGGGCGCACGCCCTGGTCGCCCAGGAAGGCGAGGACGCGCCGCATGTACTCGTTGTAGGAGCCCTGGCGCTGGCTCTGCCGCAGCGGCTCCGGCAGCGCCCGCCCCGGCGCCAGGCGCAGCACAGAGTCGTCGCTGTTCTCGGCCACGATGGTCTCGTCGAAGTCGAACACCAGCAGGAACCGGGGGGGCCGGGGGGTGGCCATGCCCACGCCCTGCAACGAGCACAACGCCCGGGGTGTGTCGGCACCGGGCAGAGCCCCTGGGCCACCTCCCCTGGGCCACCCCGGGGGTTAATCCCCGCTGACACCCCCTCTGACATCCCTAAGGGGTTTATCCTGCCCCCAAGGGATCATTCTGTCACGGCTAATCCCACTGTTCCTGCCAACCCCGCTGTTCCTGCCCTCGAGGAGGTCACTGTGTCGCATCCCGGACGGCCCCCCCGGGGGGTCTCATTAGATCAGGGAGTTAATAGGGCTGGAAAAAGTCTCTGAGAGCGCTGACCATTAACCCAGGACACCTCTAACCCAGGACACCTCGGGGTGTGTCGCTGGGTCAGGGAATTATTCGGGCTGGAAAAGGTCTCTGAGATGGTCGAGCCCAGCCCCTGACCCAGCACAGCTCGGCCTCGTGCAGGGAGGGCCCTGGGCTGGGGGGTCACTCCCCAACCTGCTCCTGTCCCACCCCTGGCACAGGGATTTGTGTCCCTGCAGATGGCCAGGAGGGGTCTGGCTCTTCCCAACATCCTGCAGGTTGGTTTTTGCTCCATCACCCATCACAGTTCCCCCCCCAGGTTGGGCTCTGCAGCCACCCCAGGGAGAAGAGCAGGGACAGGAGCCAGGGAACAGCTGGAGCTGTGCCAGGGGAGGGTTAGGCTGGATTTTGGGAAAGGTTCTTCCCCCAGAGGGTGGTTGGCACTGCCCAGGCTCCCCAGGGCAGTGGGCACGGCCCCAAGGCTGCCAGAGCTCAGGGAGGGTTTGGACAACGCTCTGAGGGACAGGGTGGGCTTGTTGGGGTGTCTGTGCAGGGCCAGGGGTTGGACTGGATGATCCTGGTGTGTCCCTCCCAGCTCAGGAGATTCCATGAACTCAGAGCTGCCTCCTGCCCTGCTCTAAACCCAAAATTAACCCCCTCTGCCCACCCGGGGCAGAGCTGGTGCCCCCCAGCCCGGCCTCCCCAGTCCCCCCCCTCCCCTCGGCTCTCCGGGGTGGGGGTTTGCAGGGTGGGGACCCGGTTCCTGCTCTCCCCGAGCAAAGGAGGGAGCAGGTGACAGCGGCACTGACCTTAAACAGGCATGGCAGCCCCACGCCCTGGCAGCACCTTCTCATGGTGGGACCATCCCGGGGCTGCAAAGCACAGAGAACAGGAGCCTGGTGAACAATTTGGGCTCCCCCGGCTGCCGCCTTCGGGCCCCGCTGGGCACGGGCGGGCTCGTGTCCCGCCGCGACCTCCCGAGCCCGGGGACCTTTTGTACCGGGAGGGAGGAATTAAGGGAGAGCAGCCGGAGCCTCTTTAATGCCTCTGATCCCTCTTAATTCCCGCCGGGCGCACGTGAAGGCAGCCAGCGGAGCAGCGAGAGCCCCCCGGCAGCGCACGCCCTGCTCCCAAATTACCCTGATTTTCTCGCCGGGTAATTAGTTCGGGTGTTCCTTGGACGGAGCGGCAGCGCCGGCGGGATGTGCCAAGGCAGAGCCCGGCTCCCATCCCCGGAATTCTGCCGACCTCTTGTGGTCCAAAGCGGTGGGAAACCTCCAAAAATCAGCCAAAACCCGGCTGGAAATTCAGGGATGACCCACCGGGTTGTTTTAACTGGGCACCGGTAGCTTGGCTGAGCCGGGGCAGGGAGGATTCCAGCGATTTGTCATCGGCACGACAACGGAAGAGTTTTGCAGCTGAAGGTGATTTGTGGGGGATTTGGCTGGATTGAAGCCCAGCATCCAACTATTTTGGGCACAAACACGATTCATGACTCTGCTGAAATAATAAACCACGGCTGCACCTCGGTGCTGGTGCCCAAAAACAAAACCTTGGCTTGGAATCTTGTAAAAGCCACTTTTTTTTTTGTTGTTTGGTGACACCTTGGACCAAACCCTGGTTGTTTCTTTGCAGGAATCAAAGCTTCATGTTTATTCACAGGCATGGTTTGAAGCCCAATAATGCCAGAGCCAGGCTGGCAGTGGGAGCAGCCACTGTGGTTTTCAGGTCCAAACCAAGACAGAGAGGGGGAAAAAAAAAAAAAGGGATTAAACATGAAAGAGGAATTGTAATTTTAGCCCCTGTGTTCTAAAGAGCTGCCAGCAGCGAGAAAATCATTTGGGGCTAAGCCTTAAGGAGGCTTTGTGGTGCCCAGGGAAAGAGCCCTGGAATGGCTGGGGAAGGCTGGGAGCAGCACCATCCACCTGGATCTCACATTATTGCCCTCAGCAGAGCTCCCTGCAGCTCTTCCCACCTCCCTGGACACTTGGGACAAATCCAGCTGCTCCAAAGTGCTGGAAAACAAAACCTGTTGCTGTCTGAGTCTCCCTGTCCCCATGTCCCTGAGCTCCCCCTGCTCAGGGGGGGAGAGAGGCCACCGGGCTGTTTTCTGTGGAATTTCTGAGGAAAATGACAATCCATGAAGTCAGCTGGGACAATTCCAGCCCTATCTGCCCCCCGGGGACTGGAGAATCCCTGGGATGCTGCTGCAGGAGCTGCTTCTGCTCCCGGGCGGCCCCAAACCCAAGATTAATTGTGTCAAAATGTGCATTAAATCCGAGCCAGCGTTATTTAGGGAATAAAGGTCCTGGATGGGATTTCCTACTGCCGACCTCTGAGGGCGCTGGGGCAAAGCACATCCAACAAAATCCACATCGAGTGCTGTTTTCCCCTTGGGATACAGCAACGGGAGATCCCAGTGCAGGAATGGCTCAGTAATGCAGAGCTAAACCAGCCCAGCTGAGGAGGGGCCGAGCTGTGGGGTCTGGAGTTCCCTCCTCCAACCCTGGTCCTGCTCCCACAGGAGGGGAGGGATGGGAAAAAAATACCTAGGAGGTGTCCCAGCCCTAAACCAGCCCGTTAAAACCAGGCAGGAGCTGGTGGTGCCCACGGACACATCACTGGGGGGGTGGGATGGACCCGCGTGGGGCAGCGAGAGCTGAAATCCCAGCGGGATCCCAGCAAATCCAGCAGGGAATGGTCTGTCCATCCACTTTCCACAAAAAAAGGGGCTCCCTCACAAGGCAAAGCAAAGCAAAGCATCCCCGTCCCCCAGTAATGCCCAGCCCGAGTGCCGGGACAGGAACCGGGCGGGAGCGGTTTGGGGGATCCAGACGCGGTTTGGGGGGATCCAGACGCGGTTTGGGGGATCCAGACGCGGTTTGGGGGATCCAGACGCGGTTTGGGGGGATCCAGACGCGGTTTGGGGGATCCAGACGCGGTTTGGGGGATCCAGACGCGGTTTGGGGGGATCCAGACGCGGGTCCCGCATCCAGAGCTGGATCCAGAGCGGCGGCACCGGGACGGCTCCGCTGCCGGTCCCGGCACAGCCCGTGGCGGTGCCCGGGGAGCTCCGCGGGTCCCGCCGGGGCCGCAGCGGGGCTGACTCATGCCCGGAGCGTTCCGGCACCTCCGGGGTCCCGCCCGGTGGGGACTCCCCGGTACCGGCAGCATCCGCCCCGGTACCCGCAGGACCCCACGGGATCGGCATCCCCGGTACCGGCAGCACTCCCGCCGGTATCAGCAGGGTCCGGAGACCCTCCGGTACCGGCACCATCCTCCCGGTACCCGCAGGGTCCCGCAGGACCAGCGTCTCCCGGTCCCGGCAGGATCCTACGGGATCGGCATCCCCGCTCCCGGCAGAAGCCGCCCCGGTCCCGGCAGGGTCCTACGGGATCAGCATCCCCGGTACCGGCTGCAGCCGCGGCGGATCAGAACCTCCGGTACCGGCACCACCCGCCCCGCGCCCCGCGGGGTCCCAGCGGCTCCGCACCCCCCGGGACCGACACCTCCCTGCGGCGGCCGCCGGACGCGTCCTTACCGGGCGGGGCCGTGCCGGGAGCGCCGCCGGTGCCGGAGCCCGAGCCGGTGTCCGAGCCGGTGGCGGGGCCGGTGCCGCGGCCGCCGCGAGCGCGGCCCCTTTAAGGCGACGCCACCGGGGCCGCGCGGAGCCGCCGCAGTGCGCTGACGTCACCGCCCGCGCAGCCAATGGCGGCGCCGCCTGGGCGCCGCGGAGGGGCGGGGCCAGCCCTGACCACGCCCCTTTCCCGAGGGGAGGGGGAGGAGGCGCCGCGCAGGTCCCGCCGCCCGCCCGCCCCCGCGCCGAGCCCCAAAGTTGCCAAATCGGGAAAAAAACCAACAAATCCCCCTTTCCCTCCCACGCCCCTCGGTAATAACCCACCGGGCCGCGTTGGGATTGAGCCGTTCGGGGAGGATTTTGCCCCAGAACAACCCGCAAAGCTCAGGAAGGCACTGGCTGAGGAAAACGTAGGAATTGTCCCCAAAATACACCCGGGGGGGGGGAGCCGGGACCTCCCGCACTGCGGGGCCACCGTGCCCACCCCGCCCCGGGAGGAGGGCGGTCCCCCGGCTAATTTTGGGGTCCCCAGGTTAAATTTGGGAGCTGGCGCAGCCCCGCAGCCCCAATTGCAGGGTGACCCTGCCAGGGCTGTGCCCGCACCCCAAAATACTCGCCCGGGCTCCAGGGCGGGGCTCCCGCGGTATCTCTGGCTCTGCAGGAGCCCTGGAGGCGCCGGCGATAAAAATACAAGGGCGGCTTGTCCAAAGGGAGCGGCTCGGCCCTGAAAGCACATCGGGAGACCATCGGAGGCTGTTCCGTCCTGCTCTTTAATTAAAAGTGTCCAAGAGTGGAAGGGCACAAACAGAGCTCAGAAGCTCTGCAAAACCCACAGTTTGTGCTGGGCTGGGCCAGGGCGGCTGCCCCGGCAATGCCACGTTGTCCTGGTGCTCTAAACTGTCCTTATTTTGGCACAGCTGTGTCCCAGAGCAGAGCTCAGGGTATTGCTGAGACCTTCCTGAGCAGCCCTTGTTCCCCAGAGCCAAAGGAACTGACCCTTCCCCCCTGAGGGCACCCGGAGCCACCTGGAAAGAGCCTCAGGGTCAGGGAAATATTGGATATGTTTTTATCAGCTCTGCAGTCCGAGCCCTTTGGGCTCTTTGCTGCAGGGCACACCCTGTTTCCTTGGCACAGCCCGGCCTTTGCTGTCCCTCCTCTGGCATTTCCCCCCCCTTTGGAGCTGCACCAGCTCCCCCTCAGGCCGTGGGGACAAGTGGGAGACTCCAAAGGGCAAATTGTGCCTCCTTCCCGCGGCAAGGCAGTGGGGCAAAGATCATTCCAGAAACATCCCGGCTGGAGGACTTTGGCAGGGGGTGATCCTGGATCCCAGTGATTTTCCACTGCTGGAAAACCCCGGGGAGCAAGTGAGGACAGTGCCCTGGGCTGACAGTCCTGGCAGCCCCTGAATAGCCAAGGCAACCTCTTCCCAACACATGGATTCACATGGATTCCCCACAATGGGTGGAACATCCTCGTGCTCCATGTTCCTGTCCAAGTTTGTCCTGGTTTTTCACCAAGGAGGGGAATTGCATCAGCCCAGAGCAGCCCCAAGGCCACGGTGGCCACGTTGCTGCCTCTGCCTGTCCCTCCCTCGCCGCTTTTCCATCCCAAAGAATCCCAAAGTTTGGGGAAGACCAGCTCAGCAGCCCCTGGGAACTCAGCCTGTGGCAGATAAGACGTATTTTGGGGGAGTTCTCGAGTAAAACTGAGGCTTCCCTTTCCTGCCCAGGGCAGCTGATCCCTCCAGCTCAGTTTTCCAGGCACGTGGATGAGGAAACTCCAACTGCAGCCGCTCATCTCCTGCCTCCACACAAACAGCAGCTCCAGCAAACAGGATTTCCTTCACAGCAAGACATTTTTGGGGGCTGAATAATATTTAGATGGTCAAATCAGGGAAAACCCCCTCAAAAAGTAGCAAACAACAAGAGAGCAAACCCCATTGCTGCATCTTCCCCGTGGGATGAAGTTCCCAGGTGTTTATTCCCGGGAGTCTCCCCCAGGGCAGCAGTGGGGACGTGGCAAAGGGGCCAGCTCTGCTCAGTGGGGGGAGCTGAGTTCTCCCCACATTTCCCCCTGGACACGGGGTTCAGTTTGTCTTTAATGCCAAAAGGCACCAAGGAAGGAACAAGAGGGGAGGGGAAGTCACAGCCCATCAGGAGTCATGGAATCAGCCAGAATCATGGAAAGGTTTGGGCTGGAAGGGACCTTAAAGCCCATCCAGTTCCACGCAGGGACACCTTCCACTGTCCCAGGGTGCTCCAGCCTGGCCCTGGACACTGCCAGGGATGGGGCAGCCACAGCTCCTCTGGGAAATCCATCCCAGCCCCTCCCCACCCTCAAAGGGAGAAATTGCTCCCCAGTCCCTCAAATTTCCCTGGGGGTGGCACTGGAAGGGCTTTAAGGTCCCTTCCCGCCCAGCCCATCCCGGGGTTCTGTAATTAGCAATTAATGAGGAACAGGTTCCAACAGGGATCCCGTCGGAGCCGCCTCCCTCCCTCCATCCCCGCAGGATGAGCTCCACTGCCACCTCCCGGCTCAGCCTCCCCAAACCCTCCCGCAGCTCCGGCAGGAAGGCCCCGGGTTAAGTCGCAGCCCCCGGGGAAGGATTTCTCTGCAGGGTGGGAAAAGCCACGAGCTGTGACAGCCCCGGATCCCGGGTCACATCTGCTGGAATTCATTCGAACCACTGGTTCATCTGCTGTGACAATCCCATGGTATTCCTGGAGGTTTTTTTCCCCTGAACAGCAGGCAGTGGATGGATTATGGAATGTGCTTCAAGTGAGTAAATTAAAATCCACAGCATCATAAAATCCTGTTGTTTTCTGGGACTAACAAAGGGCTTCAGTTTTCACAGAGCACGACACAACGTTTCGGGCCAAGTGGGAATTTTCCTATGGATTAGCAACTCTTAGATTCCCAAACATTTGCTCCCTAATGGCAAGGGGCTCGTCAGGGTGCCCTGGTGTGTTCTGCCAGCACAAACCTGCGCCTGGAAGGGGCAGTTCCACACCACCAACGCGCTTCCCTGGCGCTCCCTCTTCCCAAGGCTCGGGATCTCCTCTCCCCTGGCCCCTGGGAACGGGGTCAGGGTGCAGCTCATCCCAAATCCGGCCTCCCTGTGCTGCCATTGGAGTGTTTTCCTCCCTCCAGGTGCTCGGGAAAGGGCACAGAGGGAACTTCCCCCGAGGAGTCCCAGGGTTACACAAGATCCAGGGTTGGAGACCTTTGCACTATTAATGAATCCAAGGCTCAGGAGAAATCTGACCCCTCTGTGCCTGGGCTGCCTCAGAAGGAGTCCTTTTTCAGGCTGAACTAATTTTATGTCTCAGTATCCCGGGATATCTCCAGGGGAACTCTGTCCACGCCGTTCCCTGTGTGGCCAAAACCACCGGGAACACGCCGGGACAGGAGGGAAGGTTTCCCAAGGGATATTTGTGGAAGATTTCCCAAGGGATATTTGTGGAATTCCCTGCTCTTTGAGGCTTCAGCTGAACCACAAGGAGGTGCCTGATTCTCATCTCCTTTACTGGAATATTTGCCATCCACTGACTGAAAAACCTCAGGGAGGAAATTGGGCAGAAAATGTAAAAGGAAGTGAAAAGGGAATTGATGGTCCTGGATCGGGAATGACCCGGAGCTCCCTTCCACAATTCCAGGCAGGGCTCTCAGTTCCACACCTGCAGGACAAGGATATTTACTGATCTGACCATAATACACTGAATTTAATCACAGGGCAGCTCAAGGAACCACCACTGGAAAACCTCTAAACAGCGAGTTCTCCCTCACGACAGCCCTTTTCTAATGAATTTCCTGCTCTGTCCCAGTTGTTTACCTGGTAATTAAGGCATTAAATAATTCTCTCAGGCTGCAGGAGAGGTTTAAACAGGGAGATGAAAACATTCCAGTGTTTTCTTTTATAGGGAAGGTCCACAAACACTTCGATTCACGGCCCTGCTTCGGGTCGCTCGGGGAAAAGGCTCCTTTGAGTTGAGCTTTTCCTTTGGAAAAGCAAAAACTTGGGAAGTGTTTTGCAATCTGTTGTCTCAGCCTCTGGTTTTGCAAGCCCTGAGCTGTGCCAGTGCCCAGCCCTGGGACTGTTCTGCAAGGCACAAACACGGCACATCCCAGAGTTTTTAACTCCCAGTTTCCCCTGGAACCTGCAGGACAAACGAGGACAAAGAGACCTCCCGCCCCTGGACTGCCCTTCCCAGGCAATCTGAAGGTAAAACTGCAAAACTGAGGCTGTGAACAAGCAGCAAAACCCACTTTTGTCCAGGTCAAACCAGCAGAGAGTCCCACAGAAGCCACGATTGCAGCTCCTCACTGGTTCCAGCTCAGGGTCACGGGGGGTTGGCCCAGTTTGGCTGCTCGGGGGGTCCCTCTGTCCATTCCTTGGATCTCTGGCTGCACCAGCTCTCAGGAGAAATGCATTTAAAAAAGCAGAAAGTGGGACAATGTGAGCTCTCCCCCCCCTGCCCACCCTTCCCCCTTCTCCTGATGAAAACCCAGCCCAACTTTGCCTGCAGGATGATTTTTAGGGAGTGAAAAAAACCAGGGGGAATTCGGTCCCACTTCCCAGAACATCCAACCCAACCCCAAAACTGGTGGGGTTCCTCTTTGCTCTTCTCCAAAGCAGCATTTCAGTGACAAAACCCAACCCTTTAAGTCCCTGAATCCTGCAAAGCTGCCCCAAACCATCCCCTTTGGTTTGTCAGCCCGGGCAGGGAGGAGGAACACGTTCCTGAGCACATTCCTTGGCGGTGCCCAAGGTGTGCAAGGATGCAAATCTGGGAATGAAGAAGCCACAGCAAATCCCAGCCTGGAATTCCCTGCCTTTCCTAGCACTCGTTTTCCTTTCCTTGCTGGAATATGTCCCTTAGGAGAGACCACACTGCACAATCCCAGCTTTTAGGGGTGTCCCAGAGGACCAGGAGGAGCTGCTGCCATCGTGTCACATCGTGCCAGACTGGGAACAGGGCTGGACAGTTTAATCTTCTGCCACAGAAAAGAAGTTCATAATTCTCAGAAGGAAAAAAGAACAACAAAACCCAAGTTATATCATGACCATGGACTAAAGAATAGAAAACAAACTGTCCCAGATGTTAGAATTCTGAATAGCAGCCTAATACTGTAAATTTATTGAGAAGAAAATCATTTTGCAAAACTGGAATACAATTGATTTACCAAGATTTTTTTTGTTTGCTTGTTTGTTTTGTTTTGTTGGTTTTTTTTAAGCATTTAAAAATCATTTAATAACAGGCCTGACCATAAAATAGTGGCACAACAGAAATTGCAGGTTGCAAATGTGATGTGGAATGCACAGAACCCCCAGGGTGGACCAGGCACAGGAAACACAACAGTTTAAATCAGCAGTGGAAATTCAAAACTCACTCTCATAATTGGCTTTTTCTTCTAGAGGGTAAGAGGGGTGGGTATAAATATTATAGAGAAAACATTTTAAAAGCATTGTTTCATTATTCTTTTCCTTTCAGAAATGCTGGGAGGGGTTTCAGCTCAGTCAAAAATGAGTTGGTTGGGCCAAAACTGCCCTTCCTGGTTCCTGAAGTTTCCTATGTCATGGAAAACCCAACGTGAGTGGTAGAAAATGGTGAAAAAAACCATCAGCTGAGGAGCTGTTTCTCAGCAGAGGATTCGGTGTCTCAAACACAGTCCTTGGGGAAGAATTCCACCAAATTCCACCATCCCTGCTCTCCTGGAGAACAATCAAACACAGTCCTTGGGGAGGAATTCCACCATCCCTGCTCTCCTGGAGAACAATCCCCTCAGGTACAACCCAAGGTCATCCCTCCCCTCTGCCCAAGAGGATCTCTGGATGTGGAGTCGGGTGGGACTGGATGGGAAAAGCAGCACAAAGAGGGGGAATTTCAAGGAAAAGGGGACTTACAGTACAGTGCTTGGGCCTCTGCCTTCATGGAGAGGGAGCAGCCCCTGGATGGCAGAAATCAGCTCCCTGGATGGCAGAAATTGCAGAAATGAGCTACATTTGGGTCTGGCTGGGGAGGAACCCAGAGCTGGGGAGCAGCAGCTGCTCCCTGGTCCTGCCCTGGGCACCCTTCCCACTCCTGTCCTCCCAGGATTATCAAACAGGGATCCAGTTCCCAACCCTAAAACTCCACATTTGCCAAAAACGTGCCTCTGACCCTCAGGGATTGTCCTGGTTTTCCTGCAGGTCAGGATGGGAGGGAGGATGGGAGGGAGGATGGGAGGGAGCTCAGGTGCAGCCCCGTCCTCTCACCCAAACTCCTGCTCTCCCTCACCCAACCCGGCAGGAACAGGGCTGTGATCCCACCTCACTCCCCTCTCCTGGCACTCCAGGAATTCCACAAGCCCCTTGTCTGAAGAGCAGCATTTGATGTGATCCCCAACTTAACTCAGCCCACGGGAACCCCCTGACTCCAGCTCTCCCAGCAGATCCTTGGCTCACCTGAGAGACTCCATCTCCTCCCTGCTGTCACATCCCTCACTTTGGTGACTTCCTATTCCCAAATCACCAGGTCCCTCCGTGCCAGGATCCCCCTTTCCAACCCACCTCACACACCTCACTCCAACCCAGCTAAAGCAAACCTGTGGAGCAGGGATGTTGTATCCCAGCATCCTCATCCCAGCAGCTTGAGGGAAACCGTGAGAAGGGAAACAAGGTTAAAAAAACCCCAACAACAACGACAAAAAAAAAAAAGCCCTGTTAAAATAAATTACGTAAAGTTCTGAAGTCAAACATCATTTTTCGAGGCAACTTTTCCAGAGACCTCTTGGTTTCCTTTCTTCTCTGAAGCACCTTTAAGTCGTGTGGTTGTAAGAATAACTTTAACTATAGAAGCTATAAGCATCTTTTTTTTTTTTAAGAATCACATTTTTCGATGATTATAAAAATTTATCTATTATACAACATAGGTCCAGCTACACTGAAAAAATTACACCGCTTATTGAAATACAATTTTCGTTTTTAGAAACAGACTACTAAATAGGTCTATACAAAAAACTCTAAAATAATTTCTGTAGTAAAATAAAGAGTGTGTTAGGAGAGCTACACAAAACAAGGAGGGTTTTTTTTTTTTTTGCCTTTCTTTATAATGCTCCAATATACCGTGATACCAGAAGCTGAAAGGAATCCGTTACATACACAGTGATACAATTAATGCTCTGTATTAATCTCACAGCCTTTCCGATTAGTACAAAGAAAACCAGGCCTGTCTCCTCTTTGAGGAGAAGTCCGGGATATAAAAGCAAGCATACCTCATCAGCTGATATGAAATTATAAAATTCCACGAGTCTCAGTGTCTGAAATTCATAAAAGTCACCGGGAGGAGGGGGGGGAAAGAAACCACGACCCAAGTGGGGGTTTTTTCCCTCGGTCCTGTCGGTCCCGGGTTCGGAAACGGGCGCCGACCAAAAACGGGGGGTTTTGTTTTTCCTGGGTAAGTGACTCCGGGGGCACGTGGGGAGCTGAGCCAGAGATCCCCCCGGTAACCCCAGTACCTCCGGAGGGCAGGCAGCGCTGGGGCCGTCAGTGGTGCTGGGCCGGGCTGTTCTTCTCGGCCAGGTGCCGCAGGAAGGGCTCCTCGCTCTGCCCGCGGTGGTTCAGGGGCTCGCTCTTGAACAGGGCCGGGGGGGGGGGCAGGTGTGGCACGGGGGGCACGGGCAGGTGGTGGGGGTGGTGGGCGTGGGGGTGCAGGTGGAGGTGCGAGTAGGGGTGCGGGACGGGCCGGGGCGGAGCGGCGCTCACGGGGCTCAGGGGCACGGGCGGGGCGGGGGCCGAGGGGGGCCCGGGCACGGCGGGCACGGCGGGGGAGGAGGAGGAGGAGGAGGAGGAGAGCAGGATGGGCACGGCCGCGGGCACGGTGACGGGGCTGGTGACGCGGAAACACTTCTCCTTGTGCGCCTTGAGCATGTTGGAGAAGCGGAAGCGCTGCCCGCACACGTCGCACGGGTACGGCTTCTCCCCCGTGTGCGTCCGCCGGTGCCGCTTCATGTTGGGCCGGCTGGTGAAGCTCTTCCCGCAGATCTCGCAGATGAAGGGCTTCTCTCCTGCCCCACGCACACACACACGGGTCAGCCATGGCCTGGGCACCCCCCAGAGTCACTGCACACCCGGCCTGGACACCCCCAAAATCACTGCACACCCCCCAAAATCACTGCACACCCACCCTGCACACCCCCAGAATCACTGCACACCCAGCCTGGACACCCCCCAAAATCACTGCACACCCACCCTGCACACCCCCAAAATCACTGCACACCCCCCAAAATCACTGCACACCCACCCTGCACACCCCCAGAATCACTGCACATCCAGCCTGGACACCCCCCAAAATCACTGCACACCCACCCTGCACACCCCCAAAATCACTGCACACCCACCCTGGATCCCCCCCAAAATCACTGCACATCCACCCTGCACACCCCCCAGAGTCACTGCACACCCGACCTGGACACCCCCAGAATCACTGCACATCCCCAAAATCACTGCACATCCACCCTGGACACCCCCCAAAATCACTGCACACCCCCAAAATCACTGCACATCCACCCTGGACACCCCCAGAATCACTGCACACCCCCCAAAATCACTGCACACCCACCCTGCACACCCCCAGAATCACTGCACATCCCCAAAATCACTGCACATCCACCCTGGACACCCCCCAAAATCACTGCACACCCCCAAAATCACTGCACATCCACCCTGGACACCCCCAGAATCACTGCACATCCCCAAAATCACTGCACATCCACCCTGGACACCCCCAGAATCACTGCACATCCCCAAAATCACTGCACATCCACCCTGGACACCCCCCAAAATCACTGCACACCCCCCAAAATCACTGCACACCCAGCCTGGACACCCCCAGAGTCACTGCACACCCAGCCTGGACACCCCCAAAATCACTGCACACCCCACAAACTGACTGAATGGGGCTGCTCCGCCCGTGGCAAATGCTCCACAGGAGCCTCAGACTGAGGGAATTCCTCACTTTGGGAATTCCCCCCTCACTTCTGCAAATGAAGGGGCTCCACAGAAGCCTCAAACTGGGAATTCCTCAGATTTTGGGAATTCCTCCCTCACTTCAGCAAATGAAGGGGCTCCACAGGAGGTCTCAGACTTCAGGAATTCCTCCCTCACCTTTGGATTTTGATGCCTGAAACAATCCTTTGTAAGGGCACTGGCTCCTTCAGGCCAAAATACCAGGTCTGACCGCTTCCTTTCCTCACAGTGAACCAGAGCCCTACAGATTTAACCTTTAAGGGTTAAATCAGACCTTTCCTGTCTGATTTTCCAGTCGGATAAGCCCAAATCCCAAGGAAGTGTTTTGCCAAGGCACTTGTGGCTTCTCCTTCGACAAGCTCTTACCAGTGTGTGTTTTCATGTGCTCATCAAAGTACTGCTTCATGTTGAAGTCTTTGCCACACCACTGGCACATGAACTGCTTATGCCCAATGTGGATGCTCATGTGGGAGCGCAGCTGATACTTGTACTGGAACCTCTCATCACAGTTCTGCAAGAGAAAGAACAGCAGCAGTGGGATCCAGGCACAGGAGACACTGCAGGGGACTGTGGGGAGGAGTAAAGGACACCCGGGCTAGGGCACACAAACTGCAGAATTCAAATTATTTAGTGGGAATTTACTGAGCAGGATTTGGGCTGTACTAAAGCTCTGCTGGCACAGGAGCTTTGGAAGAGTCAGAACCTTCAGCTGGCACTGAAATCCTGGCAGAGACTCGGTTATTCCAGCACTGCTGGTGGCTCGAGGCATCCCAGGGAGGGTTTGCAGCCACTAGAGGACTCTGCTCCACACCAAACAGCACAGCTCCACACGGGCCTTTCCCAGCTGGGTTTTATTGGCAGGAGGTCATTTCTGTCCCTACAAGTCTCATCCCACCATTCCTACTCCATGTTCCCTGTGGGAACAGGAAGGGCTCTGCATCCCCTCTGTCCCCATCCTGTGACCCCCCCAAACATCCCCACCAGGTGACTGAGGCATTCCCTGCTCCACACACACCACTGGAAGTCTGTCCCACGCCATCCCCTTCCCGAGGCAGGCAGGAAATCCCAACCCCAAACTCCTGGGAGTGTGGCAGGGAGATCCTGTGCCCCATCCCACCACACACACACTGATTAATGAACCCAAACTCAGAGCACTGGCTCAGATCTCCAGGAGGAACAGTTTGGAGCACAATCATTTATCCCACGCGTGAAAATCAAGCAATAATTTGATTATTTCCACTGTGGCCACTTCTATCTGTTCCAGGTTACTGGGTAAGACAGGGAAGATTCCTGGAGTTGGAATTAGGCTTTCCTATGAAGGGAAAACTGAGATTCAAATCCTGCTCCAGTGTGAGAAAAAACACAGCCAACCACACCCAGCTCTGGGTCACCCCCAGGTGCTCCCACTGTGTTCCCCATGGGGAGAAGAATTCTCCCAAAACTTTGATGAACCTGCCCCTCATTTCTAGGTGAACTCAGCTCCCCTGGCATTGCCCCCTGGCACTGCCATGCCCTGGTCTCTGCACCCTGAGCAGGAGCTCTCTCACCTCACAGCGGAAGGGTTTCTCCCCCGAGTGCTGCAGGGAATGGACCTTGAGGGACATGCTGCGCTTGAAGGACTTTCCACAGGTTTCACATGTAAATGGCATGTCCTTGGTGTGTGCTGCAACACAACAGGCCGTTAGAGGGGGCAGGGCAACACAAACAGCTCCTGAACCAGCTCTTCTCTCCCATTCTGAGCAGGAAGGTGATCCCAGCTGACAGCTCCCAAACATGGATGTGCCAACATTCCCATCCTCCTGCTGCCCAGCACCACAGGTCTGATCTCTGTGCTGAGCAGAAAGCTCAGACAACTCAGTTTGTCCTGTTTTCATGGAATCACAGAATGGTTTGGGGTGGAAGGACCTTAAAACTCACCCAGTTCCACCCCCTGTGCCACAGGCAGGGACACCTTCCACCAGCCCAGGCTGCTCCAAGTTCCAGCCTGGCCTTGGACACTTCCAGGGATGGGGCCACGGCTTCTCTGGGAAATCCATCCCAGCCCCTCCCCACCCTCACAGGGAGGGATTCCTTCCACTGTCCCATCTCTCCCTGCCCTCTGGCAGTGGGAAGCCATTCCCTGTGTCCTGTCCCTCCATCCCTTGTCCCCAGTCCCTCTCCAGCTCTCCTGGAGCCCCTTTAGGCCCTGCAAGGGGCTCTCAGGTCCCCCTGGAGCCTTCTCTTCTCCAGGTGAACACCCTCAGCTCTCCCAGCCTTATTATTTTTCTTTCCAGAACGAGTCAAGACCCACAAGGAGACCCCCCAGGACCCCCTGGAGGCTCCACCACCAACTCACCAACCATGTGTTTCCGCACGTGGGCCATGGTGTAGAACTTCTTCTCACAGATCTCACAGGAGAACTTCTTCTCTGCATATCCATGGACAATCTTGATGTGTTCATGGAGGGACCAGAGCTTCTTGAAGGATTTGTTACAGGAAACACACTGGGGTGGGACAGAGAAGGAAGTGGGAATTAGGGAGGTTCAGCGATTCCAGCCGCTGCAGTTAAGACACAAAAAGAAGCCCAAAACAAGTCAAATGCTGCCTCAGACTGCACATTTCTTGGGTTAACACCTGAAACAACTACTCTGAGAAAAGCCAGATCAAGCAGGAGGGAGAGGATGTTAAAACAAGCACCTTGGTGCCACCTGAACTTAGAATTCCAAAACTCAACACAGGAGCTAAACCAGAGACAACTTCACTGACGCTGCTGGTGAGAATCCAAAGCCTTGGTGAGGGGAGAATCCAAAGCCTTGGTGAGGGGAGAATCCAAAGCCTTGGTGAGGGGAGAATCCAAAGCCTTGGTGAGGGGAGAATCCAAAGCCTTGGTGAGGGGAGAATCCAAACCCTTGGTGTGAGGGGAGAATCCAAACCCTTGGTGTGAGGGGAGAATCCAAACCCTTGGTGTGAGGGGAGAATCCAAACCCTTGGTGTGGGGAGAGAATCCAAACCCTTGGTGTGGGGAGAGAATCCAAACCCTTGGTGTGGGGAGAGAATCCAAACCCTTGGTGTGAGGGGAGAATCCAAACCCTTGGTGTGGGGAGAATCCAAACCCTTGGTGTGGGGAGAATCCAACAGAGGTGGAAGAGACCAATCCCACCAAGTTGCCTTGAATCCATGTGCACATCCAGCCCTTTGGAAGCAGCACTGTGACCCCACCCAAATCCCAGGTCAAAACTCTCTGATCCTTCCGGTTCTCCAGGGAAAGCAGCTCCCATCCTGCAGCTCTGGACGTGGATTCTGGGACTCAGAGAGCAAAGCAAGGTGCCCCTTCCACCTCTTGTGTTCTGGTTCTTCATTTGTTGAAGGTCTCAGCAGCTCTGCAGGTCCCAAAAGTGACAACAGGCAAGAAATGTGTGAATTCCTTCCCACAGCTCCCGGGAAATGTCCATGAAATCAGCGATGGGCAGGACACTCATCACCTTCAAACATCTCTTTCTTTTCCCGGGTTAGTTCTTCCTAAAGACTTGACCAAAAGATCCTTGTAGAATTTTGAACATTCCAGAACAGCTGTAAAACTTGCTGGCAGACACGTGAGGAAACCAAGACATGTCCCTCTCTGGAGTGAGGAAGGAACTGTGGCTCATTTTCGGTGGTTGTTGGGGGTTTTGGGGCATCCCCATTTTCTGCCTCTCAATCTCCCCCTTCCCTCCCAGTGAGAAGGGCTGGGTGCTGTTCAATCAGCAAATATTGATGAATTCTGCCAGGCTGGGGCGGTTCTTCTCTGCACAGACAAGTTTCGCTGCTCCCACAGCGTTTGGATCTCTGCAGGCTTGGGAATTCTGGTCCATTCCCTGAGGAAACACCTCCAAAACACCTCCTTGGAGGCACGTGGGGAACAAACTGCAGCCCTTGAGGGGAAAAAAACCACCCTAAAGAGCAAAGCAATGATGTGAAATGATCATAAATACTGTGATATAAAGTTAAGCCAGGCCTGGTCAGTCTACAACTTAATTAGATTAGAACACAAATACTGAGAGTGACTACACAGAGCTTCAGGTGACAACAGAAACTGCTGATCTGGAGAGGAGGAAAATCAGAAATCACCTGGAAAAACAGACATATCCCATCACTTGGATGAAAAATAGAGAGGAGCCCACTGTGTTTTATCAGTTCAATTACCACTCATACATCAAACCATTCCTTTTCCTGCACAAAGCTCCATATCCCCCTTGACATATCCAACCCTGAAGCACAATTTTTGCCAGGTGGAATAAAAACACGTTAGCAGGAAGCTGTAAAACACATTCCAAGGGTCAGGACAGAGGAATAACTGTTGGATCCACGCTCAGATATTGAGAATTTGAAGATGACTTGCAGTGCTTCTGGCACTGGAAATATCTGGGGGAGCTTCTGGATATAAAACATAACTTGGATGATTTTTTTCTTCTTTTCCTACCCACTTTTTGGACACAGGAATTTATCCCCTCAGAAACACACACTTCTTTATTCTATACCATGTGTTTAAACTATTCATGAATTCCTGTTTAAAGTGAAAAGGTTTAATGCTGTGAAAGAGCCACCTGGATGCTGGGACATTCCTGAAATTTACATTTCAATGTTCTCTGCTGCACTGAACTTTTGGAGTATTTCTTTCAAAAGCTGCAAGGACACACTGAAATGTTTCTGTATTTTATTAACTACGCTCAAGACTCATTATCTTATTTTATAATCCTTCCTTCAGTCTTCCTCCTATGAGCTGAAACACAAGGAAAACCAGCACAGAGTTACCCAGAGCTGCATGTCAGGCTTAGGAAAGAGAAACTGCAATGAATTATTTCATGTCTCCCACACAGTGGGGACTGAATTCCAACTCGGTTCAGCATTTAAGCAAGAAAACAAACAAACAAACAAAACAAACAAAAAGCCATTAAATCATCCTGGTGAAATCCTCACTGGACAGACAGGAAAGTTGCTGCCCTACAAACCCCAAACCCTTCAGCTGCCCCAGACTGCTCAGCAGTGGGGTCACTGCACAGGGAGGGGGCAACACTGAGCAGGGTCTAACGAGGCAGGAAAGGCAGGGCTGAGCTGCCACATAAAGCAGCTCCATGAGAACAGAGGTGCCCACGAGCAAAGCCCAAACCACAGATGAATCACAAACTCTGGAGCTCCTTCCACGACCTCGAGCTTGCAGAGGGTTCTGTTCCAGCACAGCCTCCCACTGCTGGGGGACAGAGCAGAGCTGCACAGCTGCTGGTGAGAAAGAGCAGAGGTTTCTGTGTCATCAGGGGGATTTACTGGGCTTTTGGCACTGGGGAAAGGGCGGGCTCACGGTCTAGGCACTGAATCCATAACACTTTTACACCCATCTGGGAGCACTTACTGTAAATCACCTCTGGATCATCATCCCAGCAGGATTTTTAAACTCCGCTTTAACCCAAGTTCAAATCCTGACTCCACTGGTGTCCTTCTCACCTGCTTGCCTCTCTGGGATTGCCCAAATTTCTGATTCCAGTGCCAGCCAAGTCCTGCAGTGAGACCTCCCCTGGAACCACTCTGTGCCCGTCCGGACACCGAACACCAGCGAGAGCACCGAGGGAGGAGGGTTCCTCCCGTCCAAGAGCTTCGCTGCAAACTGTTCTCAGCCCAGTCTGACACTGCTAGAGTAGCTCTGTGTGCTCCCCAACTCGTAGTTTACTACCAGAGTAACTGCCAGAGCAGCTGCACACTCCTCTCCCAGCAATCCTGGAAGGCACCGAAGCGTCGCCGCGCAGAGACAAGGCCTCGGTCAGAACCTGGGCTGTGCAAAAGATTTCCCCCTCTGAAGTGTCCACCACTGTATCCAGGGCACGACAGAAGGTGTGGAAATCTGGCAAGCAGGTGAGCAAACCTACCTGGATATTTTTTTCACAGTCAGTTTGCTGGTGAAGGGACAGCTCACTTTCTAGCACAAATTTCTTCCCACATTTGTCGCAGATCTGCATTCGCCTGTGAGTGACGTTCATGTGCTTCTCCAGGTACCAGCGTGTGTTAAACACCCTGGGGCACTTCTCACAGGTTAAAGTCTCCTTCTCTTCACACTTTGATTTCTGCACAGGTGCCTTGGGCTCCTTTGCAGTTTTCTTCTTACGCTTGGGGGGCTCCACACTCTTTCTACGACCCCTTGTAGTTCTGGGTGGTGGGGAGGTGGTGGCTGCTGCAGCAGAGGCAGCTCTCCTCGTTCTCCTTTGTGCAACACTAACTTTTTCCACTCTTTTCTCCTTTTTCTTCTGCCTCTCATTTTCCTCATAATCATTACTGTCTTCAGTGGCCTCTTCCCCACTGTCACCCTCCTCTTCCTCACTGCTGGTCTTAAGAACAGCAGTCTCTTTGGACTGGGAGGGGACACCCTTCTCCCCTTTTGATACATTTAAGGTTTGGTTGTTAAGGTTTACCTCTACTATAATCTGCTCCCTTTTGTAAGTCACTTCATCTTCCTCCTCCTCTTCCTCCTCAGAGTCGTCAGAGTTTTCTCTGTCTTCTTTCACAGCCCGGACCTCTCCTACCGCTCTGTTCTCCCTGAAATAAGGCTGCTCCTCTCTCTCGTGGAGGTGGGGTTTGCTCATTTTGCTGTCCACCAGCACAGAGTAGGGGCTCCCTGACTCCCTCTTGTACACCTTGGTGGACAGGTCGAGCTCCTGGCTGGCCCCGTGGTAGAAGGTGGGTGGCACTTGCCCGCGGCGACCGTCCTCCTGTGCCATCCCCGCCACGGGCGCCGGGCAGTTCTCAACCAGCTGCTGGCAGGAATTGGCCGTTTGACTCATTTGGGGGGCCCTGGTTCATGGAGCACCTTCAATCCCACAGAAACCAAGGCAGCAGCAGCAGCTCGAGGTGGGGGTGGGTCCTCCAGCCCGGCGCCGGGTCCATCGACACGGGGCACAAACGGGGGCTGAGGGGAGGGCACGGAATTCCAGGGTTATGGCAAGAGCAGAGCTGGGATTATTCTTCTGGAGAAAGGTGCCAACGAACCCTCGAACATTTTATCTAGAAGAGACAACAGAGAACACAAAGTCAATTAAAAAAAAAAAAACCCACAACCCTAAATCAGTAAAATCGCAGCAAATTGTTCTGGGTTTGTCCAGCTGGAGGGAAGCACAGGGCTGGTCATCTCTGGGCTGCTGGGGGGTGTCTCAAGGAAACCACAGGGAGTTACAAACACCCTCTGTGGGGTAGGAGATTCCTAAGATATGGAAATCAAGGCAATGAATATTCCCCATCCACCAAAGATCAGCTCCAGGGACTCTGAGCTGTGTCTCTCCTGGACTTTGGGGAGCACTGATGGCCCCAAAACGCTGCTCTGCCCCCACACCCCTACCCAAAAACACCTCTGCTTCTCCTGTACCTCCCAGAGGGAGCCCATCCTCATCCAGGGGACGTTTCACACACACCCACACTAATGGAGACTGGGATGAAGAATTCCAAGGGAGGCATTTCCCACCTGCAGCCCCAAAGCAGCCTGAGAACACCCCAGTCCCTGCTTGCTTCCACCTCACACACCCCTCCCACAGCCCCTCGATTTAAGGCAACTACTCCTTTGTCTCATTCTCCCTTCCCCCCAGCCATTTAATCCTCAAAGCAGAAGCCAAACAATATCCCATTTGCCCATCCACGTTTCCCTCGCAGTCATTCCAAGTTGGAATTTGACCAGGACACTGTTACTTCCTCTTGCAAAAAAAAAAATAAAATAAATAAAAAGCCACGTGATCCCTCCTGAATACAAGTAATCAATCCCTCCCATCTCCCTTTCAGCAGGACAATCAGCATTTGGGTAGCTCAGGGTTGCAGCAGCAAGCCAGGATTTTTGGCTGTGCAGATGGAATGGGAAACACTCTGGAAGCCCCGAGCAAAGGGGATTCCTGGAGCTACATCTGGGACCAGAGGGGGCAGGAAAGGAGAATTCAGGACTGAGACATCCCAGGATGAGAGGACAGAGAAGGACCCGACAGAAATGGATGGACTGAGCAGCTAAATGTGAAGAAAGCAGGATCTCCACTCTTGGAATGTGAGAATTCCCTGGAGGGAACTGCTTCCACCTGCAGTTTCTCCCCCTCTGAAGTGAGTTTAATGGAACAGGAGAGGAACCCACCAGTGCCTGAATCCTAAAGACTGAAGTGCCCTCTCGTGTTTGGGAAGTGCCACCCTGGGGCCAGGCCAGGCCACTGATGAGTCTGATCATCAGTTTAATTAAAACAGATCCCTGAACGCTTCTCCAGGATTTCCAAATGGCTCCAAGAGGGCCCTGAAGGTGCCTGGCAGTGCCCTGCAGACTCAGCACCACCACAGCAGGTCCATTCCTGCTGCTCTGCCTTCCCAGCTCCAGAGGAAACCGGGAAGGAGAGCACCAAGCCCTGGCTGGGCCAGGAAATCCCTGGAGATGGGCTGTGAGCACTGGCTTGGGGTCACGACCCACGTCCAGATGGAAAAGCCAGTACATTACAGATAAACTGGTTGGGATGGCAAGCCAAAATTAACATCCCTGCACCCAGGAAGGCCCTTGGAAAGCCCTGGGAAGGATGGAGCCCAGTTTGGCTTTTCCTTTCCCTAAATTCAGTGAATTATGCAGAAGCTCAGAAGAATCCCTGTGTCAGGTATAAAACCATCCCTGACTATTTCCAAGGTGACATCAAGCACCTCCAGCAGGAGGGAACCAGGAAGGCTACTGGAATGTTGCTGCTGGAAAGCCAGGAAAGCACAAAACTCCTCAGGAAAAGGAAGCTTCACCTTCCCCCTCCCCATTTTACTGAACATCCAAACATTGCTGCTTCCCCTCCCCATTTTACTGAACATCCAAACATTGCTGCCCTCACTGAGGGAACATTCTGCCCAACAAACAAACCCCTTCCCATCCCCACGGAGCCACTTCAAACAAACACAACAAAAGGGGGGTTATTCTGAGTTCTCAAGAGTCAGTTGGTGTTAAAACCACCTCGCTCTGCAGCCTCAGGAACCTGCTTTCACTCTGAGCCCACCACCTGTTCCTCAAACTGGGACAGAACTGGGGGCTTTGATGTGCTCTGCAGGGTTCAGGGGTTCAGCTGGAGGTGGCTGGACCAGTTTGGAGAATCCTGGAATACCCTGAGCTGGAAGGGACCCACCAGGATCATCGAGTCCAGCTCCTGGTGCTGCCCAGGACACCCCAAAAATCCCCCCGGGTCATTTTAGGCATCACTTTTCATTTTCACTTTGCAACCTCTGGTTATTCCTCGCTCATTTCCTTCGGAGAATCCACATTTTCTGAGCATTTCAGAGCAGAGTCCCAGCGAGGAAACATTAATGCTTTGTTTTTTTTGCAGCAGAACTTTGTGTTGGGGATTAGCCCCAAAGCCAGGTTGTACCTGTGGAACGAAAAATCACATTTTCACACCCCCTCGGACCTTCCTCAACAACAAACTGCTGATTTCAGAGCCCAAAACACGCTCAGAGGACGTTTGCATTGCCCCCTTTAAGTTTTCTACCGAGGGTGGTTTGAGCTCTGTCCCTCTTGAAAGGTGAGTTCACTTTTATCAAAAGAACCCCAGCTTTTCACAGAATGAGTTGCAGATCCGGGCTCTGATTAAGAAGTAAAGAGGAAACGGGGGTTTCAGAGCAGTTTTTGAAGATGCTTATCAGGACACAGAGCAAAGCCACGAGGTGCCTGCACAGGGTAACCAAAGATCAGGCAAGGTTTGCAACTCTGCAAACATTCAAAGGCTCAAACCCAGAAAAGGAAAGGACAACTGGCAGCCCGAGGTGTGGGTGGAGGAAGCAACCCCTCAGCCCCTCACCACTTTGGAAGCAAACCCACATTCCTGCCCTTTCTCCACTAAAATAGAGAGATCTGGGATCTCAGGGGCTCAGGGGGTGCTCCCAGTGATCTGCCCCAGGTTTGCCCCCAGCCTGGCACCTCTTGCTGGTGCAGGGAATGGGATCTGGCTCCTGGCAGGGATCCAGCAGCAGCAAACACTGCTGGCAGGGACAACAGGGCTGCTCCAGCTCAGTGCCAAGGGAAGGCAGCACAGCCTGCACCCCAAACTTCCCGGGATCCTGAACCTCCTGGGATCCCAAACAGCCCAGAGCCCATCCAGGAAGGCAGCACAGCCTGCACCCCAAACTTCCCTGGATCCCAAACAGCCTGGAGCCCATCCAGGATTTCCACGTTCCCTTTACAGCACAGGACCTGTCATTTCCCACAGTCAACCCCCAAAACTTCATTTTCTCAGCAAAATCTCAGCTTAGCAGCAGCTTTTCAATGGATGCAATCCAGAGGCACTGCAAGGAAGGAGCAGGTTTATTTAGGGATAAATCAATATGGATCTCATGCTCATTAGGGATGGTGACCCCTCAGGGCGAGGAGAAAGTCTGAGCACCGTGAAAACTAATTTTTTTTTTTTTAATAGAAAACAAGACTTTTCTCAGAACACAGCTCAGAAAAAAAACCAAACCCCAAACAATTCTAACCGTGTTACAATTAAAGGCAAAGCCATTTTGCATCCTCATTAACGACCTGAGGCTTTGAAGGGGGTTGGAAGCACCGATCCAGCGGCTCCAGTAAGTCCTGGGGCAACCAGATTTGCAGCCAGTGGTGAAACAACCACAGAGCACAAAGAAATAATCTGCATTAGTTAAGATAATGCACCGATTTCAAACCAGCTGAGTGGCTGCTGAAGGAGTCAGGCACTGGTTGGAGGTTGGGGGACTCATTAAAACTGCTCCAACATTCCACCAGACAAACAGAATTCCAATATTCCACCAAACAGGTGGAATTGGGACAGGCTTTAACCTGGTTCCCACCCAAATTTCTCACCCAAACTGGAGCTTCTCTGCTTCCTCTTAACTCATTTCTAGTACAGGTAAAACCCATGTGAACTCAGCCCTTAATAAACACCCAGTGAGATTTTAAGTTAAACACTTTCATGCTGAATAAATCACATTATTTGGCCCCAGGAGAATCAGAACCATGATACAACTGGCACGTGTTTATTTTCGAAGGGTGGCAAGAAAACACAAGATTCAGGTAAATATAAATAAATTTATATATAAATATATATATTTATAAATACACATATATATATATAAATAAGAATGTGATCTTTCACTTTGCTTCTGTTAATATTCAGTGTCACCCATCAATCAGTTTCAATCTCAGCAGCAGCAGCAGGACAGAAACACAGGAAAATGCCCAAGAAAAGTGTGATTTTCATTCCACAGGTACAACCTGGCTTTGGGGCCAATCCCCAACACAAAGTTCTGCTGCAAAAATAAAAAGCATTAATGTTTCCTCGCTGGGACTCTGCTCTGAAATGCTCAGAAAATGTGGATTCTCCGAAGGAAATGAGCGAGGAATAACCAGAGGTTGCAAAGTGAAAATGAAAAGTGATGCCTAAAATGACCCGGGGGGATTTTTGGGGTGTCCTGGGCAGCACCAGGAGTTGGACTCGATGATCCTGGTGGGTCCCTTCCAGCTCAGGGTATTCCAGGATTCTCCAAACTGGTCCAGCCACCTCCAGCTGAACCCCTGAACCCTGCAGAGCACATCAAAGCCCCCAGTTCTGTCCCACTTTGAGGAACAGGTGCCTGAAACAGGCCCAGCAATTCCCAGGCAGTGGGAAAACGCAGCTGGTCCAAGCTCCAGGAGTCAGGGAGAGGAACCAGGGCTGGAACACAGGAGGGAATTATTTATATCACGGCACAATCGCTCCTTTCTTGTGCATCTCAGCTGCTTTATGTGCAAAAAACCCCAAAAATCTGTTCTGAAGGGTTCAGGTTTCTCTGCAGAGGAGGCAGCACATCCCTGCTGCTCCTGCATTCCTATGGAAGTGCTCCAGCTGCCTGTGCCCATGGAAATGCAAACTGAAGAGCCTGAGTGCTGCTAACGACCTGTTCCCACACATCCACCTCTTCCCAAACATCCACCTCTTCCCAAACATCCACCTCTTCCCAAACATCCACCTCTTCCCAAACATCCACCTCTTCCCAAACATCCACCTCTTCCCAAACATCCACCTCTTCCCAAACATCCACCTCTTCCCAAACATCCACCTCTTCCCAAACATCCACCTCTTCCCAAACATCCACCTCTTCCCAAACATCCACCTCTTCCCAAACATCCACCTCTTCCCAAACATCCACCTCTTCCCAAACATCCACCCATTCCCAAACTCCTGAGCCAGAAGGTTCCCTCAGCACAGCCCCAGAGGGAGGAATAATCCCATTTTCTGCCTCAGTTTCGCTGCTGACTCAGTTTGGGGCACATGGTGTGAGGTGGCAAAGAGGATGTTCGGGAACAACATTCCCAGTTCCCGGGAGAAGCAGAGAAACCAGGACCCTGCGAGCTCTGGATTCCAGGTGAATTCCCAGGAGCAGCTTCTCCTCTCCAGGGCTCAGCTGGGAATGGTGTGGGAATGGTGTGGGGTTTGTGTTCTGGGGCAATTAAAGCCACACATTTGGGCACCTCTGTCTCAGGATCAGTCTGGGGACAACCAAACAAACCCACCACGCACATCCCAAAATGCAGCACATCCCCAAATGCAGCACATCCCAAAATGCAGCACATCCCCAAATGCAGCACATCCCCAAATGCAGCACATCCCCAAATGCAGCACATCCCAAAATGCAGCACATCCCCAAATGCAGCACATCCCCAAATGCAGCACATCCCCAAATGCAGCACATCCCCAAATGCAGCACATCCCCAAAATGCAGCACATCCCCAAATGCAGCACATCCCCAAATGCAGCACATCCCCAAATGCAGCACATCCCCAAATGCAGCACATCCCCAAATGCAGCACATCCCCAAATGCAGCACATCCCCAAATGCAGCACATCCCCAAATGCAGCACATCCCAAGATGCAGCCGGGCCGGCAGGGACCCCAGAGTGGGGTGGAGGAGCCTGGGCAGGGCCACAGGAGCCTGGAGAAGGGATAAATGCTGTCCCACTCCGGGATTGCAGCACCAGGGTGGCCCAGGTCAGCCCGGAGGGGCAGCATCGCACCAGCCCGTCCCTATTCCAGGGTTTTTTGGGACCATTCCTGAAACCAGCAGGGATGGGCATTTTGCTGACTCAGCAGGTGACATATTTCCCCTGGCTGGACTTGGCCATTTGCCTGTGACTGCTGAACAGGCCGGTGGAAAACGAAGCAGAATCTATTCCCAGTTCCAGAAAACCCCTTTCTGCACCACCCTGCCACCGACACAAACCAAACCCCATCCCAAACCTTCGGGCCTTTTCCGTCTCTGCAGCTGAATTATCCCGGCTGGATCCAGAAATCTGCTCTGGGACACAAAGACTGTGGCAAACCAGTGATTTCCAGCCCCGGGAATCTGGCTTGTTTTCAAGCATTATCTCCCCAGAAAACAGTTCCAGAGGTTGCCACTTCGGAATTCTGCAGCACTGTGACCCCTCAGCTCTGCAAAGGGCTGAAGGGTTTCCACTGCCTGGGAAGGGATTTTAGATCCAACAGCCACAAACCTCAACATCTTTCTCCGAGTAGGGAAAAACCACCTTGAAATAAGTTCTAATGCACCAGGACACACGCTCAGATTAAATCCACACCCTCCCTGCTACCTTTAATAAATCAAAATGAAGCACCTGAGAGTGAATCAGGAACGTCCTTATGCTCAGATCTCTCCCTGTGTCCCATTTACACCTTTCCACGAGCAGGATTAAAACCCAACCAGGTGTTTCCCACCCCACAGCAGCACCTCTGTCATTCACCTTTTATTACTTTTCTGCCATTGTTTGATGACTTGGAGACACAAATGAAGCCAAGCCAAGCTTTATATGACCACAGGAACAGGTATCTGACCCTTGCAACCTGTAAACTCATCAGAAGAGGTGCCAAAACCCAAACCTCCCATGCTAAGGGTGATTGTTTCACCCACCAGAGCCCAATTCTTTGTTCCAAATCCCTTTGGAGTGCCTGGCTTTCCTCTGGTTCACTGCTAAGATTCCTTTTTGCCTCCAAAACTCTTGTTTTCATCACTCTCCACGCTCACATATCTTCAAAACTGCACTTTTAGGGATTTTTACCCCCCCTTTGTTTTCTCACACCCCAGTGATGACACTTATCGAGCCCCACAACTTACTCTGAGCTCCCCAATGGTGGCACCGACGCTTTAAGTCCCTCACAAAGGCACAGGAACACTAAAAGGAAATCTGTCATCAAGATCTGCTTCCCCAAATTAGCATTTCCCCCTCCCGGAGGCCCTGGATGTGGATCTGTGCTTCTGAATATGCAGGTGGGAGCTGGGAGGTGTAAATTGGGTGAAAATGGGTCTGTCCCAGGGGAAAGCCCCGGGTACAAATCCTGCCCGGACATTTATTCCCGGGAAAGGTGTTTTGCCTCCCTGCTGACAGCACTGACTCGGCAAGAAACAATAAACTTGAACCCCCCGGATAAATGTGCCTCCTGAAGGACCCCTGGAGGATGGACACAGTGACCAAATTCCGTAGTTTTCACAGCGATTTGGTTCAGCTTTTTGCACAGCCTCTGCTGCACACCCCTGCACCTCCCGTGCCCCTGGAGCACTCCTGCTTTCCAACAACAAAACGTTTGAAACAATCCCAGCTGAGCTGACAGCACGTTCCACACACACTTGGGAGTCTCTCAGTCAACTTAATGGAGTTTCTAAAAACCGTTTTGACTCATTTCCAGTCTACCAGTTTATCTTAAAACCCTGCTGAATGTTTTGGAACGTTGCTGAGAGTGGTATGTAGCAGGAAAAAAAAAAAAAAAAAAAGATTTAAACAGCAAAATCTTCTTTGGCTTCACCAAAGTGTGAATTCGATCCCTCCAAAATAAAGTTTGTTCTTCTCACATCATTGGAATGTGCTTAGGGGATGAGCTTAAAATCCTCTCCATTTTTCACCCAGAGCTCTTTACACACTAAATAATTTTGATTTTGGAGTTTGTCAAAGCCTCCATAGCAACACAAAGGCTGGAGGCAGCTGCCCTGGGCAGTGGCAGATGCTCCTGTCGGGAGTGACTCACCACTCCTGGAAAATGCTGGGGGAAAGAATGAGCACCAGAGTTCAGCCTTCCCTTCTTCCCCCTCACCTGGGCTTCTCTTCCCACCTCCCCCTTCCACACAGAAACACCTGCAGAGGTTCAGTTTTATACCTAAAGTGGTGTTTCAGCTGCTGGGTCCCCCCACACCCCTCGGTGCTGACAGTGAGCACCAGAGCTCACACCTCCCTTCTCTTCCTTACCTGGACTTCTCTCCCCCTCTCCCCCTTTGAAACCACCCACAAACCCACCTGCAGAGCTGCAGTTTTACACCTGACTGTGCTGTTGGAACTGCTGGGTCCCCAAACACTCCTCAGGGCCGATGGAGAATCAGCACCAGGAGCTTTCCTTTCTTTCCTGAGCTGGGTTTCTCTTGGGGCCTCTTTCACCCCCCCAAACCCCCCTGCAGAGCTGCAGTGTTATAAATCCCATTTGATCTGTTATTTGTTATAAATCCCAGTGGCATTTGAACTGCTGGAGCCCCAAACCCCCCCGTGGGTCACACAGGGATGATTTGGTGTCCCCACCACGGCACCACTTCAGTGTGGTGCTGCCAAACCTCCCTGTGCCAACCCCAACCCTCTGTCCCCTGTGCCCCCCGTGCCCAGGCTCCTGTGGGCCCTGCAGAACCCTCTGGGCTGGGCATCTGCCCCCAGCTCCTGCCTTGTTTTGGGGCACTGCCTCTCCTGAGCCACCTCCACCCCCTTTGTTTTGGGTGCATAATGTAAACTTTGGGCAAAACAGCCGCCTGGCTTTCAAATATTGACATAATTTAGCCCAGCCCGTGGAACACCACACACACATTTATCAGCCAGCCAGGGGATGATCCCTCAACAAAACTCCTCTCCTGCACACGTCTGACCTCTGGGAGAAGAAACCACATTCCTGCCCTCCCTGAAGCTGGACATGGGGACACAAAACTCTCTGGCAGGTCCATGAGGGACCAAAACCAACCTGCCCAGGCTTCACCTCCTCCAGCACGAATCCTCTTCCCACTGATACACTGGGAAAATAGGATTTTACTTAGTTTATTCTTATTTTATTCCCCTTCCCCCCCCCTTTAATTCCTTATGGAGCCATGGACACCTTATCCCACTTTGTATTTAAATTTCCTCCTGGGGACAATTATCAGTTAAAGCCAAAGTTACTTGTTTGTTTTAATCTGATCTAAGTGGGTTTGGCTGCCAAAGGGAGGCAAGACATTCCTTCCCTATTTATATGCCAACACTGGCATTCTTCTGGTGGCAAGGTGAGATGCCTTGGGAAATGGGTCTGCCTGGAAAAGAACCATTCCCTGGGAGGAATTTCCAGCCTCTGGATCAGTTCTCTGGACCAGCTCAATGTGCAGCTTCATCTGACCAGTACAAGGTGTTGCTTCCTGAAATAATCAATATTTTCAGACTTGAATACCCCCACAAACCCCTCCAAGTGACACGAAGTTCAAGCAAGGGAAAGCCAAGCACAGTCAGTGTCACTCCACAGGGAATGTGGAGAATTTACTACAGGGAGAAAGCACCAAAACCACTGAGGAATGTGGCCCTGTGTGAGCAACACCTCGAATCTGCTAACCTGAGACAGGAAAAAAAGGGAAACTGCTGGAATTAAAAAGCCCCCATCACTGCAGAAAGTTTGTTGGGATGGATGGAAGCAGAAAACCCACACAAACATGAGCAAGGAGAGCTGCTCCTTTAAAACCTGCGTGGCAGAAAACACGAATCCTGGAAGTTTTCAACTCCCTAACTCTCTGCTCATAGGGAAAAAAAGGAAAGAAAATGTAATTTCTACTTATTCCCACTGGGTCTCTGCAGTGGGAGCACAAATATTGCTCCTTGGGAAGGGGGGATGCCCTGGAATCCCTGGAAGTGCTGAAGGTCAGGTTGGATTGGAGCAGCCTGGGGGAGTGGAAGGTGTCCCTGCCCATGGAAAAGCTTTATGGTCCCTTCCCATCCAGGCCGCTCTCAGATCCCACATCCCTCCAAAATTCCAGCTGGAAACCTTCTGCTCACTTGTATTTGTATTCACTACCTGGGGCAGGCTGGACTGGAAAACAAAGCACTGGATCTTGCCTCAAAGTGAGCGGGATCCCAGCTCAGCACATCCTCACTGCCTTTCCCACGACACTCCCCGAAAACAAACTCCCCCTCCCAGCCAGGGGATCCAAGCTCCCGAAGCTCCACACACAGAGGGCAGAGCAGGCCAGCAGAAGGTGCTGGCAGCTGTTCTGAGCAGGGCTGAACAGTCCCTCTGGAGAGAAAACTCTTCATCTGAAACCTCCTGGGGGAAGGGTGTCGGACAGGGCCGGGGAAAGCTCCTCGTGCTAATAATGAGTGTGAGCTGCTGGTACCGGGGCTCTGCCAGGGTTTCACTCCCTGTGCAATTGTTTGGCAGGAGGGAGGAGCCACCTAAAAGCAAAAAAAAATCAATCTCCAGTTTGAGATGGCTTGGAAAAATCCAGGTGGTTTGGCAGCTGGAGTTTGGGTGAGGAGGGAATTCCGCTCCCGGCTCCCGAAAACGAGGGTCCTGCAGAGCACCAGGGTGGGATGGGATTGAACTCCTTTCTGGGTTTGAACAGTTGGCAACTTGAAGGAGGAATCACCTCTCCATGAAAATGTTCTTTAAAGGCATAAACCCCATCATTTCTACACAAGCAGTGGCTCTGTGTCCCTTTCTATCAGCAGGTTACTTCAGTTCTGCTGCAGTTTGGACGATTCGGGACAATTTGGATGATTCCTGGAGTCACAAATCCAAGGTAAGTTGGCCTTGGATTTACAGTGGGAGCAGCTGGAAGTTGGGAATTTGGATCCACAGAAAGGACAGGTTCAAACCACCACATTCCTGTTGGGAAACACTGTCTGGAATAATCTTCTCGGCTGGAGGAAGCTCAAGACAGAACAGGGGGAAGTCAACTGGAACCAGTATCTGCTCATGGGCTGCATTAATATTTAAAGGGCACAATTTCAGGAGAATAAAATGCCCTCTGCATAAAAAAAACTGTATTTTTACATTCCAAGGTCCCAGCAAAGAGAATAAAAGCAGAATATCCCAGTATCTGTATTTTTTCCTGAGTTTTTTTGGGGAAAAAATAAAAACCAACTTTTGGCACAATGAGATTCTGAAAAGACAAGTAGCACATATTTAGCAAAATGTAAACTGGAATTGTTTGAGAAAGTAAAATCATCTTCTTTAAAGCTTCTTTCACCTCCCATTTAGAAGCCAAGAGCTGGATCCTGCAGGGAGAGAACTGATCCCAGCTGAACACACTGAGCTGTTCTGGGCTGCAGGAACTGAACCCAGGGCATGGCCAGAAAATATTTTAATGCAATAATTACCCACGGAATCAGGTGGTCAGAGAACACATCAATCTCCTTAATTGGTTGGTGCTTCCTTCCAATTATCTCTCTCTTTTTTTTTTTGGTGGGGTCAGAAATAACTTTCTTCTGTGATCGGGCACATTTTGTGACACAGAAATAGGTCACTGGTGACACGGGAGTTTTGTAACCACCTTAAATACACCTGTGCCTATCTCAGATGTTGGCCCATCCCTCCTCCAGCAGGCACTGATGGCATCTTGTTTACTGAAATGTCTGTTTAATGCAGTTCTGGGAGCTCAGAGGAGTTTTCCCAAGCCATTCCTGCACGGACATCTCCCGCTCCAGGTGCTCTGACCCACGAGCAATTCCTAGTACACAGAAAGACTTCCAACCTTTAGATGAAACTGCTCCTCTCAGCCTGAAATTCCCACCTTCCAAGGTTCTGCCAGAGGGAATAAAATCAGAACATCCCCATAGTTTGCACTTATAAACCCCCCCGACAAACCACTTTTATAATTTATTTCATGGACACCTAACCCTTCATCCAGAATTGCTGAAGAATTAACTCTCCAGAAACCAGCAGTGAAAGGCTTCCTGCATCAGTACTGAACAAGAAACAGTGACATAGTCAATTAAGTCCTTTAAAACAAACTCACAAAGGTTTAAAATGCCAAAGTCCCTCCTGATCATACAAGTATTTGAAAGGCATTTTTACAAATACACAATATAAGCCACAGATCATTCAGTGGTGGTCCCAAACCTCAATTACTGCAACTACAGATACGAGTCACCACGCAGCAGATAAAATTATAAATAAAACCTTAACTCTCTGGCAGCCTATTAAATGCAATTGCTTAGTTAGAAAAATAAAAAGCCTTCATGATTTTGCACTTTCCTTTCAAACACACCCTCCTCTGGCAGAGCCCTCAGAATTTCTGTCCCTCCACTGCACATTTCCACGGCGAGTTCAGATCACAACTTTATTGTCACACCTGAATTTAAGGGGCAGGGATGGGGCTCTTCATTCATCCACCACCACCAGACTGCAAGTGCCTGATTAACCTCTACAAAGCAGGGGAGGGGGAAAAATGCACCTTGCACACAGGTAGGAAGAGATAAAGGGGTTTCAAACAGCAGAGTAAAGTAAATTATCAGACACCACAAGCACCAGCCCCTTTTAAATTGACATTTTGTGACTCCACAGCCCCTTTAACACCCCCGGAAAAGGCGCGTTGTTCCCACACACCAGAGAGGCAGCGAACACGACTCCAGAGGGGAAGGATCCCGGGTCCTGCCCCCGGTCCTGCCCAAAGCAGGGCTCGCACATCCCCTCCGGCCCCTCCCGAGCCCCCGCTGCCGTCCCCACAACGACCCGGGCCGGGTCAGCCCCCGAGAGCGCCCCAAAAACGCACCTGCCTCAAAAACGCACATTCCTCGCATCCCTCGCTCCTTCCACGGCTCAGAGCCACTTCCACGCGCGAGATGCCAAAACTCAGCTGTGATTAAAGGTCCTTATGTAACGCTGGTAAGCCCAGGGAGATGCCCGGTTCCTCCTCCTCCTCCTCGCCCGGTTTCTCTCCCAACAATACCCGCGCCGGGACACCCCCGATTTGCACACGGGAGGCAAAAATCACGCCAAAAAAATCAAGCCCCCCGGGGCGAACGCGCAGCACGGCCCGTCCCGGGAGCGAAGGGAAGGGGGAAACACCCCCAGGGAAAGGGCCGAGGGTGAGAGAAGACACCTGATTTTCCCTCCGAACCCGCGGCCGCGCCAGGTGACACATTTCAGTCCCTTCACCTCTTCACCCACAACCCCCGTCCCAAAGAGCCGGCGGGGTGACGGGGCTGGCGGTGCCCCCGGGACCCCCGGGGACGGCGGAGCAGCGGGGGCAGAGGGTCCGGCACGGGAGATCCTTTAGGAACGGGAGCGTGTTCCCCTGCCCTGCCTTGCCCTCCCCCGGGCAGGTGGCACAGCGCCGGGGACGGGCAGAGACCCCCGCGGCCCTCGGGGTATCCCCCCGGTGCCGGGGCAGAGCCCGGGGCGGCAGAGCCCGGACCGCGGGGCAGCCCCCGAGCGGGGGGAGCCCCCGCGCCATCCCCGCCCTCTCCTCCCGCACGGGGGGTCCCCCCGCGTGTCCCCGCACCCGGGGGTGCCCTGCCCGCCCCCCCGTCCCCTCCCGGCCGGGCCCCGCCGTCCCTCCACCGCCCACCCCCAGGCCGGGCCTAGCGCGGCTCGGCCCCGCCGCCAGGCCCGGCCAGGACGGTGGAACGGCCGCGAGCTCTGCCTTCCCCCCCGCGCACCCCGCACGCCCCCGGCCCGCACTCACCCAGGCCGGTGCCCCCGGGGCCGCCCCCGCCGCCGTCCATGCCGGGCGGCCGCGGGGAGGGGGGCGCGGGCGCGGCGGCGGAGGGCGGAGGGCAGGGCGGCCGGGGGGCCCTCCCTCGCTCCCTCCTCCGCTCCGCTCCGCTCGGCCCCCGCGCTCCGAGCGGCCGCCTCGGGGGCCGGGGCCCGGCGCTCGGGCCCAGGCGCTGCCGCCGCCGCCGCCGCGGCCCCCGAGCTCCCCCCTCCTCCTCCTCGTTCTCCCCGGCCGGGGCCGCCGCCGCAGCGCTACGTGGCCGCCGCCGCAGCCGCCGCCGGTCTCGCGGGGGCGCGCTCGCGCGCTCGCTCCCGGTGGCGGGGACGCGCTCGCTCGCTCGTCCCGGTGTTTTTCCGGGGGCGGGGGGGGGGGCGAAGCGCGGCGGGAGCGCGCGCGGGGAGGCGGTTGCCACGGGATGGGGGGGGGAGGCGGGCGCGCGCCCGTGCGGGGACGCGCGCGCGCGGGGCCGAGGGGGCCGGTGAAGGGGGAAATCTGCGAGTGCGCGTGTGTGGGAGCGCGCGCGCGCGGGGCGGGGAGAGACGGAGCAAGCCGGGGGGGGGGGGAGCGCGGGGGAAAGGACCAGACAGACAGACAGACACTCGTGACACCCCCGTCCTAGGGCTGAGGGCAGCGGGCGGGCACCCGTGGCGGCGTCGGCGCGAGGGTGAGTGTTCACGGGCGGGGACGCGGGGGACGCGCGCGCACGGGCCGGCCGCGGGCTGAGGGGAGCGGGAGCGCGCACGGTGGGGGGGTCACACACACAGACACGGGAGCCGGGGGCGGCGCTGTGCGCATGCGCCGCCGGGGGCCGTTACGGCGCTCCCGCCCCTTTTCCCGCCGCGGCTTCACCTGCGGGGCGCAGGTGAGGCGGGGAGAGTGCGCATGCGCCGGGCGTGAGGGGGCGAGAGGGGGGCCCTTACCCCACGCGAGTAATTAGCGAGCGCACCCTAATTATGGCGCTCAGGTGAGCCGGGGGGTGTGAGGGTGAGGGCAGAGTGAGGTGTAAGGGGGTGTCTGTGAGGTGGCGGGGGGGGGGGCGCCGACTCCCCTCAGCGCGGCCGCCCGCCCGTTACTCCGCGCAGGTAATTAGCGAGCCCGCCTAATTACCTGAGTCAGGTGAGCCGGGCAGGCTGCGGTAACCCCGGCCCACGCCTCGCCGGGCTCCGGGGAGGGGCGAGGCCGGTGCCCTCAGGGAGCCGCGGGGACGGCCCTTGGCTCGGGGGTGTCCTGTGGGGTCACAGCGCTGCCCCTCGGGACCCGGCTCAGACCCTAAAGCCTCCTGCCGAGCCCCGCCTGACCCACGGCAGCCACAGGAGTCGGCCCCAGCTGTTCTTGTGCCAAACCCCAGCTCCCGCTCCTTCAAACCTCCCTCTCGCCTTTAAAACACCAGTAACTATTTAACTCCAGCCTGTGGTTTCGTGATTGCACCCTGATGGATGAGGGAGATGTGACAAGAAGGAACACCCCCTGCAGCCGGCCGGTGACAGTTTTGGGGCTCGGGGGGTGTGTGGGGTCGGGGCCGCTGCTCCCCGGGCTGGCACAGCCTTTCCCAGCCGGGCTGGCACAGCCTTTCCCAGCCGGGCTGGCACAGCCTTTCCCAGCCGGGCTGGCACAGCCTTTCCCAGCCGGGCTGGCACAGCCTTTCCCAGCCGGGCCACCTCTCCCGGAGGCTGCAGAGCCCCGTCCCCAGCCCCAAAACCGCTGTGTAGGAGGGGACAGCGCTGCTGTGGTTTGGGTTTGGCAGCGGTAAAAGGAATTAGTGAGAGCAGCACAAACGGGGAGAGGGGGAAGGGCACCGGCCCCTTTGGCCGTCGCCGTTTCCCCGGGATTTAGGGATCCCTCTGGCTGCTCAGGTTTGTGTTCCTGCTCTGGCCTCCTTTTCTAAATCCTTTAGTCCACAGTCTCTCCTCTACATGTGGTTTGTTTCCTTGCCTGCTGCAAATGCCCCCCCTCTCCAACAGTGTAGGGCACTTGATTTGAGGTTCTGCCAAAAAATCTCTGTGCCCTCACTCCCCTGCAGTTCAACATTACACACCAGAGTGTTTTATTTACTCTGGATTATTGAGCATAAACCTCAGATCTGAGCTCCCTGTGCAGAGCAGGGATTGGGGCTTTCACAGGCAAAGTTCAGGATCAAGTTGAAAGGGCAGGGAAGGCTGGGGAAGCCCCAGGGTGGGCTTGGAGTGCATGGACACTGCCCCATCCTTGCCCAACACCTTTGAGCAGTGCAGCTTCTTGAGGGAAAAATAGGTGGGGAATTTCAGGAGACGTGCTGCTGCTGTTATCTATGGATGTGAAGGATGCCAGGTAGTAGAATTTCCTGCCTTGGAAAGGAAAGGAAGAAGAGTGAGGGGGACCTTTTCCTCAGAAGGTGAATGTACAAGTCAGCAGTGACAGACCCCTCTTCCAAATGTGGGGTTCCAGCAGAGGGACCCTGGGAAGCAGCAGGTGCTGGTGTCCAGAGGAGCACAGACGAGGAATAAACTGTTCAACAGCCACAAAGGCAGCCACAGACAAATATCCTTGGACTCCTGGCACGAGGAAACCAAACCAGTCCTCACATCCCTGCCTGTGTCCCAGCAGTGTCCGTGGTGGCCCAGGGAAGGGACAGCTGGAGGGAGAGAGGGCTGGTTTGGCTGCCCCAGGCCCCCAGCAGTGCACCCTTTCCTCCCTGGCTGTGGTGCTAATGGGGGTGACAGCTCCTCGTGCTGTTCCCAGGGAGGGATCCAGCTGTGCTGCTCAGCCCTGTTCCCACAGGGAAGCCTGTTCCAGCTCCTTCCAGCCCTCCCTTTGATCTCATTTGACGTGAGGAGACATGTCAGGCAGGTAGAGGGAAGCAAACACAAAGCTGGCACAGGAGCCTCTCTGAGCAGGGCTCTGAGCACACACCTGCCTCGAGCCACAGATCCTTATCAGCCCCCATTTCCTTTCTCTCCACGCTGCTCTGGAGCTTCTCTGGAGCTTCTCGAGGCAGCTCTGCAGCTCCTGCCCTGCTCAGCCACGTGCTGTGCTGCCGTGCCCCCTCTCCCTGGCATTTCCCTTCTCTCCAGGCAGAACCAGGGTGGGAAATGCCCTCCTGTGCCCCGGGGACAGGGGATGCAGCGTCCCAGCTGTTTGCAGGAGCAGCAGCAGTGGGTCCCTCCCTCAGAACCAGGGGTTTTTGGCTGGGCAGCTTAGGAGCTTCGAGGGTGAAAAGCACAACAGAGGTGGGGGAATGTGCTGGGCCAGGGCAGCAGACGCAGCAGAACACGGTGTCACCCACCTGTGGGTGTTGGAGAGCACTGGATGTTCTGGACCTGCTGAGGGAGCAAATGTGACAAGAGTATTGTTGAGATGCAGCGAACTCTGTCCCGGGGGTCACCTCTGCACCAGCTGCAGGATGGTGTGGGGAGGAGAAAACCAGCCAGAGGTGAGCTCCTGCCTTTGGCAGCTGTTGGTTTTCCTGGGCTGTGGGCAGGCTCCTCGGGTTTCCACGCTGGGTGTTCCTGGGCCATCTGCTCTGGTTGTTTTACACGGCTCAGGGCTGGAATCCTCTGGTGGGAGAGACCCTGCCCAGCCCTGCAGCCCCACGGGAGCTGTGAGATGGGGCCCAGGTCACAGAGCTCTTGGCTTTACCCAGGCACTGATGGATCTGCTCCATCCGGACTCCTGCTGGGAGGATTCCTGGGAAGCTCCTCAGCCCTCCCAGCCCTCTGTCTTCCCACAGCCACAGGGAGACAGGGCTGCCCTCCTGCTGTCCCACCTGCCTCCCCTGTGGTGGGAGGTGACTCGTGGTGTGCCAGGGCTGGCCCTGAGCAGGGCCCTGGGGAGCAGCACTGGCCCTTCTCCCCGTGCCTGGGGCTGTGCTGAGGCCTCCACGTCGTGACACTTGTGCTTTGGGAGCAGCCTGAGCCAGGCCCGACGTGGCACTTGTGGGAATGCAGCTGGGACAATTTCTTCTTCCCCAGGGGAGCTTGGGGTGCTGCTCAAGGACCCCGGAGAGAACAGGCTGGGAAAACAATCCAAGGGTGGGCAGAGCAACCGAGGCACAGACAAGGTGCTGACACCTCCAGCCTGGGGCTGGACCCGACCAGTTGACTCTCAGACTTTATCTTTTAGATATCCTGCTCTGTCCTGCAGGGTTCAGGATCCTCTGAAGCAATGGGAAAGGAAGCAAAAGGAAAACAAAGGGGTTTTCCTGCCAGCTTTGGTCACAGGAAGCCCTGTGCTGTGTGAGGGAACCACCAGCCCCCAGAGCTGAGGCTCTGAGGCCAGGTCAGAGCAAAGCAGAAGTTCAGGCAGAGGAAATTCCCATTCCCATTCTCCTCCTTTCTTAGTTCAGTGTAAAGCCACAATTAAAGATTAATTGCCTCCAAATAACACAGCAGAGCTCACACCCACCAGCATCTCCTTGTGCCCGAGATCAGACCTCTGGAGCAGCTCCCCGTGGGGGTTATTAACTGCCTCTGGGGTCCTGGGGTAGCAGGACTGTGTTGTGAGAACCATCAGCCTCTGCACAAAAACCATGCCACCAAAAAAAAATATAAAACTTCTCTTTGGGTGGCCTTGGTTTTGTGCTCTTTGGTTTTTTAAGAGAGGAAGAGCCAGACTGTGGGATCCAGCAGTTGGCCAAGAGCGGGATGGGAGTGAGGGAGGCTCAGAGAACCAGGGGATTTTACTCTTGGTTGGTTGTTTAATCAGCTTTGCTGTTGTGCTGTAATCTCTCAGGTGTCACATCAGGGAAGTTCTAGAGTTTGTGCTGGAGTGATTATTCACTGGAGATGTCCCCAGAGGAGGCTGTTGGACATTTCTGTTCCTGGGTTAAAGACACCTCTGCTCCCCTCAGCATCACCCCCACAAAGCAGTGCAAGAAGGGTCCCTGTACCTTTGCTGGGGAGGAACAAACTGGTTTGACTGGAGTCCTTTCCATGCACACCTGGGCTTCCAGCTGCCTCTGAGCCTCCCACTGGCTCAGGCAGGACGTGCTGGGCTGGAGTCAGCTCAGGGCTGATGGAAAACAGGCACAGGAGGAACGTCCCAGCCCCAGTGCCAGGCGAGGAATAGTGAAACCAAATTTGGCCCTGAGGATTGCTGCCCTTCTCCCAGCTGAGCTGAGCTCCAGCCTGGCTGGGGGCATCATTTCCTCCTCGCTTCTCCAAGTGCTTCCTCCCCCCACCCCCTCTGTTTTTCAGGACAGGCATTTGCTGCTGGATCCCCTCGGATATGAACAGCACCACGGAAGCAGTGAGGGAACTCCTCCCCACCTCTCGCTCTGCCCACTTCAGACACGTTTGCTGCAGGGCACGAGTCATCCCGGCCTGGGGACCTCCCTTACCTGGGGAGGGCTCGGCCCAGGTGCTGCAGGAGTGTCCAGGTGATGTTCCAAATTCCAGCCGAGCTGCACATCCCGACTGCTCCAAGGGCCCAGCCACGGGGTGGCCTTCCACGTCCTCTTCCCAAGGCAGGTAGGCTGGTTATCTGTTAAACAGGGAAAGAGCAGGCTCAGGAGAGGGGGAACACAGAGGAAATGAGGCAGTTTCCTGTTTGTTTATCCTGACCAAAAGCCTGTTGGGCTGCTCTGGCCCAGCTGCTGCAGAGCTCTCTCTGCCACTGGTATGAAAAGAAGGAAGGAAAAGTCTCCCAGGAAGTAAAAAACCAGTCAGTGCTGCCATCAATCACTCTGAAGCCACAAGACTCCGGGGCTTTAGGTTAAAAACTGCCAGGCTTTTACCAACACTGGGCCCTCCAGCATGGATTTATCACAGTAATGTCCTGGACCCAAAAATTCAGGGCTGCCTTTTAACACCAAGCTAAACCAGCTCACACCTCTGAGGCCATTCCCACACATTCCCTCTGTTCCTGTGCCCCCTGGAGCAGTACCACAAACACAGGGATGGTGGGAAAGGAGGAATGAATGCTCTGGGGGCTGCACAGCTGAGCCACCCTGGGAGCAGGGTTAGGGAGGGACAGGCATTTGCACCTTCCCATGTGCTGCCTTGGGCTGGAGGGGCTAAAACCTGGAGCTGGTGAGTGGAAAGGGCACCAGAGGTTTCCTGGACAGGCTGGCACAGGGACTGAACCCTCAGTGACACTGTCAGACAGCTCTTGTGCCAGCCTGGGCTCTTCCTTCCTCACCTGGAGCCTGGGTTTGTCCTTGTCCGTGTCCTCTGCCCTGCCCGGGGTGACCTCCAGCTCTGCTGTCCCCAGGGGAGCCCGAGGGACACCTTTGGTCCCCGTGACCCTCCCCAGGCAGATTTGCTGCTGCCACCTGGTGGGAACCAGCAGGGAAAGGCCCTGCTGCTCCTCTGCTGGTGTGACCTCTGCAAAGGGGACCTCTGCAAAGGGGGGACCTCTGCAAAAGGGGGGACCTCTGCAAAAGGGGGACCTCTGCAAAAGGGGGACCTCTGCAAAAGGGGGACCTCTGCAAAAGGGGGGACCTCTGCAAAAGGGGGGACCTCTGCAAAGGGGGGACCTCTGCAAAAGGGGGACCTCTGCAAAGGGGGACCTCTGCAAAAGGGGGACCTCTGCAAAAGGGGACCTCTTCCAGTCCTTCCTCCTGCCACCGTGAGCAGCACAGCCCCAGCCTCCATCACTCAACCACACAACACCCCCAGCCCTGAGAGTCTGGTGCTAAGTGTGACAATTTGTTGGAAAATCACGGAATCCCAGGATAGTTCAGGCTGGAGGGAACCTCTGGAGATCATCTAGGCAGGGTCACCTGCAAACCAGGTGGGAAGTGGGAAGATCCAGGAGTACCTGGGTGAGGGATTAAAAGTTGTCAAATACACTAAAAGTGTTTTGTGCAAATAGGTGACAAAAATGAAGAAACACTGAGCAGAGAAAGCAGCAGAAAGCCCCCACACAGCAGAGAACTGGTAAAACTGCCCAAAGCAGGAAATTCTTCCCTGCAGACAGTGGGAATCCAGCTGGGACAGCCAGGCCAGGGGCCACTGGCTTTTCTGGTCACAGGTTTCTGCACCTCCCCTCAGGGGGCACCATCTGGGACAACACTCTGTCCTGGTGTCCTGTGCAGGGCCAGGACTTGGACTCTGATCCTCATGAGTCTCTCCCAGCTCAGGATGTTCCATGATTCCCATCTGGAGCCAGGTCTCTGAGCACCAATAAACACAATATAAACAAGGGGTTCATCAAACACGCTCCAAACCAGGACTAACACACCCCAAACAGCCCCAGTTCAGGAGCAGCTTTGAAGTGGGATGAGTTTGTGGCAGCTTTAGGCATTAAGGGAGGCAGGGACAGGGTCAAGGAGCAGTTTAACACACAGGGAGCATTTGCAGAAGGAATTACACCCAAAAGCAAAGGAAACAGAGATTAATCAGACCCAGGGGACACCGAGAGAGCCTCAGACACCTCCTCCAGAGAGGCAACAGCAGGAAACACTCCACACTCCCCTGGAATCTCCGAACTGGAGGGAGAGGGAACGCAGAGCCCCGGGAGCTGAGCAGGGATTTCAGCCCCACTGTTCGGAGCCCAACACCTGCAGTGTGAAACTAAAGCAGGAAATGCTTTAAAAGGAGCCTTGGGAGAGCAGTGGAAGCTTCCCCAGAAGTGTCTGAAGCAGTAAAGCAGAAGAATAAAGAACAAGAGCACCAGAGAGGGAAGAGATCTGGAAGTTATTTGGGAGTCCTTGGCTGCCTGAAACACTTTGCAAGCTCAGGCACCTCATCACTGCAGGAGCATTCCCTGCCCAGCAGAAAAAGCAGGAAAGGCTTTCCATGTCACCAGAAGTGAGGGCAACAAGTGCAAGGGGCTGAAAGGAGCCCACCATCCCCAGCAGGTTCCACAGGAACCCCCAGGGCAGCAGTCACACCCACCCGAGGCTGTTGCTGAGGGATAACAGATCCAACCTGCAGGAGGTTGCCAGGCTGGAACTGTGCAGGGAGAGCAGTAAAAGCCCTCACAAAACCAAGACACTCTTGTTAAAGGTGTTACCTTGGTGCAGGAATTCAGTGAAAGACTCACGTTCCAAGCTTCTAATTCGTCAGGATCAAGCCCCACTCACCTGTGCCAGGTGACTCTCATCCCATAATCCAGCACCAGCAGGACGTGTCTTGCCCCACTGACCCAACCTTCGTTCTTCTGAGACAGCAGAAAATAAAGCAACGACCCACACTGCCACCCTCGGGCCTGTGACATTTATTGAAGGCTGGTTACACAATCTCCCCCCTCACATCTCCTCCCGGAATAAAACAGAGCGTGGATGCAACAGAGAATTCTGCCCACCCCCGACTGCCTGAGCCACAGAGCACCCAGTGACCCTCCCTGTGCCAGGGCTGGCCTGGGGGAGCACCCCACAGGGCAGGAGGAACAGAGCAGGGGGCAGCAACAGGGGGAAGAGAGGTCCTGATTCCAGCAGGATTCCCTGCAGAGGAGCCACCTTCCCCTCCGTGCCTGGAATCCATGCACTGCACAGGGGGAATCTCCTCACCCCGGCACGGAGCTGTGCCCCCAGCTGCCAGGGCTGTGCTTCCCACAGGCACAGCAGAGCCACTGCCCCAAGCTGAGGAGTCCTTTTGCTCTCAGGTGACCCTGGCAAAGGACTGGCTGGCTGGAGGGCGAGCCCTGTCCCACAGTCCAGGCCCTGCCGCTCCGCAGCGGCCTGAAGGCACTGAGGCAGCCGAGAGCCCTGATGGACCCGGCCCAGGGAGTCACCCGGGCTACCTGCTCATCCCAGGAGGGAGGAGATGGGAAACTCTGCTCCTGGTGCTCAGACTGCCTGGAAAGGGGCAATTCTCAAACCTCGAGTGGTCGCTGAAGCCACAGCTCTGCCGCCCGTGGGAGGAAACGCAGCTCTGGTGTCAAGGCGCGTTCGCTTTTATTGGATTACCAATTCAAAGAGGGGTCGATTTCCGTTTCCTCTGCTTTTACCAAGGAGGAAACCGCGATGATTTGGTTTTGGAGAGGGCTGGGCCGGCGGGGCGGAGGCCGCCGGGCTCACTGAGGCAGCTGCAGGAGCACGGACTGTCCGGAGGGCAGGTAGGTGATGTTGCGGGAGCGCGAGAGCTGGTACGCGATGTCCTCGGCCGCCTCCAGCTTGCGCAGCTCGATCAGCCCGTCCCCGGCCGTGGCCAGGGAGTTGGCAATGAGCTCTGCTGCCTTGGAGTCCCCCTCAGCAGAGATCACAGCTGCCTTCTTCTGCTGCTCGGCCTGCAAGCGAAAGGAGAGGGTGAAGGGATGATTTTCTGCAGAGGAAACGAGCCAAGCAAAGGCTGGTGCTGTTCTTGTGTTGGAAACCCCCAGTCCCACCTCCTGTTCTCTCCCTCAGGCAGAAAGTCAAGGTAAGTTCACTTTTTACTGTTTTTCTGCCTACTGTGGAGGAAAAAAAAAGACAATTCCAAGATGATTTTCAACCTCAGGAAACATTAATCCACCTGAGGGTGGAAAATTGTCCAGGAGGGATTGGAGAACTTCAGCAACAGAGTTCAAGCCAGGTCAGATCAACTGTTTAATCACCCTGGCTGATGACATGGATCTTGCTGCACTCAACAGGCACAGAAGAGCTGAGAACACCTGTACTGAACATGGAATTGTCTCTGCAGGTGCTCCCTGAGATCCTGGGTTGATCCAAGATTACCTGTCAGTAACACTCCCAGCACACAGGTCCCTGTGTATCCAACAGGGTATCAAACACCCTGCAAAGCTCTGACCACCCTCTCCAAATTCCACAAACAGCAGGAAACTGGTTGCAAATCTCATCCTTGGACCCCATTTCTAACTGGCTTTTCCTCCCTCCTCCACAGAGGCATTTCCAGGAACACTGACTGGGACAGGATATGAAAAAAGGACCCCCAAACCCACCCTGGGGCTTTATCCAGGGCCATCTCAGCACTGTGACCCTCAGGGACTCTGTCCTTCACCTGCCCAGGCTCTGAGCAGCTGAGCAAGATGTTCACTGGAAGCTGGAGTGGGAGGGAGGCACCAGGAACCAATTCCAAGTTTCTCAGAAGGACAAATTACCTTTTCCACAATGAATCTGGCTCTCTCTGCTTCCTGCTGGGCCACCTGCTTCATTTCCACCGCCTCTGTGAACTCCTTGCCAAAGGTCAGATGGGTCTGGAGGGCACAAACCAAGCCAAGTCCACAACACTGACAGTTCTCAGCAGCTCTGCTGTGACCCTGCCTGGCCCAGGGACACTGGAATGGGGGGGAAAAGCCAGGATCCCCAAAAAATCCCCATCCCACAGCCATCCCCATCCTCAGCCCGGGCTGCCTGGACAGCTGAGAGCTCCTGGGATGGGACAGGGGAAAGCTCAGCTTCCTCCAGGAGTGTGCTCAGGGGAAAAGCCCCAGAAACAAAGTGTCAAAAATGACATTTTGCAGAAACAAAGTCACCTCCCTGCAAACACTTCCCGTGTCCCTTCTCTGTTCTGAGGGAAGCCCCAGGTGGATGCACAGGCCAGACTACAACACATTTAATTTACAAAGGAAGAAGTTTAACTTGTGGAGGCAGATGGGAGGGCAGAGCTCCCTCCTTGGATGGGCCTGGAAGAGGAGAACCAGGAGAACACTTAATGCTTTGCAGAAAAAGCTGCTCTCACAGTGGGTATTTTCACCCCTCCTCATTCCTGGTGCTTCCTTGGGGTGCCTGTGGAACAGCTGCCAAATGCAGAGCCAGGTGCAGCCCAATCCATCCCCCAGGGAAGCATTTGCTCCTCACTGGAGCTACAGAAGCCCTGCACAGGGAGGGCTGTGGACACACCAAGGGCTGCCCAAGGTCACTGGGACAAAGGCAGAGGAGCTGACGGGAGCTGGGAGCACAACACCCTTCCAGAGGCACAGACACACACAGGCCAACACCCAACCCCCCCCCCATCCCACTGACTCCGAGAGGGAAATGGCAAAGGCAGAACTCCTACCAAGGACACGTCGTCCAGGATGAGCCCGAAGGTCGCCGCTCTCTCCGTGAGGTCCTCGCTCACCTGCCTGGAGACCAGCTCCCTCTGAGTGATCAGCTCTCCAGCATCAAAGCGAGCCTGGAACAGGGAATTCCTTCATGGAAAGGGCTGTCAGGCACTGGAAGGGGCTGCCCAGGGAGGTGGTGGAGCCACATCCCTGGAGGTGTCCAAGGAAGGACTGGGCGTGGCACTCAGAGCTCTGGGCTGGGGGACAAAGTGGAGATTGGGCACAGGGTGGACTCGATGCTCTTGGAGGTTTTTTCCAACCTCAAGGATTCTGGGATTCTGTGAAAGCTCCCAGAAGCAGGAGATTCTCTGTGCCCTGCCTGTCTTTGCACCCAGAGCTCTCCCCCAGCAAATGTGGAGCTGCCCAGGCAGGTGGAGCAGGAGCAAGACTGAATGACTGGGAGTTTAAGCTGGCAAGGGATTATTTGGCAGTTCCCTGGGGATGCTCCCAACCCCAGAGCTCTTCAGTCAGCTGAAATCTAAGATTACAGGATAATGAAAATCCTGTTCTCCTGCTGGAGGCTCCCAGCTGGAAGAGCAGAGCTGGTAATGAAGGAACCTCTTTCCATCCAGAGATCATCCAGCACGAATCAAATCAGGCCAAGCAGCTGGAATGACCGAGGAACAAACAGTCAGCATTGCTGCAATCAGCTTTGCTGGGTGGCCCACGAGAGCCTGGGGGTGCAAAGAGAAGCCTTATCAGACTGCCAGAGGGCAGGCTTAGGTGGGATTTTAGGGAAAAAATTCCTCCCTGTGAGAGTGCTGAGGGGCTGGAATGGATTTCCCAGGGAAGCTGTGGCTGCCCCATCCCGGGTTGGAACCGGACAAGGTTTAAGTTTCCCTCCAACCCAAACCGCTCTGGGATTCTACTCTCCCAAGGCACGACACATCCCATGCTCCAGCGGGTCCCTCGTTGGCAGGAGAGGGAAGAGAGAGCCCAGCAGCTGCCAGGCCGTCCTTACCACGACAGACTTGAGGATCTCAGTGGTGATGGAGGGCAGGACCCGCTCGTCGTAGTCCTCGCCGATGCTGGTGAAGATGCGCGGCAGCTGCGCCGTCACGGGCCGGAACAGGATCCGCAGCGTGATGTTCACGTTCTGCAGGTCTGGGGAGAGCAGCCACCACTCACTGGGCTGCCCTCCCCAGCCCTCTTGGCTTTGTGCCACGAAATGAGCTGGTTTTCCTGCCCCTCTCAGCCTGGGAAGCTGTGAGCCTCAGTCTGTTTGCGGTGCCCCAAGGACGGGCTTTCTGTGCTTTCTGTGCAAAGGGATCGTTTCCATGCAGGTGATAAACGTACAAATGTCCCCAAGGTGGTGCCAGACTCTGCCCAGTGGTGCCCAGGGACAGGACAAGCCCAAACTAAAACACCACAAGGGCCACCTCAACTTGAGGAAGAACTTTCTCCATGGAGCTGGCAGAGCACTGGGACGGGGGAGGCTCTGGAGTCTCCTTCTCTGGAGACATCCCAAACACACTTGGATGAGCCCCTGTGTCACCTGCTCCAGGTCACCCTGTCCTGGATGATCTCCACAGGCCCCTCCAACCCCAGCTCTTCTGGGATTCTGGGGTTTGCAGGACCAGAGGAAGAGCCCTTTGACCTGTTCTTCAGTTAAAGAGTCACATCAAACCAGTCCCGACTGTGCCAACCCGGGACAGGTGGGATCTGCACAGAATCCCAGAGGAGCTGGGGTTGGAAGGAACCTCTGGAGATCACCCAGTGCCACCCCAGGGGCAGCTGGAGCAGGTGACAGGGGTGTGTTTGGGATGTCTCCAGAGAGGGAAACTCCACAGCCTCCCTGCTCACCTCTCCAGGGCTCTGCCACCGCCACGGAAATAACTTCTCCCTCACCCTGAGGTGGAACTTGTGGCTCAGTTTATGGCCGTTGCTTTAGGGCCCATCTCCACTCCCAGCAGGAGGGAACAAACCCTGGGAAGCCCCAGTGCCGCCGTTCCCTGTCCCAGGGCTCACCTTTGCTGCCGGTGATGACGGGGATGTTGCGGGGGCGGGAGCGGCAGTCGAAGATGATGGGCTTCTGCACCCAGGGGATCAGGAAGTGGGTCCCTTCCCCCACCACCACGTCCTGCACCCCTCGGAACCGGTCGAAGATCACGGCCCTGTGTCCTGCATCCACTGGGGAGGGAAACGGCACGTCAGGGAATCCCAAAAACCACCCCCCGGGAACGGGCTGGGCTCCCCACGGAGCAGCTCCGTGACAGCTTCTGGAGAAAGGACCTCCCAGCCCTCCTGACTGTGCAATGCTCGAGGTACAGACCAGCCCAGCAAGGCCCGGGGGCTGTTTTTATTTGGCAGTAAAAGCCCACAGATGCCAAACCATTGGCAAAACCATAAAATAAAGTGGCCTGAAGCGCCCAGCTCGTCCCACTCACCGTTGTACAGAGCAGAATTCACGACTCCACCTGCAACAGCCAAGCCCAGGCCGAGCTTCCCGATGCTCTCAAACACCTTCGCGGCCATTTCACCCCTGCAGCTCCAGCCCCCGTTGGAATTCCCTCCTGCAAACACCCCCCGGGACCGTCAAAACCTCGCCCAGCAAGGTCGGGGGGGTGTCCATGGAGCTGGGGATCGACCCCTTCCCAAAACCCCAGCAGCTCCTTCTCCCCCACCCAGACACCTGAACCCTTGGGGTCCCCCCAGCCCCGGGGGTCTCCTCCCCCCGCGACCCCTCCTGGACTCGGACCCCGCAGCACCCCCGGGCACCCCCCCAAGCCCACTCCCCGCTCCCCCCATCCCCTCCTTACCCCTCCACTCCCACCCTGACCCCCCTCCCGCCTCCCCCTCCCCGTTCCCTCCTAGGCCGCTCGCCCCCAGGACGAGCGCCCCGTGAGTCAAGGCCTCGCTCTCTCGCTCCCTCCCGCCCTCAGGGCGCGGCCCGGCTCGCTCTGGGCTCCCCCCCGGCCCGGCAACCCCCGGGACCGTGCGGGACCCCCGAACCCACCGCCGCCCTCCCGCCCCGCCGCTCCCCTGACCTCCACATGAGGCCGCGGCCGCCCGCCCCCACCGCGCCTGCGCGCGGCGCCAACACGCCCGCTGCTCATTGGCTCGCGCCTCCCGGGGCATTCTGGGATGTGTAGCTCTAGGCAGCGCTGACGGCAGGGAGTGCCTACAGCTCCCGGCGTGCACCGCGGCACCCCGCTGGCTGAGCAAGGCCGTGCGCTATTGGCTGGAGCTGCGCGCAAGGGCTCTTGGGAGTTGTAGTCCCGAGGCGGGAGGGCACGTGGGGACCGCACCGGGGACAGGGGTGAGGGGGACAGGGATGAGGGGGACAGGGGTGAGGGGGACAGGGATGAGGGGGACAGGGGTGAGGGGGACAGAGCTGAAGGGGCAGGGATGAGGGGGACAGGGATGAGGGGATGGGGGAGTAGCCAGAAGGAGCAGGGAGGGTGGGCAGTCTCTCCGGGCAGGGAGCCATCCCAAACACACCTGTGTTATCTCCTCCAGCTCCCCCTGCCCTGGATATCTCCAGAGGTTCCTTCCAACCTCAGCTCCTCTGGGATTCTGTGCAGATCCCACCTGTCCCGGGTTGGCACAGTCGGGACTGGTTTGATGTGACTCTTTAACTGAAGAACAGGTCAAAGGGCTCTTCCTCTGGTCCTGCAAACCCCAGAATCCCAGAAGAGCTGGGGTTGGAGGGGCCTGTGGAGATCATCCAGGACAGGGTGACCTGGAGCAGGTGACACAGGGGCTCATCCAAGTGTGTTTGGGATGTCTCCAGAGAGGGAGACTCCAGAGCCTCCCCCGTCCCAGTGCTCTGCCAGCTCCATGGAGAAAGTTCTTCCTCAAGTTGAGGTGGCCCTTGTGGTGTTTTAGTTTGTGCTTGTCCTGTCCCTGGGCACCACTGGGCAGAGTCTGGCACCACCCTGGCAGCCCTTGGGAGATATTTCTATGGATTGATGAGGTCTCCTCTCAGCCTTCTCCGCTCCAGACTAACCAGGCTCGGCTCCCGCAGTCTCTCTTCATCAAAGAGATGCTCCACACCCCAAATCATCTCGCCCCTGCAGACAAAGGCCCCTTATTCCCGCTCCCTGGGTATCCCTGGGTATCCCGATGCCGCTAGAGGGAAGCAGCGCTCTCCCTTCGGAGAAAAAGGGAAAAAAGAGAGGGAAGGAAAAAAACCACCAACCTTCTGTCCGGAGAGCGTTTTCCCTCGGATGCGACACCGCTGGGCACGGGGGACTTTGTTACCCAGCCCGGCAGCATTTTGGGATGACAACAGAGCTGAACCCCCTCCTTTAGGGCCCAGAGGATCCCAGGAATTCTCAGGGATTCTCACCTTGTCCCTCCTGTGAGCTCAGGGAGTCCTTCCCCCCACTCTGCTCTGTGGGACGAGGCTGAGGCTCAGCATTCCAGGGCTGGAGGCTCCCGTGCTGCCCTGGCAGTGGGGTGATGGGTGGGGACCCCAAAAGCGAGGGCAGGTCCCTGCTGATGCCCCCCGTGCCTCCAGCCCCGGGGTGGCCACGCTGGAGCAGCTCCTGCCCGGGAATGTCACCCCTCCCGGGTCCCTTCTGGCCCTTGGGGGTCCCCCCGGGTCCCCAGCCCAGCTGTGCACACAGATGTGCACTGGAGGCCCTGGCCTGTGTTTTGCAACCCTCCTTGTGAGGCCCCCAAAGCTCCTCTGTGCTGCTGAGGAGGATGGGGCTGAGGGGAAGGGGTTGGGATGTGGCTGGAGCTGCCAGGGACCCCCCAAATCCCAGCTGGAATGAGAGGCCCAGGGAGCCACAGCCCAGCCCTAAGAGCTGCTCTGAGCAGATCCTGACCCTGCTTGGGATCATCACTCCAACACCCCAAGGGGTTTGGGAGCCAAATCCTGGAGACCCTGGGAGGTGGGAAGGGTTCAACTGGATTTTGGGTGCTCCCACACCCACGTGCCTCCCTCCAGGGACATCCCAGGGAGCATCCAGCTCTGCCCTGGCCCAGCTGGCAGGACCAGCCCCCACATCCCACCCATCCCAACAAATTCCCTCCAGGGCTTTTCCCCCAGGGATGACTTTGCCCCGGGAGGTTTTTATCTCCTTGCCTCTGATCCAATAAAAACATCCTAATTGGTGACAAAGCCACAGCCACGAACGCCCAGGGATTTATTCCCTTTCTGACACCAAACTCAGCTGTTAAATTTGGGATTTAGGGAGCTGAGGGGACAGGGATTTGCCCGGCACCACCCCGTGCTTCTGCATCTCACTCGCTGCCAGGTCTGTGCAGCCCCTTCCCTTCCCCTTTCCATGGAAAATGAGAGGTTCCCATTCATGCAGAACAGGGAAAAAGGCTCGTGGCAATGGGGATTTTTGGTCCAGGGCCCAGGTTTTGGGATGGGAGCTGCGGGAGCCGCCGGGTCGGAGCCAGTGACACCCTCACCAGGGAGCGGGAGGAAAATGGGGCCTTTGTGCTGGGAATGTCTGCAGGGTGATTCAGCCCGGGGTGACGCTGCTGACACGGGCTGGGGGGGCCTGGGGGGTCCCACTGTGTCCCCCCGACATCCAGAGAGCCCATCCCGGGCTCTGTGGGCTGGGGGATGTGGCACAAGGGCTCGTGACCTGTGGGGTTTGGGGTGGAGACGAGGGGCTGGAGCAGCCAGGAGTGTCCTGGGCCCTTGGGAAGGGGCTGAGGGGGGCCATGGAGGGGCCCCCAAAACAGGGCTGGGCTGGGACCCCACTGTCAGGGAAGGTGGACCCCAAAACAGGGCTGAGCCCCCACTCCTGGTTATGGCAGGGAACTGAATCCTGAAATAGTGCTGGGAGCCCCCTGTCAGTGATGGCTGTGGAGCTGCACCCCAAAATAGCACTGGGACCCCATTTTTGGTGACAGCAGTGAAGGTGACCCCAAACCAGCGCTGGGACCCCATTTTTGGTGACAGCAGTGAAGGTGACCCCAAACCAGCACTGGGACCCCATTTTTGGTGACAGCAGTGAAGGTGACCCCCAAACCAGTGCTGGGACCCCATTTTTGGTGACAGCAGTGAAGGTGACCCCAAACCAGCACTGGGACCCCATTTTTGGTGACAGCAGTGAAGGTGACCCCCAAACCAGTGCTGGGACCCCATTTTTGGTGACAGCAGTGAAGGTGACCCCCAAACCAGCGCTGGGACCCCACTGGTGGCAGTGGCAGGAGTCAGACCCCTCCCTTGCCTCTCTCCCCGAGGCTGCCCCCCGTTTTTGGGGGACGTTTTGGGGGACATTCCTGCCCGGGGCGCAGGAACCGCGGCAAGAAGCGGCTCATTGTGCTCGGCCAGCCCTGCCCGGCCGAACAAAAACCCTCCTCTTCTCCCTCCCTCGGCCCCGCCAGCGCTGCCCCCGGACAATCCACGGCCCCGAAGCGCCAAGCGCGGAGCATCCAAGCGCCCCCGGGCACCGGGAGGATCCAGGGGGAAGCTGGATCGGCCCCGCCCCAGCCCGCGCTGGAAAGGAGGTTTTTCCAGCCCAAAAAGCCGCGCGGTGGGTTCCCCGTTCCCACCCAGCCGGCCCTGCCCGGGGGTCCCGGCCCCAAACCCGGTTAAGCCTCAACGAGCATCCCAATTGAATTAGTTAAACTGCATTAAAGCCCTGCGAGGACACGGTTCAGAGTGGAAACGGCCCTAATGTGATTTCAGCCCAGTTCCCTGCCGCGATTTGCAAGTCAGAGAAATCGAATTAGGGGCTGTTTTCATTCTGAACTCTGTCCACACAGGCCAGTAATGCAGCTTAATTAATCTGCTTTAAAATTGAGCCTGTCTTTCATTCTGGCTTCACCTGACTCACCCCCGAGCAGCAGAAACCCACCGGCAAGGAGGGCTGGGACCCCTGGGTTTAGATTTGGGGATGGAAAATCCTGGAGGGTTTAGAGAAAACCAGGATTATCCCTAATCCCATCAGGGAATAATCTGGGGTGGAGCCCTGAGCTGCAGCCCCAGAGCTGGAATTGGAGCATCCCGGCTGCTTCCCGGCTGCTTCCCGGCGTTCCAGCAGCTCCAGGGCGGGGGTTTCCCGCTTCTCCTCGCTGGTTATCGCCCCTTAACAACGTTCCCTCCTCCGTGGAAGCGAGCGGGCAGCTGGGACCGGCTGCATCAAGGCCCGGGAAGGCTGGGAGGGCTGGGAATTGTCATCCAGCAGCTCCAAGGAAACCCGGGCTGGGCCAGGGAAAACCTCGGCCCCCCCAAAACCCACTGCCCCTTTAATTCCCACGCACCCTCTGCCTGCTCCCCATCTTCCTCCCAGTTCCCTTTTGCCCATTTCCTTCCCAGTTCCCCTTTTCCCATCCCAAATTTGCAGAGGGAAGGGGCTGGAGGGGTGTCTGGGCATCAAAACACGACCCCCGGGGGGATCTGGGGACACCTCCAAGGGGGGTTGGGGTCTCTCCCACCCTCCCAACGCTCCTGTTTTCTCCGCACAGGTAAAACGGCATCGCCATAACGGGGCTGCAATTAAAAGGGAGTTAATGACTTAATGAATCATCACAAATTAACACGCGACCCGCTGACCCGCTCTGGTTGTGGCCACCGCCTTTGGTATTGCGGATCCTTTCATTTCCCTCCGGCAAACTGGCTGCTCATTTAGTGTCTGTAGGAGGGCGGGGGGGAGGAGAAAAGGGGGGGTCTGCAGGGCAGGAAAAGCCCCTCCCGGAGGGGGTGACCCCCCCAATCCCCCCTCCCCCCAGCGCTGACCCGCAGCCCGAGCCCCGGGCACGGCCAGAAACTGCCCCGTCAGCTCCTCCTCGGCCGAGGATCTGCAGCGCTGCAGAAAATTCAGCCTTAAATTAATTTACGACAAATTAAATTACGATTTTTCGGGGCGCCGAGAGCTGAGCACGTGCCTGAGGTTTGTGCGCTGGTGCCGCAGCTCCATCGCCCCTCCCAGAACCCCCGCGAGCGTCCCGGGGGGCTGATGGGGCCGGACTGTTCCGCTCATTAGCTCATTAACACTCATTAACATCCCCACGCCCCGGCCGTGCCCACCCAGGGACCCCCGTGGCTGAATTCTCTGCCGAGCCCCTCCTCACCCCCGGCTCTGGGGGGGTCCCGCCGTCCCCAAAATCGCACCCGGCCCACCCTTCCCTTCCCCGGGCGTTCTCCCCTCTCCCGTTCTCGGCCCGGGCCCCCCTTCCCTCGGCGTCCGTGGCTCCCCAGCCCCCCCGAGGGCGGTGGGTGCTCCGGGGTGGGCGCTGAGCCGGGGATCGATGTCTCCCTGTGCCGCTGACGTTGGATTCATGTCTGGCTGCTCCAGCCCCGCTCCCCCCGTGCCCGGGGGGCTCTAAAAGCATTTCCATGCGAGCGGCTGCGTTCCAGGAAGCTCTGGAAGGAGCCCAGCCCGCGCCGGAACGGTGGCACGGGAGGGCGAAGCCGTGGCACGGCCTCGAAAGGGGGGAATTCACCCTGGAATGGGGGAGTTTGGCGGCCTGGGAAGCGCTGGGACCCCCGTGGAGCCGGGGGCAGCTGCAGATTTCTGTGCCACTGCACTCGCTGGAAGGGCAGGAACAGCCTCTGCCTCGTTTGCAGGGGAAAAAAAGAGCAAAATTCCCAGTTTTGGGGTGATGGGGCCGGGATTCCGGGGGGGGGGTCTTTGCTGCCGGGGTTCCCACAGGGAGGGAAAACCCTCCTGGGGGTTGGGTCTGGGGGGTGCACCAGCTGAGACCACCACAGCCCCCCAGCCCCGAGCTGGGATCAGCCCAGGGGAACGTTCCCAGCTCCATGTGCTGCATCCCGCTCCTGGGATAAATCCTGTCCTCTCCCGGGATAAATCCTGCCAGCTCCCGGGATAAATCCTGCCCTCTCCCAGCCCCGGACAATGGCACCTCAGTGTCCCGTCGCCGCCAGCAGCTGCCCCGGTGGCCACAGCCCGAGGCCCCGCGGCCCTTCCGCCCCCGGGGGGGCTCCGCTGTCCCCCCATCCCGCCGGGAACAGCCGGGAGCATCCCTGTTTCCAGGGGAACCGCGAGCGGGTCAGGGAGAGGTCTGGGATGTTTTAGCCTTCCTGTAAGGGCCGTAATTGCTCATTTATTTAGTGCAATTAGTCCCAGGTGCTCGTTCACGTCTGGGTGACCCCGGCGGGTTCCCCCCCCCCGCCCGTTCCAAGCCGTGGGATCGATATCGGCTCCTGGCGAAGCACCGAGTCCCCTCCGGGCACTGGGCACCTTCCCAGCCCTCGCCCTTGACCTTGACCTTGTCCCTGCTCCTGCTCCTGTCCCTGCCCAGCTCGGCTCATCCCGAATATGGGATGGGGTGCTCCCCTCAGAGGAGCAGAACCATCCTCATCCCAAACCCAGGGACAGTCCAGGCTGAGTGATGCTATCCCTGGAAAAGCCTCCCCCCGCTTCCCAGTGTCTGGGAGGAGGCAGGAGAGGAGGCAGGAGCCAGGGAGGGGGGGAACAATCCAGGGCTTTGTGGGAAGGGACCGTCCCGACCGCCGGCAGGGTCAGACCCTGCTGCCTTTTGTCCCCGGGCAGAGCCCTCGGGGGGGGGGGGACACGGACTGAGGGGTCCCTGCCCTGGGAACAGCAGCGGGAATCAGCAGCTGGAAGAGGGAACGGGGGGAGCAGGGACGGGGGGGAGGAGGGGGCGCAGGAATAGGGGGGTCACAGGGCTGGGGGGTCACAGGGATTGGGGGGGGGTTCGCTGGCATTGGGGCATCACAGGGATTGGGGGGTTCCCAGGAGTTTGGAGGGTTCCCAGGAGTTGGGGGGTTCCCAGGAATTTGGAGGGTTCCCAGGAATTTGGAGGGGGTCACTGACATTGGGGGGTTCCCAGGAATTGGGGGGTTCCCAGGAATTTGGAGGGTTCCCAGGCATTGGGAGGGGGTCACTGACATTGGGGATTCCCAGGATTTGGGGGGTTCCCAGGCACTGGGGGGGCTCACAGGTATTGGGGGAGTTCACAGACATTGGGGGTATCCCAGGAATTGGGGGGGGGGTTCTCAGGATCACAGGGGGGTCCCAGGCACTGGGGGGGTTACCCAGCCCTTTCTTTTTGTCCTCCAGCACAACCTGTCCCCCCTCTGGCTTTAAGAGCCCGTCCAGGTGGCCTGGGGGGGTTTGGTGGCCCGGGGGGGGGGGTTGGTTGTCCCTCAGGGGGGTTTAGGAGCCCCCCCCTCCTGTCTGATCACCCCATGGCCCCCAGCCCTTCCCTTTAACTCCTGCAGAGTCTGAAAGGCCGGGGGCTGTCGGTGCCAAATGCATCTCCAGGGCTCCCCAGGCACCACTTCCCTCATGGCTCCCTCCCAGAGTTTTCATTCCCTGGCACTGGGACCATTCTGGGTTTAAACCTTTCTGCTGCCTCTTTCTCCCTCCACCCCCATTTCAGAGCACTTTAACTGCCCAAATTCCCAGCTGGCACGTGGAGTGTTCAGTTCGTGGGTACTGGGAGGGAGGCAGGATGGATCCATCCCGAACTCAGGGCACGGGAAGGGAAAGTGCTGAGGGAGCCACTCTGGGGGCTGGCTGGGGGTCCCCCTGGGGCACCCCCGGGGCTCAGCAGCACCCAGGGGGGACCTTCCCTCCATCCTTACCCCCCCCCAGCTCTTCCCAGCCCATCACTCCCAGGGATGTGGCCTGGGAGCAGCAGGATTCCATTCCAGCCGGGATGGAGCGGCTGGAGGAGATGCCCAGGGAAGGATTCCCTGGAGGGGAACGTGCCTGAGCTGCTCCAGTGATGGAGTCGGGGGAGACCTTTCCTGTGGAATCTGGGATTGTGGCAGAGGGTGGGGAGAGACCAGGGCTGAGCCCTCCCTGCTCCAACGCCCACTGCTCCAGGAGGGGCTGCTCCGGGGGCTGATCCACGAGGGAACACCCTCATCCAGGGGCTGATCCACGTGGGAACACCTCCATCCAGGGGCTGATCCACGAGGGAACACCCTCATCCAGGGGCTGATCCACGTGGGAACACCCTCATCCAGGGGCTGATCCATGGAGGAACACCCACATCCAGGGGCTGATCCATGGAGGAACACCCTCATCCAGGGGCTGATCCACGAGGGAACACCCTCATCCAGGGGCTGATCCATGGAGGAACACCCTCATCCAGGGGCTGATCCACGAGGGAACACCCTCATCCAGGGACTGATCCACGTGGGAATACCCACATCCAGGGACTGATCCACGGGGGAACACCCTCATCCAGGGGCTGATCCATGGAGGAACACCCTCATCCAGGGGCTGATCCACGTGGGAATACCCACATCCAGGGACTGATCCACGGGGGAACACCCTCATCCAGGGGCTGATCCATGGAGGAACACCCTCATCCAGGGGCTGATCCACGTGGGAATACCCACATCCAGGGACTGATCCACAAGGGAACACCCTCATCCAGGGGCTGATCCACCAGGGAACACTCACAGCCACCGGAACCGAGGGAGCCCTGTCCCTCCTCACACAGACAGTGACAGGATTCCAACAAAAGCTGCTAAATAACCAATAAACCCCCCCCAAAAAACCCAAATGCAGGGAATTTCTGCCCTCACAGGACCTTCCCCCTCCCTCCCCCAGCTCCCCCCCAGGCTTCTCCCGAGCCTCCCTGCCGGGGGTTGTTTCCCTGGATGATGCCTCGGAGGTCTGAGCTGCTCTGGGTTTGCTCCCCGGGGCCCTGGAATGGAGCTTTTAGGAGGGATAATAAACGTGGAGGGTGGGGCTGCTCCATCTGCCGCCTGCCAGCGCCTCGTGGGGGCCGTGGGGCTGCGTGGGGAGGGGGTTTGGGGTCCCTACGGGGCCTCCAAGGGTCGTGTGTTCCTTGGTGAATCCGTGGAGCCCCCCTGGATGTGACCCTCGTGTGTTCCTTGGTGAATCTGTGGAGCCCCCCTGGATGTGACCCTCGTGTGTTCCTCGGTGAATCCATGGAGCCCCTCTGGATGTGACCCTCGTGTGTTCCTCGGTGAATCCATGGAGCCCCTCTGGATGTGACCCTCGTGTGTTCCTTGGTGAATCCATGGAGCCCCTCTGGATGTGACCCTCGTGTGTTCCTTGGTGAATCCATGGAGCCCCTCTGGATGTGACCCTTCTCCCTGCTGCTCTCACCCAGGGGAGGTTCCTTCCTCCCTCCTGCACCCCAAAAACCTGCTGCTGCTGGGACAGAGCCTGGGGACACTGGCAGGGCCAGAGCAGCCCTCGGCAGGGCCGGCAGTGGACAGTGTGGAATAATCCAGCCCATTCCTGCAGGGACAGGACCCACACTCGGGATCACATTCCCGGCCTCGGCAGAGACCTCTGGCCCGAACTGCCCGGGAGCCCTGGGCTGTGGGTTCAAGCAGAGGGCAGGGCTTTAGTTTTGCTTATTATTATTTTTTTTTAATACGTCTCCTGGAAAGGGAGAGGATGCCACGGGAAAAGCTGTTTCCCAGCGGAGCGCCCCGTTATCCCACTGGGATCCCTGGGATCGGGGGTGGAGGAGCCTGGAGCAGCCCCGTGCCAGGCCCCAGCCATCCCAACACCATCCCAGCTCCCCTGCCAACATCTCCTGCTCCCTGGAGCCGTTGGGCTGCAGCTGATGCCCCGTGGGATGGGCAGAGGAAGGAAGTGGGATGCTCTGTAATTAGATCCCTGACGCTCCAAATGCACCATCCATGGATTTTTTACGGTGCCCACTCGGAGCAGGGCAGGCTGGCACCCGGCTCACCCCATTCCCGGGAGGAGCAGCCCCAAAGAGCTCCCTGTGGTTTCTTTTCGGAGCCAAATGTCAGCACTGAGGGACCTCCAGGGTGAAAACCACCCCCAGAGCTCGACCCGGAGAGCTGCTCCCACTGGGAGCACCCAGCTGGAGCCTCCGGGGGCTGGGAATGCCCTGCACCCCCAGAGGGACACTCGGGAACCTTCCCCAAGCAAAACAAGTGTGGGAGGAGCTGCTTTTCCCCAGGATCCTTCCTTTTCCCTGGGGGAAACCACTCATGGAAGGGCTCGGGTGTGGGGCTCCAGCTCCTCGGGTGTGGGGCTCCAGCTCCCCGGGTGTGGGGCTCCAGCTCCCCGGGTGTGGGGCTCCAGCTCCCCGGGTGTGGGGCTCCAGCTCCCCGGGTGTGGGGCTCCAGCTCCCTGGGTGTGGGGCTCCAGCTCCCTGGGTGTGGGGCTCCAGCTCCCCGAGGGGTTTGCTGTGGGTTGGGCAGCAAAGGGCAGGGTTTGGGCACCCTCTGTGCCCTGGAAAACCCGGCTCAGGCAGGGGAGGGAAGGTGGGGGAGGGCACAGCCACATCCTCCCCTTGAGTGCCCGAGCACTCGTCTGCCTTTGGATCCCTTGGAAGGGATGGAGATGCCACTCTGTCCCTGGGCAGTGATTCAGCCCTTCTGAGGCATAAATTGTCCCCAGGAGGTTCCTGTCCCTCTGCATTGACTGGAAGGAGAGCAGAGCAGCTCCATATTATTCATAAAAGCATCTCAGGCTGCCCCGGGCTCGGCTGCAGCTCACAGGGAGCACCCTCAGCTCACACAGAGCTCACACAGAGCACCCTCAGCTCACACAGAGCTCCCTCACTGCAGCTTCCAGCCCTGAAAGGCCACCCAGAGACACCAAATCCGGGTCCACCTCCCTGGATGACCTGGATCAGGTCCTTCCCAGCCCCCTCCCTGCATTTCCAGCCCCTCTGGGGATCCAGTCCCCCCACGGCTCCCCTGGGACTGCAGGCAGTGGGATCAGGGGGTGCCCCCAGGAGCTCGTCCCCTACACATGGATTGAACAGGGGGAAGGCTCCAGCAACCAGGACATGCAAGGAAAACTCCGTCCCAAATTTCCTGGAAGGCTCCAGGTCTCTCCCAAAGCCTCCCTTGGCAGGAGACACAGGATGGATGAATGAGCAGAGGGTGAATGAGGCTCCCTGGCAGAGGAGCTGCTCCCTGTCTCCAGACCTGGCTCTGCTGGTCAGGGCTGGTTGAATGACTGCAGAACATCTCCCAGCACTGGAGAGAGAACAGTGATCCCACCCTGCTCCCTGCCTGCCTCTGGAGCAGGTTGCACATGGAGAGAGAAGGGAGAAGGGAGAAGGGAGACAGCCAGCGCTGCTCCAGGCCATAAATTACCCTCAAGGTTTCCTAATGGGACCCTGATTTATCTCCTGCCTCTGTCTGAACTAATTGAGTTCATTCCACTCGGTGATTCATGCCATGGAAATGGGTTCCAGAGAAAATGGGACCTCAAGCGGCTTCAGCAAATCCCTCCCGTTATTGGCCAGGGAGCCGGAATGCTTTTAAAGCAGCAGCTCTGCAGGAGCAGGAGCCACCCCCAGCCATCAGTCACTGCCAGGGCCACGGCTCGGCTTTCAGCAGGGCTGCACATCCAGCTGGGGCTGCTGGATCCATCCCTTCCCCAACTGGGGCTGCTGGATCCTTCCCTTCCTCAGCTGGGGCTGCTGGATCCATCCCTTCCCCAAATGGGACTCCACATCCATCTCTTCCTCAGCTGGGGCTGCTGGATCCATCCCTTCCCCAACTGGGGCTTCAAATCCATCCCTTCCCCAACTGGGGCTCCAAATCTATCCCTTCCCCAGCTGGGGCTCCAAATCCATCCCTTCCCCATCCAGGGCTCCCAGGAGGACCCAGGGGCACAATCAGGGGTTTGCAGCCTGGGGTCGGCCCTGGTTTGTGGCTGAGGGTGGGGTGGAGGTGATTTGGGGCTCAGCACCCCAGGACAGTGGCAGTGGGTCTGTCCTTCACATCCCAGGGGAGGGGAAGGGGGGTGGGTGAGGGAAAAGCCCCCACGAGCTGCTCTTTCCACCCTCTGATCAGCACCAGAGGGGAATCGGGACTTCAGCTCCCAACTCCCACCCATCTCAGCCAAAATCCCCGTCCCTGGGCTCATCCCTGCCCTGGGAGCTGCCATCACACCCTCCTCCTGCTCCTCCTCCTCCTCTCCATCCTGCCGGCTTTCAGGGCATCTCCCCAAACCTCCCTGTTTTCCCACACTCCACTTGGCCAATTCCAGCAGAAATCCAGCCAAAATCCAGCCCAAATCCAGCCGAACCCCCCCCGGGGCAGTGAGGGGGCAGTGGCCCCCCCCCCGGCCCTTCCCCTCACCCCCGGTGACTCGAACGGCCCGATAATGGTTTGTTTGCTTTCAGCTCGTCTCGGGTGTCCCCGGGGAGTCTGAGGGCTCGGCCCCTGCTCCCGCTCCTGCTCCTGCTCCTGCATCCCACCCCTGCTCCTCCGGAGCGCTGGGGACGGGGCTCTGCAGCTCTTGGAGACCTTGAAGCAAAGCTTCTGTGGATTATAAACCCCTTAAAGCCTCCTGCACCTGCATTTCCACACCCCGTGGGGCTGGCAGAGCATCCCCTGGGGCTGGCAGAGCTCCCCAGCCCAGCGTGGGACCCCTCCAAGTCACCAGACCTTGGGGATCCATCTCCACATCCATCCGGAGCTGTGACCCCTCCTAGATCACCCCAGGACTCTCCAGGTCACCAGCCCTGTGTGCACACCTTGAGGGATCCACCTCCATGTGCATCCCGAGCTGGGACCCCTCTTAAATCATCCCAGGAATTTCCAGGTCACCAAACCTGTGAGATCCCAGGATCTCTGGGTCACCCAGACCAGGATCTTTGGGTCACCAGCCCTGTGTGCACACCTTGAGGGGTTGGGAGGATCCATTTCCATGTCCATCCAGAGCTGTGATCCCCTTTAAATCATCCCAGGACTCTCCAGGTCACCAGCCCTGTGTTCACACCTCGAGGGGTTGGAAGGATCCATTTCCATGTCCATCCAGAGCTGTGATCCCTTTTAAATCATCCCAGGACTCTCCAGGTCACCAGCCCTGTGTTCACACCTCGAGGGGTTGGAAGGATCCACCCCCAGGTGCATCCCAAGCTGTGTCCATCCCCTTTTAACCCCTCCCAGGTTTCCTTGGCCCCCCCACCCGAGCCCAGGAGATGCTCATCCCAGAGCCAGCCCTGCCCTCCCAGCTGGATTTGCTGCTCCCCCTCCCCTGCCAACAGCAGCTGCCTCTCCCCGTCCCTGGCGTGTTCTGGACCTCGTTCCAAACCCTTCTGGAAGGCAGAATAAAATTGCTTTTCCCAGTTTCCTCCCCGTCCTTGTTTACTGACTGAGGGGAGAATTCCAGCAGGTCTGGGAGGCGCAGGGACAGCTGCTCATCCCAATCTGATTATCCTGAGCCAATCGATCTTCCTCTCCCCGGCCTTTGTGAAACTCTCACCTGATTTTCAAAGCAGAGGGTTTGCAGTGAACCCTCCCCAGCCTTGGCCCTGCTCTATATGGGCAGGTGACTTCCCAAAAACCCCACCAAACCTCCCATTTCCTGCCGTGTTTCCCACTGGGAAACAGTTAATTTACCCCCCGTCCCCATAAATATAAATAGATATAATTGAATAAGGCAGTATAATTATAAATAAATATAAGCTATGGAAAAGAATATAAATAAATATAAATAAAATACTATCTTTGTAAAAGACGGTAATGTAATTATAAAAATAACTATAATTTGATTTATTAACTGTAATTTGATTCATTATGATAATGGTTTGATTGAAGTGCAGGGGCAGGAGCCGGGTTGGATCAGCCAGGGAAGGAGCTGTGGGAGTCACACACATGGATACCTGTGGATGTTACATGGATGCACCAGTCAGGGAATGATCCCAGCAGCTCCCACTGGGAATGGGAGGGCAGGGCAGCTCCCAGCTCCGCTTCCAGCCCGTTCCTGCAGATGCTCCGGGCTTTGTTCCGAGGGCCGGTGGCTGATTTGCATAAGGAACGAAGGCAGTAATTAGTTCCCTCATCATCTCAGCGTGCTGGGAAATGAGCTCCCCCCCCCCCCCCGAGCCAGGCACGGGGGCTGGGAAGAGACTCTGGAGACACGGGGGGAGGTGAAAAATCCCACCCAGGGGAGGAGAAAAATCCCACCCGGGGAGGTGCAAAAATCCCACCCGGGGAGGTGCAAAAATCCCACCCGGGGAGGTGAAAAATCCCACCCGGGGAGGTGAAAAATCCCACCCAGGGGAGGTGAAAAATCCCACCCAGGGGAGGTGAAAATCCCACGGCCCCGCTCCAGAGGCACCATCCCAGTCCGCCCAGTCCGCACCAGTGCCCGCTCTCCCCTGCTGCAGCAGAGCCTCGTTCCAGGCTCGTTTCTTCCCCATCCCGTGTGGATGAGGTAGAGGAGGCCTCAAACCCCCTCTTTCCCCATGGAAGCAGCCGGACCCGGCCCCGCTCGGGCACTTCCCTCGGGATCGCAGCTCCTGCTGCCCCGGGACCAGCAGAACTGTTTGCCCGCGGCTTCCCCCCCTGCCTGGGCAGGGAGCAGTGATTCTCCTGGAAGATTTATTCCCTGCAGGAATATTAACGAGCCTGGAGGGCAGGGAGAAGCCCCTCTCCCGTTATTCCCGGGAGTCTGACCCCGCTGAGCGCTCGGCTGCCTGTGGGGTGGTGGATGGAAATGCACTTCTCCCAACCACGTCCCTGTGGGGTGATCCATCCAGCTGAGCTCCGGGAAGGACCCACCAAGATCTGAGGCTCCAGCCTTCCCACTTTCACCAGGGCAGAGTCAGGAGCCTCGGGGTTCTCTGGACCCGGAACAGCTCTGGGGTTCCTCTGGGGTGCCCTCCCAGTGTCACCTCCTGTTCCCATAAAAGCCCTTCATTCAGCCCAGCTGGGCTCAAACCCTGCAGGGCTCCCCCTCTCCAGGCTGTCCTGGAGCTCAGGCTGGGAAGGTCTCCGGCGTCCTCCTGAACGTGGGATTTGGGAGAAATGGGAAATTTGGGGGAAAGAAGTTGGGGGAGGTTTCTCCGTCCGGTGTCACAATCCCAGGCTGCCCCCAGAGCAGCTCCCTGGGGGTGGCAGAGAAGGGAAGTGTTTGGGGTCTGACCATCCAGCACGTGGGGCTGCAGAGGGGGCTCATCCCCCAAACTGTGTCCCCCCCTCCCCAGTTTCCCACCTCTCGTGACATCCCTGATTCCAACCCCTCTCCCCCATCCCAGGACGATTCCTGTCCTATCCCTGATTCCAGCCCCTCTCCCCCATCCCAGGAGGATTCCTGTCCCATCCCTGATTCCAACCCCTCTCCCCCATCCCAGGAGGATTCCTGTCCCGCTTTGTGCTCCGGGAGGTGAGGGGAGGGAGGGGAGGGGAGGGAGGGGAAGGAGGTGAGGGGGGGATGCTGCAGCCCTGCTGGGAGCTGTTGCCATAGGGACAGGGTGGCTGAGTGGCAGATTCCAGACTCCTCTCCCTCCTTCCCGTTTTTCCCTCTCCATATCCCACGAGGAGCCCAGTCTGGCAGCTCTGCCAGGGGCAAATCCCTCCCTGCACCTGGGGAGCAAGAAAGTGCTGGATGCTGGAGAGCATCAGGATGGATGGGATGGGATGGGATGGGATGGGATGGGATGGGATGGGATGGGATGGGATGGGATGGGATGGGATGGATGGGATGGGATGGGATGGGATGGGATGGGATGGGATGGGATGGGATGGGATGGGATGGGATGGGATGGGAGGGATGGAATGGGATGGGAGGGATGGGATGGGATGGGATGGGATGGGATGGGATGGGATGGGATGGGATGGGATGGGATGGGATGGGATGGGAGGGATGGGATGGGATGGGATGGGATGGGATGGGATGGGATGGGATGGGATGGGATGGGATGGATGGAATGGGATGGGAGGGATGGGATGGGATGGGATGGGATGGGATGGGATGGGATGGGATGGGATGGGATGGGATGGGATGGAATGGGATGGGAGGGATGGAATGGGATGGGAGGGATGGGATGGGATGGGATGGGATGGGATGGGATGGGATGGGATGGGATGGGATGGGATGGGATGGGATGGGATGGGATGGGATGGGATGGGATGGAGGGATGGAATGGGATGGGAGGGATGGGATGGGATGGGATGGGATGGGATGGGATGGGATGGGATGGGATGGGATGGGATGGGATGGGATGGGATGGATGGAATGGGATGGGAGGGATGGGATGGGATGGGATGGGATGGGATGGGATGGGATGGGATGGGATGGGATGGGATGGGATGGGATGGGATGCATGGGATGGGATGGGATGGGATGGGATGGGATGGGATGGGATGGGATGGGATGGGATGGGATGCATGGGATGGGATGGGATGGGATGGGATGGGATGCATGGGATGGGATGGGATGGGATGGGATGGGATGGGATGGGATGGGATGGGATGGGATGGGATGCATGGGATGGGATGGGATGGGATGGGATGGGATGCATGGGATGGGATGGGATGGGATGGGATGGGATGCATGGGATGGGATGGGATGGGATGGGATGGGATGCATGGGATGGGATGGGATGGGATGGGATGGGATGCATGGGATGGGATGGGCCATTTCATCCTCCCTGAGCCCCCTCAGGGGAAGATTTCCCGGGAGCAAACCTGAACGGGGCCCGGGGAGGAGGGAATTAAAGGGGCTGGAGCAGCCGCCCGGCACATCCCACCCGGCACATCCCACCCGGCACATCCCACCCGGCACATCCCACCCGGCACATCCCACCTGGCACATCCCACCCGGCACATCCCACCCGGCACATCCCACCTGGCACATCCCACCCGGTACATCCCACCTGGCACATCCCACCCGGCACATCCCACCCGGCACATCCCACCTGGCACATCCCACCCGGCACATCCCACCCGGCACATCCCACCCGGCACATCCCAGCAGCTTCCAGCCGTCCTCCCCCTCCCCCCGGCGCTGCTGGAGCTGCTCCCTCCTGGATCAGCCTCCCAGAAATCCCGGCACGCTCCAGGAAGGGGCCGGGACCCCCCTCCCGCCCCCTGCCAGCGCTGCCGGGAAGGGGAAATGAGGGTGATTTAAAGCCCCCGAGCCTCGGGGGGAGGTGGGGGAGGTCACAGCATGGGGGAGGTCACAGCCACGGGGGAGGTCAGATCCATGGATCTTGCTGTCGGAAAAGGGCCGGGATGGGGCCGGGCCGTGGGAAGCAGCCGGTGCAAAGGGCAGGTGGGGCAGCAGCTGATGCTCCTGACCCTGGGGGGCTTTGGGAGCCAAAGGAACTTCCCCCCCTGATCCCTGGGGGACCCTCCCAGCTCAGGATATTCCCTGATTTATCAATATCTCCGAGCACTCGGTGAATAAACACCTTGTTTTCCCAGGTACTGGGGAATTATTTCCAGGTGTTCCAGGGATCAGCTTCCCTGCTCACACAGGGGGAAACTGAGGCCCAGCAGGTGGAATTTCCAGCACAGTCACCGACAGTGTCCCTGCTTGGTGAGGCCCAGTTGCTGGGAAAAGGGAAAAAGGAGCCAAAAAATCCCATTGGATCTTGTCTGGGCTACACACACTCCAAACCTGTTGGAAAAATATCCCACAATGGGATTAGGTGGTTGTTTTATGTCCCTTCCAGACTGAACGAGTCTGTTATTTTCTATTTGTCTCTATTACATTGTCTTATTCTGTTCTATTTATCTCAATTCTATTGTATTCTGTTTATCCCCATCTTATTCTATCAGCTTCTTTTATCTCATTTTATCCTGCCTAAGCACTGGAGCAATTAAAATAAATCTCCACCCCCGAATTAAAAACAAAAACCAGCAAAAAGCCAAGGGAAAAAAGAATCCTCTCCTCCCCCAGAGCTGCTTCCCCCCCAGCCCCTGCCCTGCTCCTGCCACGACGGGTTTGACATTCATTTCCTCCCAGCAGCAGAATTCTTGATCCATCAGCAACAAAACTGAATCAATCACTTCCCAAAAGCCAGGCTGGTGAGAAGAAAGCCGGCCCTGCCCCTGGCGTGTGGAACCAATCGATACCTCAAGCAGGAAAATATTGATAATGTTGCTGCCGCCGACATATTTATGTCCTTTATGATCTGGGCCACGAGGAGGGGGTTTTCTCTCCCCCCTTTCCCCGCCTGGCCCTGCCAGGGTTGTTTCAAATGGTTCAAAATCTGGCTCCTCTCTCGGGCGGGGACAGCGGGGGCTGCTTTTGCCGCCTCCATCCCGAGGAGGGATCGAGTTTCCCGGACAGCGCCGGAGATTCCTTCGCTCGGTCCTTATAAGGACCCAGGGACTGGTCCGTGAATCCCCCCTGCCGCGGGCAGGGCGATGGAGCGCCGGGAAGAAAGGGAAGAGGGAAGGGAGGGACGGCAGGGGGGGGCTGTCGGGCTGAGATCAGCAGGGAGGGGGATGGAGGGAGGGTCGGGAGGAATCGCAGGCGAGGAAATCAAGGGGTGTAATCCAAAGCAGATCAGGACGCTTCGGTAGGAGTGGAAATCAGGGGTTTTTTTGTGAGGATGGGGAGTGCTGGCTCCTTCCTACCCCGGAGCTGTTCTTTGGGGAGCTTTGAGTCTCCCCCAGCAGTGATTTTGGGCCATGGCCAAGTGACATCTGAGCTCAGGAGCCCCCAGACAGCACCGGGGTGGCCCCAACCCACGTGTCCCACGTGTCCCATGTGTCCCTGAGCCCTGCAGTCCCCCCACTGGGATTCATCCTGCCCTGATCCACCTGCAGTGTCAGCACTGGCCGTTGCGTCCATCCAGGTGTGTCCAAAGGGCTGGAGATGCCAGCGTGGGAATGGGGTCACCTCCCACCCCGAGCCAGGAGGGAAACACCTGAACCACCTGGTCTGGATGCTGTGCTCCAGCTGAGCCCCATTCCCGTGGGAATAACTGAGCCCCATCCCCATGGGAATAACTGAGCCCCATCCATGTGGGAATAACTGAATCCCATCCCCATGGGAATAACTGAGCCCCATCCCCATGGGAATAACTGAGCCCCATCCATGTGGGAATAACTGAATCCCATCCCCATGGGAATAACTGAGCCCCTATCCCTGCAAGAATAAGTGAACCCCATCCCTGCAGGAATAACTGAGCCCCAATCCCTGCAGGAATAACTGAGCCCCATTCCCATGGGAATAACTGAACCCCATCCCTGTGGGAATAACTGAACCTCAATCCCAGTGGGAATAACTGAACCCCATCCCCATGGGAATAACTGAACCCCAATCCCTGTGGGAATAACTGAACCCCAAACCCAGTGGGAATAACTGAACCCCAATCCCAGTGGGAATAACCCCCCGATTTTCCCGAGCACCCCCGTTTCCCTCCGGCTGCATCCCAGGCCCAGCCGGGATGAGCGGGGACAGGGGGAAGGGAGGAGTGGGAGGGGTCAGGGCCGGTCCCTCCCTGTGTGAATCCAGGGAACAGTTTTCCCTGAATGGTAAAACTGCTCCGTGGGCGGCCGGGCCGGACTCTGCCGGCGTTGGTTCCCCTCCAGCCGGGGAGGATTTCCAGCAGCTCCAGGAGCAGCTGATCTTCCCATCCCTCCATCCCGGGCGGGTTTGGAGCTGGCAGGGACACGGAGCAGGGCTGGGAGCACAGGACGTGCCCCTTGCCTGGCCTTGCCCTCCAGCCTGACAGGCTTTAAGTGCCTGAATCCCATCGAGCCCAAGGAGAACCAGAGGACTGGGGACCACGGGAACCCTCAATTCCTGCTCTCCAGCCACGGGCTGGGCTCTTGCCCAGTGGCCCAAGGTGCAGATTTCCCAGCCAAGCTGGGCTGGAGAGTTCAAACCAAATGATTTTTCCTCTTCCTTTTTTCTTTCCCCCCCTTGAAAAGATATTATGGATTATCCAAAAGGTGCCTTCTTGCCACGAATCCCTCTCCATCCCACAGAGACTGTCCCACATTCTGGTGGCTCCCAGTGAAGTGAGACAACCCAGAGCCTGATTTCCACCCTGAATTTCCTCCCTTTCCCCTCAGAAGGGATTTTTCCCCCATGACCTGGGCAGTGTGGGGTCCCCTTCCCCTTCCCTTGGAGCAGACGGGGATCAGGACCCGTCCCCTACTCCCAGGGCCCTTCTGCTCCCCCCGGGCCCCTCTCTGTGCTCCCAGCCCTGGCTGTGAAGAGCAGGAGGACAATTTCCCACCGTGTATTATTTATTCATCGTTATTTATAACTTCCCATTACTGGGCTGTCTCTCTGTCGGGAAGGTAATTACCTCTGCTTTGGAGTAAAAGCAGTAAAAACTTGGAGCTGGCACCGAGTGTTTAACTCCTGCTCTGTCTGGGGGTGGCAGGAGCGGGGAGAGGCATCACCTGGGTTTGCCTGGACACCTCTGGAAGTGGTTGTGGGAAGGCCTGGATGAGGGGGTGAGACTCATCCTGAGGATGCTGCTCTGGAGAGGGACTTGACCCAGGATTTCCCTGACCTGCAGACGGGGTTTTGCTCATTAAACCTGCCCTGTTTGGGGCACAACCAGCTCCCTCCCAGGCAGCCCAGCAGCTGGGAGCCTCTCCAGTGGGGAATCCCCTCCGTGCACAACTCCACCAGCCTGGAGGGAGGTCGGGAGCCAACAACAACAAAAAAAAATCAGTGGAAGCTTCTTTTTGCTCTTAGGAGCACAAACCTGCTCCCTGACCCGCTCTCGGCTCTGCCAGCGCCTGTGCCATCGTCCCACTGTGGCACAGTGGGAATGGCAGCATCACTGGGACCCAATTTTGGGCCACCTTGATGGCCACGAGCTTCCCTGGGGGCGTGAGCGGCCCCGCTCCGGAGCCAGGGGCAGGTGGAGGCAGTTTTTGGTGGATCCGAGGAATCGCAGCACTCCGAGAGCTTCATCCCCCACCAGCAGCCCAGAGGATGCTCCCCCAGCAAACAAACCCCTGGAGCCTTTGGTCTGAATTCCAAGCAGACTTTTAATGGGCTCTTTGTCGCCTCGTGGAGCCGGGGAAGGGCCACAGCCTTTTTTGGGAAGGGGGGAGGTACCGGGTGTGATTTGACGGGAGCCCCCTCAGCAAAGGAGCCGCGGGGGGGGCCGGGGGTGGGAGCAGAAGTTTTCACTTACCTTGGCTGGCTGCTGGCCCAGCACGTGGAGCACAGCTGAGATCCAGGACCGGCTTTTTCCAGGGATGATTCCCACGCTGGCACCAGGCTTGGGGAGCTCCCAAGGCTCGGGGGCTGCTCCCCCAGGGAAGTGTCCCCAGCACGTGCTCTCCCCGTGGATCCACAGCCCCGAACCCTGCGGGAGGGAGGGGGAAGGAGAGGAGGGATTTGTCCAAGGAAAACAGCTGGATTTGCCGCTCGCTGTGGCAGATGAACTGTGGGATCCCCCGGCTGCTCCCCCGCTGGGCCAGCCCTGCCCTGTGTCGGCAGCTGCTCCGTCCCATTCCCGCCCATCCAGGAGTGGGATGCTCGGCCCCTCGCTGCCCATCCCGACCCCAGGGTGGGCATCCCGACCCCTCAGCCTCCCGGGCACATCCTGCCCCCGGCCCCCCCGGCCCCAGCGTGGCTTTTTGGCCGGGAATCCCTTCCCCATGTGGCTCCCACATGTGCTCCTGCCCGTCCGTGCCGGAGAACAAACGGCAGCTTTGGCTCCGGTTCAGTCTCATGGAAAAGCTCAGGGAACTCCTTAAAGCCCTTCCCTGACAGGGCAGCATGGGCTGGATGGGGGCAGCCAACCTCCTGCACCTTGGAGAGTCAGTAAGTAGCTTTTCCAGAGGAAATCCAGCGGAGCTGGGATGAGCCCCGGGTGCTTTGCTGCCTGGACGGGGAGATGTGACCCAGGGAGGATCCCGGGGGGTCACGGGGAGCTGGGGGAGCTCCAGTGGCTGCAGTACTGGGAATGCTGGAGCTGAACATCGCTCTGGGGACCCCAAAAGCACCTGCAGACCCTGGGGGGTGAGGAAGCACCTGTGTTAGAGGGACACGAGGCCAAACCCAGAGTCAGACAGGGAAGGTCTCTCCTCTGTCCCTCCCGCTGGAGCCTCCCCGGGAGCGGTGACAGTGTGACAGGGCCATCCTCAGCCACCCTCCTCGGCCAGGGCCACCAGCAAACCCCCTGCATTGTTCCAGGGAGCCCCACAAGGAGCATTCCTGGTGTTGGCACAGCAAGGCAGGACGAGGGACGAGCCCTGACATCCCCAGCTTCCATCTCCGTGAGGTTTGGGATGGCAGGGACAGCGGGCAGAGCCATCCCAGGGAAGCTGGAAGCTCCAGGACAAAGGAGAGGGCACACAGGGAGAGTTTTAGGAGCCAAAGGATGTCAATATGGATTTATTTTTTTTTTGGTCCAAAGGGGAATTTTGGATCCCATTGGGAGCTTCTCTGTGTCACCCGGATGGCTGGGACAGACCTCGGGGTCCGAGTCCTGGGATGTTCCCGATCCAGGGGGATGTTATTCCTTGTCCCAGCAGCTGGACACCCCATCCCAGGCACGGAGCATCTCCCCGGGGCTGCGGCGTCACCAATGAACCCAGCACGGGGACGGGGAGCGGCGGACAGGGACAGACGGACGGACGTGGGCGTTGGGGGGGGACGGAGAGCTGGATGGACGGACGGATGGACGGACAGACAGCAGGGGAGGGTGAATGGAGACAGAGGGAAGGGCGTGAACAACCTGAACAGCCGAGGGGCTGAAGAGCCGCGGCCGGACAGAGACCGAGCGCGCCCCGAAAGCGCTTTGTTGGGAGGGCGGCGGGGCCGGGGGGGCTCGGGGGGGCCCTGCTTTGTGTGGCGGCGGAGGAGGTGCGGGCTCGGCCGCTCGCCGTGATGCTCCGGGGGCGGAGAGGAGGAGGAGGAGGAGGAGGAGGGACTTGCAGCCTTTTCTGGCTGCCGCCGAGGCGGCGGCGGCAGAGGGAGGGCAGGGGCAGCCCGGCCGCGCACCGGCTTTTGGGGGGAGGTCGCGGCCCCGCAGCCGCTCTCGGGTGGGGGGTCCCCGCTGCCCCCGCGCACCATGGCCGGGCTCCTGCCGCTGCTGCTGCTCCTGCTGCCGGCGGTGAGTGCGGGAGCGGCGGCCCGGGGGGAGCGCCCACAGTCCCCGCAGGCACCCGCGGGGGTGGGATGGAGGGTCCCGGGGTACCGGGATGGAGGGTTCCCGAGGCACCAGGCGGGGGTGGGATGGAGGGTCCCGGAGGTACCGGGATGGAGGGTCCCCGAGGCACCAGGCGGGGGTGGGATGGAGGGTCCCGGAGGTACCGGGATGGAGGGTCCCCGAGGCACCAGGCGGGGGTGGGATGGAGGGTCCCGGGGTACCGGGATGGAGGGTCCCGGAGGCATCAGGCGGGGGTGGGATGAAGGGTCCCGGAGGCACCTCACAGGGGTATTCGGAGGGTCCCGGGGGTCCCACGTGCACCGAGATGGGAAGCCCCGGGGGTACAGGGGGTCCCCGTCCCGAGGGCAGCGGGAAGGCAGCGGCAGTGCCAGGCGGAGTTCTTGGGATGAGGAGGGAGGGGGTGCGGGGAGGGGGCTGGTAATGGGTGTCCTGCAGCCCCTCTGACCCCGCTGCACAGGGCTCTGCCAGCCCTTTTACCCGGGGAGAAAAGGATGGCAGAGCCCTCGGTCAGCGGGGGAGAAGCCACCCACACCCCCAGTGCCTTCATCTCCCGCCATCCCACGGCCCCCCAGGTCTGTCCTAGACTTTCCCGGCTCCGAACTCTCCCAGAGCAAAGGGTGAGACCCCCTTCCTCCCACCGGAGCCCTGCGATGGGCACAGCCTCGGCGTGTGCCGCTGGCAAAAAACTTCGGGGCACGGGGGGGGCCTGGAGAGAGGAGAGTGCCCGGAGTGGGGCGGCCGGGTGGGCACGGGGGGCTGGACCCCCCTTCTGGGGCAGGAACAGGGCTTTTGTTGGGGGAGGGTTTGAGGGGGGTCCCGGGGGGTTCGTTCGGCAGCCGGACACCCCTCGGGCAGGATATTAAAGCCGGAGCTTTGGCGGCTTCACGCAGAGACTGAGGAGGGGAGAGGGCTTGGCCGGAGGGTCTCCTTCCCCCGGGACGCTCGTGGCAGGAAAGACAAGGAGGGATTCTTGTCCAGCCATATGGATTCAAAGGATTTGCCCCCAGGGAATGACCCGCCTCGCAGCCCTCCCCCCCCCATCAGCTGCAGCAGGGCCGGGTTTTGTGTCCCCCAAACCTCCCCGGCCACTGCCCTGGCTCAGGGCTGAGCTCAGCCATCCCCCCCGGCATTACACCTGCTGAGACCCCTCGATCTCTCACCCGGGAGCGTCCAGATGTGCCCCCAGAGCTGTGCCCGCGGCGCGGGGACCACCCAAAGCCCGGGCAGCCCCTGTGCGGGGCTCGGTACCTGCAGGGGAGGGGGCAGAGCCCTCCCGGTCCCGCCGAGCCGGACCCGCCGAGCTCACACGTGGCTTCCTCGGCTGCCCACACCTCGGGGTTGCTCGGAGCCGGGGCTTGACCTTTCCCAGACGGGATGCTTCGCCAAGAGCGGCACAGCCCGTCTGTCAGGCCCGGGGGCAGCTCGGATCCAGGCTCGCCGCCGGGCTCCCCTCCAGCTGGAGCATCCCCTCCCTTCCCCGCTCCGGGGCGCTTTGCGGTGCCAGGGCTCCGGGGCTGTGCCCGAATCCCGCTTCGAGCGGCTCCCTCCCCGTCCCTCTCCTCCAGCTGTGCCTGCCAGGACACAGCTTCCCCCCCGACACGGCTCCGAAAGCAATTAAGGGCTCACAGAGGTGTCGCCTGCGCCCTCCGCCCGTGCCCCTCCCCGGCCCAGCTGTCAAAATGCTTTATGGTGTTAATACCTGCGGCTTTGTCAACAGGAGTTGTGTTAATAACAGACACATTTCAGCGAGCTAACGCGGTCCAGGTGCCCTTTCGGAGCGCGTTAATCTTTGGGGGGTTCAGAAGCGAAAGGCGGAGAGCGAGCGAGGCGGGGGAGCAGCACCTAGGGCTGGAAGTGGCGTTTCCCGCAGCATTTGGGAGCGTGGATGGGGGGCACGGGGCAGGGGGGTGGCACTGACCGCTCCCGGGAAGGGCAGGTGTGGCCAGGGGGCTCTCTGGGGTGTCCGGGTGTCGCCCAGAGGAAGGAGCGGGGCCAGGTCCGTCCCCGCGGGCACAGCTCGCAGCTGCCGGCGGCGTGGGAGAGCTGGATCTGCCGGCCCAGCTGCACTGCCCGCGCCGTCCCGGCACTATTTATAGCCAGGCACGTTCGGCTGCTCCCCCAGCCCCGCCGGGATGCTGGAAAATCATCCCTGAGGAGGTGGGAGCGGAGCAAACCCCCCCCCCGGGCGGTGACACCCCCCCGGCAGCGGGATGGGCTCCAGCCAGGTCGGTTCCGAAGCCCCACGAGCCGAATCTGCCCCCCAGGACACGCGTGTGGCCCCCCCGCTGCAAAGGAACCCCCTCCTCACCCCCCGGACCGATATCCCAGCTGAAATTTGGGGGTGCCGGGGAGCCCCCCTGCTCAGCACATCCCTCCTGCCTTCCCGGCTGGAGCGGGGCTGGAGCGGGGCTGGAGCGGGGCTGCCGGGCCGGCGGAGCGGCGGCGGGGAGGGGAGCGCGGGCTCTCCGGCGCGGGGTAATTGGAGCAGTTTGTCATTCAGATGCCTATAATTGGCGCTCCATTGTCTCGGCCCGGCCGGATGCTGGCGGCTGATGCGCCGCGGGTTCAGAACGCCGCATTGTGCGGGGAGAGGCGGCCAACGGGCTGACGAGGCATCCAGATGCGCGGGGAGGGGAGCTCCTCCGAGCCTTCAGCCGAGCCGCTTCCCCCCCAAAATCGGGCTGGCAGAGGGATGGGCCAGCCCTGGAACGCACCTGCTTATGAGCACAGGGAGAAAGAGGAGCCCTGGAAGAGCTCAGAGCCCCGCGAGCACCTCAGCGGTGGCCGGGCAGAGGCGCTTCCTGCACCCCGAGAGGTGCTTCTGGGGATCGGGTCCCCGCTCCCTGGGCTGCAAAGCGCCTCTGCAGGGTGGCTCGTGGCACGTCTGTGGCTTCCATCTGTGCTGGCAGGTTTTATAAGCAGAGACACTTCCATGAGGTGGCTGCAGCTCCTGGTGCTCCCTTCGAGCCTTCCTTTCCTTCCTGGTTTCTGGTCCCCGCGGGATCTTGGGCTGCAGAGCTGCCACCCAAGCTCTCCAAACCCTCCTCTGTGGCAGGAAGGTCTCCTCCCCTCCCCTTTTTCCCGGGGTCTCCTCCCCTGTCCCTTTCCCCAGGCTGGGAAGGGCTGATCCCCTCAGGATGGCAGAGTGTCCTTAGGGGACGTGGCTCAGGTGAGATACAAGAACAAACAGTGCTGTAACCGGGGGGAAAAGCCCCCATCACCCCCCAAAATACCCTCCTGGGGGCTTTCCTGCCTCCCTCCAGCTGAAGAATCCAGCAGGGCCTTTCCTGGTGAGTGGGTTTGGCACGGGGAAGTCGGTTCTCTGCAGATGTGTGTGGTGTGGGATGTCACCCAGAGCGGGGCTCTGCCTGGGTGCCACTTCCCCACCTGCCCTGTTATAACAGGAGCCGTGTCCCGGCTCTGTTCTCTCTCCCAGGATCCCTCCTGGGGCTCCAAGGACAAGTGCTCCACCAAGATGTACACGACGAGCGGGGAGTGCTGCCGAGCCTGCAACCTGGGCGAGGGGGTGGTGCAGCCCTGCGGGGTCAACCAGACCGTGTGTGAGCCCTGCCTGGACAGTGAGTACCCACAGAGCCCCAGGGGCTGCCACGGGGGCTGGGGGGGCACTGGGAGTACCCACAGAGCCCCCAGGGGCTGCCACAGGGCTTGGGGGGGCACTGGGTGGGGGGAGCATTAGCAGGTGCTTGATCCTCCTCAAGTGCACCCTCTTTCCCTCCTGGGAGCCTCCCCAGGCCTCCCATCTGCTGTGTCAGGAGGGGTTTAGGAAAAGAATGAATTTTAAAAGTCCTGTTCTTCCCCCAGAGGGTGGTTGGGCACTGGAACAGCTCCCCAGGCTGTGGTCCCCGGGCTGCCAGAGCTCGAGGAGTGTTTGGACAACTCTCTCAGGAGCAGGGTGGGATTTTGGGGTGGTTGTGTGCAGAGTTGGACTCGGTGGTCCCTGGGGGTTCCTTCCAGCCCAGGATATTCCAGAATTCCATGGCCTCTGCACTGGCAGCAGTGTCACTGCCAGCCTTTCCCCAGACCTGCCCTGCCAGTCCCACCTCCTGCCAATCCCCCCTCCCTGCCAATCCCACCTCTCCCTGTTTTGGAGCCCACTGATCCCAGGCACCTTTGCAGACCCCTCCCAGCACTGTTTTCCCCTCGATGTCCCCAGCTCCCAGCTCATGCCACTGTTTACCTGCAGAACCCCCCCCCCTCCTCACTGTGTGTGCTGCTCTCAGCTCCGGCCATGGGGGGGGTGTCTCCTGCAGGATTTTTTTGAAACCTTATAAAGGGCCACAGAATCAAAGCGAGTTTGGGAGGGGAGAAGTGAATCCCAGCAGTCCCCAGGAGAGAGAGGGGGGCACGGGGCTCTCCCAGCCAGCCCCAGGCACGGTGCCTGTGTCAGAGCTCCATAAATGTCAGTTGGAGCCGTGTGCTCGGACCTGGGGAAGTGTTTGCAGATGAACAGGCCCAGCTCAAACAGCACCACAGAGGAGACCTGCCCTCCCCAGTCACTGCTGCAAACCCGACCTGCCCTCCCCAGTTACTGCTGCAAACCCGACCTGCCCTCCCCAGTTACTGCTGCAAACCCTGGGAAGGCCTAAGGACGAGGATTCGGGGGAAAAGCTGTGCCAGCTGAGCCCGGATTGCTCTGGGGATGTGACTGGGGAGGGACAAGGGACACGACAGGGCTGGGGGGAGCTGAGAGGGGGCAAAGGCTGGGAGGGAGAAGCTGGGTAAGGAGGGCAGCAGCAGCACAGGGCAGGGACAGGGACAGGACAGGGATAGGGCAGGGACAGGGCAGGGCTAAAAATACCTCAGCTCTCCTGCAAAATCGATGCACGGCGCTCGCCCTCCCTGAGACTGGCTGGGGGGGCTGGATCCCCCCTGGATGCAGGGCTGGATCCCACCCAGGGCTGGATCCCCCCTGGATGCAAGGCTGGATCCTACCCAGGGCTGGATCCCCCCTGGATGCAGGGCTGGATCCCACCAAGGGCTGGATCCCCCCTGGATGCAGGGCTGGATCCCACCCAGGGCTGGATCCCGCTGGCCGTGGGGACTCGATCCCACCCGGCTGCAGTTTCAGGGCTGCTGGGCAGGGTAACCCTGGGAATTCAGGCCCATCCTGCTGTGGGGAGCCAGGGCATCCACTGTGCCATCCATCCCCCCCAGCCCTTCCCACAGGAATCCTGGGTGTCAGGGAATCCTGGATGTCAGGGAATCCTGGATGTCAGGCTCCAGCTGCAGGGCTGCCAACCCAGAGGGGGGCTTTGCACTCCTGGGGATGCTCAGATGGGTCCTTTTCCCATCCTTTTCCCACTACCTGCACTTCCAGGCTCGTCTCCCTGATTTCTTTCTGGGAGCTTGTGGGATAAAGGGAATTTCCACCCTTCCTGGAGGACGTGGAGATTATGGAGAGGCAAACCCTTCCTGCAGGGAAGCTGCCCGGGGTGTCAGACTCCGGCTCCAGGGGATGTAAACCCAGAGGGTGACTTGGCATTCCTGGCTCCCTGTCCCGCTCTCCAGCCTCAGGATCCCCCATTCCCCTTCCCTCTGCATCCCGGATCCCGCTGCCGAGGGCCGGGCAGGTGGAGGCAGCCCCGGTGCTGGCACAGCATCCAGCCTGAGCTGGAGGAATGTGGGCACGGCCCAGGGCTGTGGGATCCCCACCTCCACCCCGGGCTGCCTCCCCTTGGATGCGTTCCCGACTCACCAGCCGGGTTGTTTGGGATAAATCCGCTCCAACCAAAGCATCGGCCCCGCCAGAGCCTGGGGGGGCTGGAGGGGAGAGACAATCCCTGGGTCAGCCCCGTGGCCACTGGCTTGTTTTATCCTGATTTTCTGCCCCCCAGCCCCTCCAGCCCCCCCGGCTGCTGCCTCATGATTTATTTATCCCTCCCCGGCGGGCGGGGGGGCCCAGTTTGAATCTGGGCTGTAATTGCTCAGCTCAGATACCTTCCCTGCCACTGCAAATGTGCCCACTCAGCCGAAAGCCTTTCCTGGCCACTTCCCCGCTCTAATGGTGTCCATCAATAATTCAGGATAATGCGAGGGATGAGCCCCAGGTTAATGGGAGCCGCGTGTGCCGCCGGCGCTCCCGGCGCTGCTCCGGCTCCGCTCGCCCGGGTGGGCACAGGGGCACGGGGGCACAGGGGCACGGGGGCTGCTCACAGACCCCCCCGGGGTGGGAACAGGGCCAACAGCACCAAAACCAAGTTCCCCGGTGAATCTGTGGCTTCCCCATCCCTGGAAGTGTCCAAATCCAGGCTTGGAGCAACCTGGTCTAGCGGGAGGTGTCCCTGCCCGTGGCCGGGGGTGGGATGAGCGGGGTGTTAGGGTCCTTTCCAACCCAACCCATTCCATGATTCCGTGATTCTGTGCTCCCTGCTGCCCTGCAATTCCAGGGAATTACAGTCCCTGCAGTTACAGGGGTGGCCTCGGGAGAGGAGCAGGACACTGGACGCAGGCACTGGATGTTGGGAGCGGGAATGTCACAGCTGTGACAGGGTTTGTGCAGCTCAGTCACGCCGGGGAAACAGCAGCTGCCGGGGCTGGGATGGCACTTCCATCCCTCTGATCCCGCCCAGCACCAGGGATCAGGGAGCTTCAGTCCCATTTCTGTCTTGGAACAGCCTGGGCCAGCTCTGCCCTGAGCTCATCCGTGGCTCTGAGAGTGGGAATTGCCGTATCCATGATCATCCCTGGGACACGAGTGGGTCATTAAGGATCCCGGGTCATTAGGGGTCCCGGCAGTGGCTGGATTGTTTTCCCAGGAGCAGGGAAGCAGAGGGATTGAGGCTGAGCTCCCCTGCACCTTCTCCATCCCGGAGGCCGGACTTTCCCCTTGGCATTGTGGCTGAGGGAAGGAGGGGATCGATGGGAGCAGCCAAGGCAGGGACAGCAGCTGTGCCCTCCAGGACGGAGCTGACCCGGCTTCCTGGGCTAAAAATACCCTCCAACACCTTTGGGAATGGACAGAGGGAGGGAGGGGGATTGATTTCCCCGGCAGTCAGTCCTACAGGATGAAACCGGAGAGCGAGAAGCCCCGGGGTCAGGGAGAGTCAGCAATTAGTGTTGTCACCTCCTGTCACATCACACCCCCGACCCGGGGACACGTGGCCGGGGGGGAACAACGGGGGTGTGATGGCCCAAGGGACCCCCGGCAGGATGTGGAGGAGAAAGGGATGGGATGCTGAGGAGCAGCCGTGGCTCTGGGATGGCTCTGGAATGGCTCTGGGATGGCTGTGGGGACCATCAGAAGGTCAGATATAGGGATGGCTGTGGGATGGCTGTGGGATGGCTGTGGAGACCATCAGAAGGTCAGATATAGGGATGGCTGTGGGATGGTTGTGGGGACCAGCAGGAGGTCAGATATAGGGATGGCTGTGGGAGGCCCACAGGGACCATCAGGAGGTCAGATATAGGGATGGAGCTCTGGCTGGGGGCAGGTAACTTGTGGCACGTGTAGGGGAACATCCAGGGCTGGATCCCCCCAGAGCTGGGAATTGCTGCGGGAATGGTTAATGGGAATGGGCAGCAGAGCCTGGGGGACGCTTGGAGGTGCTGGGGGAGCTGCAGAGGGGGACACGAGAGGGAACAGGGGGAGAGGGGCGGTGGGGATACCATCCCAGCCGGGGTGGGTGCCGGGGCAGAGCCGGCTCCAGGAGCGAGGTGCCCGCGCCGTGCCCGCCCTGCCCAGCCCTGTGCCCCACAGGTGTCACCTTCTCGGACACGGTGAGCGCCACGGAGCCGTGCAAGCCCTGCACGCAGTGCCTGGGGCTGCAGAGCATGTCCGCGCCCTGCGTCGAGTCGGACGACGCCGTTTGCCGCTGCGCCTACGGCTACTTCCAGGACGAGGCCAGCGGGACCTGCCGGGAGTGCCGCGTCTGCGAGGTGGGCTTCGGGCTCATGTTCCCCTGCAAGGACTCGCAGGACACGGTGTGCGAGGAGTGCCCCGAGGGCACCTTCTCCAGCGAGGCCAACTTCGTGGACCCCTGCCTGCCCTGCACGACCTGTGAGGACAACGAGGTGCTGGTGAAGGAGTGCACGGCCGTGTCCGACGCCGAGTGCAGAGGTGAGGAGCCTGTTCCAGGGAAGCAGGAGGGGATGGGGAGGGATCACCGGGCTCATTGTAGCTCTCCCTGCCTCAGTTTGCCTTTGGGAGGTGGGATGTGTCATGGCTCAGACAGGGGGACCCCGGTGTCCAGCTGAGAGCTCCTTCCCTCGGGAATTGCAGCTCCCAACCCTCACCTTGAGCCCTCCTGTCCCTCCCAGATCCCACCCCGGGGTCTGTCCGGCCCTTCCCAGGGCTGAGCTCCCAGCAGGATGTCACTGTGTGGATCCAGGGGGGCTTTTGGTGTCCAGGAACAGCGAGAGTTTCCCCAGCCTCAGGTGCTGTGCCCGCTGCTGCCTGAGCCTCCAGCAGGGAGGGACCTTGGCACTGGTGGGCTTCCCATGGGAATTCACTGCCCTGGAAAGCCAAGGAACATCCAGCCCCACAGCCCAGGAGGGTTCGGTGCCAAGAAGAAGGGGAGGGCACCATCCAGCAGCAGCAGCAGCTCCCGCTGTGCCAGCCCCGAGCAGCACAGGGAGCTCCAGGGCTGCTCCAGCGGGGAATGCCAGTGGAATGCCAGCGGAATGCCAGCGGCTCCTGGGCAGCAGCCGCCGATCCCCTGCCACCAGCCCTGCCAGGGAGAAACGGGCTTTGTCCTGGGCACTGCTGGGTCACGGCACGAGGGCGGCCGGGGCTGCTCCCCGGGAGGGGTCGAGTAAATGGAGCCACAAGTCAAGGAGCACAGGGGCAGCTTTGTTACCCGGGCACAGCCCCCCGGGCACAGGAGCGGGATGGGGAGGGATGCCAGAGGGCACAGGGGTGGGATGGGGAGGGATGCCAGAGGGCACAGGGGGCTGGCTGGGGCGGGATGCCAGAGGGCACAGGGGCGGGATGAGGCGGGATGCCAGAGGGCACAGGGGCGGGATGAGGCGGGATGCCAGAGGGCACAGGGGCGGGATGCCAGAGGGCACAGGGGTGGGATACCAGTGCCTGCTGGGGCACCAGGGCAGTCCTCACTGGGACAGGGGCCATGGTGGAGGGCAGGCAGGGTGAGGTGCCAGCGCCTGCTGGGGCAGCAGGGCAGTCCTCACTGGGACAGGGGCCATGGTGGAGGGCAGGATGCCAGCTCCCTGCTGTGACACCCTCTCCATCCTTGCTGGGCTGGCAGAGGTGGCAGGGGGATCACACGAATGCCGTGTGCCCACTGTGATTCCAGCCACATCCTCACTTGAGGTGGAGCTGGCATCCTGCTCCACCCTCACCAGATGTGGCAGGAGGGCTGGCAGGACCAAATTCCAGCTCCCCACCATGATGAGCCTTTGGTGACGAACACGGGGTTTGGGATGGAGCTGGGATGAACGGGGGTTTGGGATGAACAGGGGTTTGGGATGGAGCTGACACCCGGGGCAGGGGTGGGTTGGGGCAGCCACAGGTGAGGGTGTTTCCCTGGGACAAGCCAGGACAGATCCCTTTCCCTGTGGGACACGCCTGGGTGTGGCGGGAATGGGGTCACTCCCTGGTAGGGTGTGGGTGCAGGCAGGGGCCAGGAAAGGGGCAGAGTTGGGTTTTGGGAGGGGATGGACCCGGCTCTGGGGGCTTTACGCCAGTCCTGGTGCAGATGTGCGAGGATGGGAGGCAGCTGGGCCTGTTTCCCTGGATTTTGGGAGCAGCAGTGGGAGCCCTGGGGCTCCATGGGGGGAAGAGCTGTGGGACTTGAGCAAACCTCATGCTGGGAAAGGGCTTGCACAGCCATGGCCACTCCAACCATCAGGGCAGGCACCAGCCAGGCAGCCTCGGGGCAGGGGACAGCTCTGACCTGTCCTGGGGACGGGGATGGGGGGAGCTGTCACCTCCACCAGACTCTGGAAGGGAACCCTGCTCATATTGTCCCTGTCCTCATCTCCCGTCCCCTCCCAGGTCTCCACCCTCGCTGGACAACACCCCCCCCGTCCCTGGTGGGCTTTGAGAGCCCCGAGCCCAGCACCAGGGAGCCCCTGAGCCCCGAGGTGCTGCCCAGCACCCCGGCAGACACGGGCACCACCGTGGTGGGCAGCTCCCAGCCCGTCGTGAGCCGCGGCACCGCCGACAACCTCATCCCCGTCTACTGCTCCATCCTGGCCGCCGTGGTGGTGGGGCTGGTGGCCTACATCGCCTTCAAGAGGTACAGCAGGGCTTGGGGGGGGGAAACAGGCGCTGTGTGCCCCCCTTGGGATGTCCTGACACCGACAGGGAGGGAGGGAGGGCACCGGGCTGGGGGGTAGAGGTGGAGTCACGAAAATCCGGGAGGAAACAGCAGCTGAGGGAGGAGAGAGGCCGATGGCAGCAGGGTGGGGGTGGAGGAGCCCTCCCTGCCCCCCCTCCCTGCCCTGGCACGTGTCAGGGCCCATCACACTCAGCAGCTCAGCCCTGGGGCAGGGCAAGCTGGGGCTGGCTCCGTGGCTCCGTGGGCATCCTGGGCTGGGGGCACCCCCAGGGTGGGTTTTCGTGGGATCCCCATGGAAGGGACCAGGTCCTGTCAAGGGACTTTCCCCCGGGGGGTGGAGTCGCCGTCCCTGAAAGTGTCCAAAAAACAGCAGAGGTGTCACTGAGGGACGTGGTTGGGGCTGTTCTGAGGCTGCCCTCGATGGTTTGGAGGCCTTTCCCGCCCTATCAGTCACTGTGCTCTGTGGAATTTTAGATGAAACATTAACCATGAGGCTCCCCGAAAGCTCAGTGTCCGCTCAGCACCCGTAAATCCTGATTTAACTGAGCCAGAGGCTGCAGGGGAAACGCTGCTCCCAGGGAGGGGAACGATCCCGGGGGATGTCACCTCCCTGCCCCTGTGCCCCCCAGGTGGAACAACTGCAAACAGAACAAGCAGGGGGCCAACAACCGGCCCGTGAACCAAACCCCCTCCCCGGAGGGGGAGAAGCTGCACAGCGACAGCGGCATCTCCGTGGACAGCCAGAGCCTGCACGACCAGCAGCCCCCCGGGCAGGGCACCCAGGGGCCAGGTAGGGCTGGGGCTGGGAACTAATGTTGATTTGAACCCACCAGTCATTGCACTGCCTCCCAGAGACAAAGGGAGGGGAGGGAAAGCAAGAACGAAGTGACGTGAGGAGAGGAAGGGGGAGAAAAACCCCTCTGTCCCATTCAGAAATTAGATGGGAGGTTTTCCTTTGTTATCACTATTCTTTGACCTTAAAAGAACTTGGAAAGTTCTCCTAAAAGGACTTGTGATGCAGGGCAGGGTCAGATAAAAATCAGCCAAGTGCAGTCAGTCTTGGAAAGTTCTCCTTTATTACCAATATTCTTTACCCTTAAAAGCAGGTGGAAAGTTTCCCTTTAGTATCAATGTTCTTTACCTTTAAAAGAACGTGGGAAGTTTTCCTTTGTCCTGAGTGTTCCCTGCCCTCAGAAGAGCTGGAGCTGCAGGGCAGGGGCACCCCTGGGGCGGGCAGGGGCACCCCTGGGGCGGGCAGGGGCACCCCGGGGTGGGTTTAACGCCTCTCCCCCCTCCCCAGCGCCCAAGGCAGACGGGACCCTGTACTCCAGCCTTCCCCCCGGCAAGCAGGAGGAGGTGGAGAAGCTGCTGGGCAGCTCTGCCGAGGAGCCCTGGAGGCAGCTGGCGGGGGAGTTGGGCTACAAGGACGAGCTCATCGACTCCTTCACCCGCGAGGAATCGCCCGCCCGGGCCCTGCTGGCCCACTGGTCCTCCAAGGAATCGGCCACCCTGGAGGCCCTGCTGGCCGCCCTGCGCAAGATCCAGCGCGGGGACATCGCCGACAGCCTGGCCAGCGAGTCCACGGCCACCTCGCCCGTCTGAAGGGTGGCCCGGGGCGGCCCCGCGGGGAGCCCTCCCCCCCCCGGGCCCCTCGAGCCCTCCCCGGCCCTGGGGGGGAGGGCAGGGGGGCAGCGGGGCCTCCCCGGGACCCCCCGGTTGGCAGCACTGAGGGCACTGAGGGCACTGAGGGCACTGAGGGCTCTGAGGGCACTGAGGGCTCTGAGGGCTCTGAGGGCTCTGAGGGCTCTGAGGGCTCTGAGGGCTCTGAGGGCTCTGAGGGCTCTGAGCTCCAGGGCTCGGTACCGGCCCCTCCCACCGCTGCCACCTCCCCCCGGCAGCCCCTGAGGGGTTTTTTTTTGGGGGGGCTCAGCCCCTCTCCACGCCCAAATCCCGTCTGCAGCCCCCTGAGGCTGGATGGACGGACAGATGGACACAGGAGGGAGCAGCACGCTCCCAGCCCTCTCCTCTCTCCTCCCTTCCAGCCCTTTCTCCTTGGGGCTCCAAGTTCTCCTTGGGGTTCCAAGTTCTCCTCGGGGCCTCAAGTTCTTGGGGCTCCAAGTTCTCCTCTTCCTCCTTGGCCCAGCCTCTCTTTCCTGCTCCCCTAAAATCCAGCTGCTTCCCCCCCCAAACCGCGGGCGAAGGGCAGGGATGGAGGGAACTGGGGCTGCTGTAGCAGGATTTGGGGGTTGGTCCTACGAGGGGGGACCAGCAGCCCGAGCTACACTGTGAAATTTGGGGGGTGCAGCCCCCCCAGGCTCCAGGGGCCGCTGGTGTTTGGTCCCAGTGAGGAGCAGCTGGGAGCACCCAGAGGAGATTTTTTGGGGGGAGCCCCGGGGGGCTGCAGAGGACACTGGAGCTCCCATGGACACACTCCAGGGGGGACACTGAAGGTCTAAAGGGCTGGAAAAAGTGCCTGCCTGCTGCAGGGCCGTGATAAAAGGGCTGTGCTCATCCTTCCCCCCCATCCCAGTGTCCCTGGCAAAGCCACCCTGGCACCATTGCACTGTCCCTCCTGTCCCTCCCGGCCCAGGGACCCGCTTGTAAGGGCTGCTCCTCCTCCAGCACTGTGCAGGGGGCTCAGAATCACCCCTGGGGGTCCTTCAGCGGGCGCTGCCCACCCTCGTGCACCCCTGGGTGACCCCAGCACCTCCCTGTGCCCCGGGGAGGGGGCAGCGCTCACCTCCCTCACCTCCCTCACCTCCCTCACCTCCCTCACCTCTCCGGAGCTGGGAGGGTGGGTTTTTTTGGCATATCAGCTCCCAGCCCACTCCTGGGTGATGCTGGAGCACCTCTTCCCCCGGAGCTGCCCCCAAGGTCCCGGGAGATGATCCCACCCAGCCGTGACCTCCTGCCTGCCCGGAGCACCAGGAGGTTTCCACGGAGGAAGGACTGCCAGGGGAGCTGCCCCTCCTTCGCCTCTGGATTCATCCAGAGACTCTTTCCTGAAGGCAGAAGGTGATTTTCCTCCTCTCCTCAAGGAGATAAGTGAGACTTGTAAATACTGTGGTGTTGTTTTCCTCCCTGCTCGATGTTCCCACGTGTGACACGGGGTGACGATCCCACCCCAGCCCTTCCCTCTTCCTCACAGCCCGTCTGCCTCCCAGGGGAGCATTCCCAGCCCAAGCCTTTGGTCCCACCTCGTTTCTGGCCTTAAAGACTCAACGGGGATCAGCAAAACACCCCAAAAATCACTGCAGCAGGTCCGTGACAAACTTGGGAACGTGGAAGGATTTGGCCTCTCCCGGCAGGGAGGGAGAGCTCGGTGTCTTCTGAAGGACTGGGGTCTGCATGGAGAGGACTCAAGCCCCCAGGTCCTTCAAAAAGCTTTCTGGGAGTTCTTCAGAGGCTGGATCCGGGTCTCCAGGATGGGATATTCCAGGATATTCCACACTTCCTGCCCTGGGGCAGCAGAGGAGCGAAGATCCCTCTGGAGGAACAGCCTGAACCCTCGGTTGGAAGCGGCCCTGGCGGGGCTGTGAGACTCCCACCCGAGTCCCAAACCTCTCCCACCACTGAAATCCCAGGAAACCGCCCCAGATTTGCAGCCCTGCTCACGGGGGGTGACTCTGGTTTGCAGACCCCCAGCTGGGGCTCCGGCTGCTTCCATCCCCAGGGATGCTCGGGGAGGAATTTTTATCGTCAGGTTGTTTCCACTGGTCCCTTTTTGGGCAAAGTGACTCCAACACAAACTGAGGGCGACCGGGATAAAGCGCCCACATCAAACCAGAACAGCAGGACAGACTGCCTGGTTCATCCCGACAGCCCAGCCCGGCCGGGAATCCCTCTCCAGCCGGGAGTTGCTTCTCTTCAGGACGTGGTCTCAGGTTTTAATGCCGTAGCAAAGGGATTTCCTCAGGGCTGAGGAAACGGGAGCCAAAAACCCCCTCAGCATCCAAAGAGCGGCCGGGGCCGGGGGGAAGCCCCGGGTGCAGGAAATAAATAAAAATAAAACAGACGAGACAAAACAAACGGAGGAGGGAAAGCCAAGCCAAAGTCAGTGCTCGGGGGTCTGTCCCGTGTCCTTTCCTGGTGTGCAAAGAGCGTTTCCTCCCTCCCGTGGTCCCAGTGCTGGTCCCTTAGGAAGTGTCCCGGTGCAGAGTAGCCGTTGTAGGAGGATTTTGGGGGGTGTGGGTGGGGGTGAGCAGCATGAGGAGGGGGGTGATGCACGGGGTGGGGGGGAGGTGTCCTTGTGTATCCGTCAGATGCCAATAAAGAGCATCCCTACCTTGGTGTGTCCTCCATTCTTCCTCCTCTCCCAAAAACCTGGGAATCCCTGACAGGAAATAGGCCCTCAGAGCCTTCTGGATGGGCCTTTTTCCTTCTTTCCCTCCCCATCCTCCTGTTTGAACCTTGTGAGCAGCGGGAATGTCAAGGTTGGTGTTATCTGGTGCAGGAGGGTTTTGCAGGAACATGGTGGGAGCTTCCTGAGGCTTATCCAGCTCTGCACAGCAGCATCCCGGGAAAAGCCATGGAAAAAAGAGGGCAGCTTCCTCCCCTGGCCCCTCTGAGTCTCTTCAGCTGCTGTAAAAGAGCATCAAAAGGCTCAAATCCACTCATTTTGTAATCTTTGCACCCAAAGTGCAGAATCAGCCTCCTGGGATCCCACACGAAAATCCCGGTCCCAGGAGATTTATTGAACTGGGAACAAGTTTTTATGAGCCCAGGAAGGGCTTGGAGGGCTCAGCTCCGGGTAGGACAAGGGACACAGGGATTTTTGGATGCTAAATGCTCACGTGGCAAATCTGGAGGAAACCCCCCCAGACAGGAGGTTGGTTTTCATCCCAAAGCACTTCCAGCAGCTCCTGGTAGGGGGGGTGTCCCTGGGGAACGTGGGACACGGGGGTGAGGGGAGCTGGGACCTGCCAGGGCTGGTGTTGGAGCTGCTCTGCCCAGGACTGGTGTGGGTTTGTACACAGAAGGGTTTAGCCAGAATTTATACACAATATTTACACACGATATTTACACACAGTATTTAAACACAATATTTACACACAGAGTATTTACACATCCCGGTCTCCAAGACCCTGAAATCGAGGGCTCAGATGTAGCTGCTTTTATCTCTGGCTGCCCTGGGTTGCTCTCCAGCAGGAGCCCTAATGAGGAGCAGAGAGAACATTCCCTTTCCTTTCTTCGGGCTCCCACATGGTCCTGTAGATAAACAAGGGAAAATAATTGCAATCAATCCATTAGGGCTTAATCTGCTTCCTCTTAATCCCCACCCTCCCTTGGGAAGGAGGCTGGAATGGAGAAAGGAGTGGAGCTGGGAGTGGGGGTGAAAGGTTTCTGCCTGGGAAGGGAGCCTGGAGCTGCAGGGGGGGAGGATCATGAGCATCCTCTCCCTCCATCACCTTCCCTGCATCCCTGGATGGAGCAGGAAAGGGAGGGAAGGAGCTTTGCAAGGTGGTCTTCATGTGTGGGATCAGCTGTGTGGGATCTGCTGGTCCCCGGGGAGAACAACCTGATTTATGGGGAGTGAAGGGGAAAAAAAGGGGGGGGGGGGGGAAAGAACAGTAAGATCTGGAAAGGAGCCTGATGTTTGCATGGGCTGGTGAGCAGGGAAAAGGCCCTGGAAAACTTCCTTCCCCTCCTTTATGGGTGCCTGGGGAGGGAGGGAGCAGCCCGGGGCTCCATCTCACATCTCACATCTCACATCTGCTGCAGGGGGGGCTGGCCCAGGGCTGAGGGGGGACAGGGACAGGGACAGACCCGCGCTGGATCCACACACCCACCGGGAAAAATCACCACTCTGCATCCCCGGGTCTCGGGTAACCCCCCGGTCACCGAGTAAAAGGGGGAAACCCCCCCGAATTCAAATCCCCCGAGGCACCGAGAGATGTTTGTCACTCAACTCCCGGCACCTTCCCCGCGCCGCGGGACAAAGCTGGGAAAGGAAAGCTGAGCTTGCAGCTCCCAGCGGGGCTTTGGGAGCGAGACGGCGGCTCCCGGGAGCGGCTGCAGCTGCCCAGCGCTAATACACCGGGATTCCTCCCCGTCCGTCCGTCCGTCCGTCCGTCCGTCCGTCTGCCGCCAGGAGCAGCCCAGCAAAATTTCTTGGGGAGCCGGCACAGATTTGGGGGAGCAGCCACGGGGAGAGGGAAGTTTGGAGATGCTCCCGATCCCGGGGACGGCCCCGACCCGCAAATGGAGCTGCCCCGGGCGGGACACGCGTGTCGTCAACCCCGGCATCGCCCCCCCGAGCTCCCCCGGGCGAAATCTGCCGCCCAGATGCCGGAGCCGCATTCCCAAATAATGGGAAGCAGGTTGGCGGTGGGGCCAGGAGTGGCCCAGGGCCAGGAGCGGGCACGGCTCGTCCCGGGACTGCCGCGGGATCAGGGGATGCTCCCGAGCCCCGGGATCGGGGGAGCAGAGGGGTGGCTCTCCTGACCACTCCTGCTCCGAGCTCCTCACCCGAGGAAAACGGGGATGAGCAGGAAAACAGGGATTAGCCGGCAGGACAAGGCGTGGGATTAACCCATCCCGGCATCTCTGTGGCTCAGGCTTGGGAAACGCGGGCGTGGTCCAAACCTCGAGGATTTGGGGATGCTGCTGAAGCATCCAGGGGCTCCAGCAGAACTGGGATTGTGGCTAGGGAACAGTAAACCTGGGCCAGGAGAGGGGCAGGATAAACCTGGGCCAGGATAAACCTGGCCCAAAACACTCCAGGGAGTGAAAAGAAGTGGCTCCTGCAGGTACCTGGCAGGGCAGGAGGGAGGTGGGACTGTCCCTCATCCCAGGGTGTCCCCAGGAGGAAGGTGGGTCTGTCCCTCATCCCAGGGTGTTCCCGGGAGGGAGGTTGGACTGTCCCTCACCCCAGGGTGTCCCCAGGAGGAAGGTGGGACTGTCCCTCATCCCAGGGTGTCCCCAGGAGGGAGGTTGGACTGTCCCTCATCCCAGGGTGTCCCCAGGGATGAAGGTGGGACTGTCCCTCATCCCAGGGTGTCCCCGGGAGGGAGGTGGGACTGTCCCTCATCCCAGGGTGTCCCCGGGAGGAAGGTGGGACTGTCCCTCCTCCCAGGGTGTCCCCGGGAGGAAGGTGGGACTGTCCCTCACCCCAGGGTGTCCCTGGGAGCCCAGCTGGGACAGGGCACACAGAGGGGTGGGATGTGGCTGTCTTGACACGGGTTTTATGGGATGGGGGTGCCTGAGCACCCAATCCCTGGAGCCACCTGACTCCAGAGCCCCCCTGATTCGGGGTGTGGATGGGACAGCTCTGCTCCCACAGTGGGGATGGCTGGGAAAGGAGGAGGAGAGGGAAGGGGGAGCTCTGTCCTGTTCCTCTCCTTCCCCCCCGGGTGCTCCAGGCTTGCTGCAGCCGGGGGTGAGGCAGGAGAGCTGCTGAGGGGGCCTGGCTGTAATGGACGAGTTCCTGGAGGAGCAGGAGAGGTTGAACAGCCCCAGACGGGCGTCTCTGGGGGAGCTGGGGGGGGATTCGGTGTCAGAGGGGCTGCAGAGGCCGGGCAAGGCCGTGGTTCCCACCAGGAACGTGCAATTCCCATGGCTGCTCTTGGATCAGCTCAGTGGGACCCAGCACGGAGGGTCTGGCAGTGGAGGGGGCATTTTGCCCAAAATATCCTGATAAAACCCATCTGCAGCCTTGCAGTGCAGATTGAGGGGATAATGGGCCGCCCAGGGAAGCCCAAAATAACCCTCCAGCCAGGCAAGCTGAGGGATAATGGGGGAAAACACTCTGCTTTCTGTCAGAACATCCCCCTGGGCTGCAAACTGCTGCTGGCTGGGAACTCCAGGGACACTGAGGCAAAGCTTCACCTGGAGCTGGGAAAAGCTGCCTGGGATTGAACAGAGCTTTTCTTCTGGCACAGGGACAGCAAAGTGCCATCCTGGAACATGGGGAAGGGAGCAGGGAGCCCCAGGAGTGTCGAGATCCCTCTGGCTGAGGCTTCCCAGCAGCTCCCTGGAGGGTCCTGTGAAGGGCTCCGAGCTCCACACAGCACCCAGGGCTGAAAAATCACGTAAGGAAACTCGCCAAGGGCTCATTTTCCTGCTCTTTTAATTATTTCCTTTATTTGAGTGTGAAAGGGGAAGGTGGGGGATGATTTACAGAGCCGGGCTGGTTTCCTTCCAAAGGCAGCTGAAGACAAAAATCACTTGGAGCAGGAAAAAGCCTCGGAGGGGTCTGGAAGGATCGACTTTCTCCTGTTTCCAAGGGAAGATGAGGGAGGTTTCAGTGTCCAGACAGACTGGGATGAGCCTCAGCCAGGACGGGGATGCTTCACAAGAGGCTCCCAGGGTTCTGTGCCTTCCCCTTTCCTGGGAAAAACTGCAACACTTGGGTGCAAAATGAGCGCGAGACCCAACCTGAGAGGACATAAAGAGGTTTTAATCCCCCTGTTCCAGTTCATCCCCTGAGCTGGTGACTCACTTTCCCCACCTGAGAAACAAAACGAAGGTGAATCCCCCTCGGACCCGAGCCCTCAGGTTCATTTGTAACTAGTTTTTAAATAAATATTTCAGTTTATTTTTCATCCCTGGCTGCTGGGCATTGGAAACATCTTTGTTTTAGGAACAAAGCGCCAAAAAAAAAAAAAATCAGAATAAAATTTTCATGAGCTGCAGAGTGAGACTGTTTCCAACAGAGTGAGGGGAGTGCAGCCTCTGCTCCTGGATCCTGGGATACAGAACTCTGGTGACCCTCGGCCAGGACTGGGGGCTGCTCTCTTTGCTTTGCAAAACTGCCAGGTTTAGTCCTCAGGAATAGAGATTTCTGCTTTTCCAACTAGGGAGGCCGGGCTGGGGGCCAGGAGAGCCGTGGGAAGGCAGAAAACATCCTCCAGTTCCAGAGCACCCACACGGACCATCCCTGGGACCTCCCTCCCATCCCTGGGACCTCCTTCCCATCCCTGGGACCTCCTTCCCATCCCTGAGACCTCAGTCCAATCCCTGGGACCTCCTTCCCATCCCTGGGACCTTCATCCCATCCCTGGGACCTCCTTCCCATCCCTGGGCACGTCCTGGGCCCTGCCTTGGGTGCTGGGAAGCACCTGGTTCTGCAGCCTGGCCTTGGAAAATAAAGCAGATTTTGGGTTCAGGGGCCAAATGTTGGGTTCAGGAGTCAAATTTTGGGTTCAGGGGTCACCACCACGAGACCCTTGGAGAAAACCCCCGTTTTCACTGCTGCTCCTCGAGCTTGAGGAGTGACAAAGGAATAAGTGAGGCCAGCGAGGTTCTGCTCCCGAGCAGCAGCAGAGGCTCATTCCCAGCAGATCCAGCCTGGCTTTGAGCTCGGATCCATCCCACACAGACTCTCCCCTGTTCCCCTTGCGTGGCTCCGGCGCTGGAAGGGTTTTCTTCTGTCTCTAATTGCCTCGGCCTCGCTTTCCAGCCCGGAATAATCAGCCCTTTCTGGAGGGATGCGTCGGCTGAGCCCTGGAAGAGCCCCAAGGCCACTCAGACACCGCAGGGTCAGAGGATCGGAGGCGAAAATGCAGATCTTGGGAGGGTGGGGGATAAACCACGGCCAGGCTGAGCCTGGGCCAAGGCTGGGCTGTTCCAAAACAGCCCCGGGGAAGCAGCACTGCCCCTGCACGTGCCCAGAGCAGGCAGGGCACGTGTGTCCTCCGGGGCACGTGTGTCCTCCGGGGCACGTGTGTCCTCCGGGGCACGTGTGTCCTCCAGGCCAGAGGCACCACAGGGGCATTTTGGGTTAAAACTTGGGGTAAACTCAAGGACCTGTGGTTGGATTTTTTTTTTTTTGGTGGGGGGGGAACAGGCTGGATAGGGAAGTTTAAGGAATGAGGTTGTGGGAAGGTCAGTGAGGAGGGGAACAAAGCCATCGGGTCCTGGTGGTGCCACCCAAGCTGGGCAGGGGAGCCCAAACCCACGGCTGGGGAAAGGGGTCCCCCTGTGCTCCCAAAGCCAAGGCCTGGGCTCAGGGGTCCTGGTAGATGTTGCCTTCCCTTCCCCCTGCTTTGCTGCTCCCAGAACAGCTGGAAGGGCAGTAAAAAGCCAGGAGAGTTCTGTGAGTGGCACAGAAGTCCCAGGGGAGGGCCCCATTCTCCTGAGGGAGCCCGGGATGAGGGCACGGGGCGGGATGTGGGATGTGGGGCTGGGAGAGCAGCACAGTCCTGCTCTCCAGGGCTGGGGGACAAAGATTTGACCCCCTTGGCCGCTGACCAGGGGTGTTTGGGCACAGCCACACTCAGGGCTGCCCCCACAGCCCCAGGGAAGAGCCCCCAACCCCCCCTTTCCTTCCCCAGAGCCTCAATTTTACACTCGGAGTGAAAGGATTGAACCGTTTCCGACTCGAGCCCCCGCTCAGAGTTGCTGGGAATTGCCCGTGCAACCAGAGGGATTTGTTCCCTGCCTTGGAAAACACAAACACAAAACCCCGAAGGCCCCCCCCCTCCAACCCCAGCTTCCCACCCCCTTCCCTGCTCCTGCTTTTCCAGCCGCGGCCGCTGGTTCCAATTATCCCCGTGATTAACTCGCTTCGTTTTACAGGCGGCTCCTGCCGGGTCCCCGCTGTGGGCTGGGGGGTGACAATACCGGGGGGGGGACAGAGCCACGGGACACCCCGGGGGGCTGGAATTGGGGCACAGCCACGCTCTGATCCCGCCGGGACACGGGACAAACCCGGGATGCTGAGCTGGTTAATTGTGCCTGTTCAAAGCTGATTTTTGGGCCGATTTCTGCCGCTTTTGGGTGTTCCCAGGGACAGCACTGCCGCGTCTCCAGCTGTCAGGGCTGCGAGGGGGGGATTTGGGGCTGATTTGGGGCTGGTTTGGGTGATTATGGGGTGATTTAGAGCGACCTCCTTTATGCCCCGCAAGGACCCTCGGGGGGAGCCCCGGGATGTCCCCCCCGGCTCTGCCCCAGCCATAAATCCTGCCCCCGTTTCCAGCAGGCGTTGGGAGCCGATTTGATTCCAATTTCCTTCTCTTGAGTCGAGATTGAGCCTTTAATCCCCTCCAGCAAGCAGTTCCTGACCTGCCGCCCTCCTCCCTCGCCCCTTTTCCTTCCCGTTCCCCCTCCGGCCTCTGCCCGGCCCGGGTAGCCCCGGGGTTCTGCTCCGGGCTCCGGGGATGGAGAGCTCTGGATGTGGGGGAGTAGCCAGGGCTGAGTGCAGGGCCGGGAATTTTGGCTCAGAGGAGCCCGTGGGTTGGAGCTGCAGAGCATCAGCTCGAACCCAGGGGAGCCCCCGCTTCATCCCCCCGCCACACACAGAGATCCCGGGATCTGATATCCCGGGATCTGATGTCCCGGGATCCGCAGGAGGAGCAGACGGGTTTGGGACCCCGAGGGGGACTCGGGGGAGGATGGGAAAGGGAGCCAAGGGGGGTCACCGGCCTTTCCACACCTCCCCGCTGCAATCCCGGCTGTGATCGCCCCTTTGTCCGGATGAAAAGGGGCCGATTGGGTTACCAGGTTACCAATGACCCCATCTCAGCTCCCCGGCCCTTACACCGGCTACAGTTAACCCCAGACAAAGGGGCTGGCGGCGGGCTGGGGGTCCCCAGAGGGGACAGAGCAAAGACCGGGGGGCTTTGCCCTCCCCCGGAGCACAGATCACCCCTGGCCCGAGCACAGATAATCCCTGCCCCGAGCACAGATCACCCCTCCCCGGAGCACAGGTAACCCTTGCCCCGAGCACAGATAATCCCTGCCCCCGGGAGATAAGATCAGAGCCGGCAGGTAAACACAGCCCAGCCCTTGGGAGAATTCCCTTCGGTCTCTTTGCAACCCAACCCACCCCCTGCCAGGGGTACAACAGCCCGGGGGGCTCCAGCTCCAGCTGTTCCCTTTGCCTGGTCCTTGCACAGCTTTCCAGAGAATTCCAGGATGGTTGGGGTTGGAAGGAGCCTTAAAGCTCATCCAGTTCCATGCAGGGACACCTTCCACTGTCCCAGGGTGCTCCAGCCTGGCCCTGGACACTCCCAGGGATGGGGCAGCCCCAGCTCCTCTGGGAAATCCATCCCAGCCCCTCACCACCTTCCCAGGGAAGGATTCCTTCCCAATATCCCACCTAACCCTGCCCTCTGGCAGTGGGAAACCATTCCCCCTTGTCCTGCTCTCCTGTGCTTCCCGTGGATGTGAGGGTGCAATGGGAACTCCTTTGGTTACATCCCACTGGGAGTTCAGTGCTTTTGCCAAGGAGCTCAAACCTGGGCAACCCTGGCACTGGGAACACCCTGGGAATCCAGACCCTGTCCCAGAGAGCTCCCTGGGGTGGTTGAACACAGGTTAATGCCCGTGGTGTCTCTCCAGGGCCCTCGAGCCCCATCTCAGCCCTTCCCGTGGTCCCCTCAGCTCCCAACTGCAGGAACAAGCCCAAAGTGCCTCCCAGGCCTTGCAGAGGCAGCCCGGGGTCAGTGCTCTGCTAGGGTGGAATGAGGAGCATTCCCTGGCCAGGACAGTGTTCCTTGGCTGTCGGGAAACGTGATTCCTGAACACAGTTGGAGGCTCAGAGCAGGGGCCGGGAGGGAACAGGAGCAGTGGCCGAGCTCTGATCCCAAACCCTGTCCAAACCCAGCCCTGGGAACGCTGCCTCTTCCTCAGGAGGAGAAGCAGTACTTGCTTGGGATGAGAGAGCTGGAAAGCCGGGAATTCCTGTGCTTCCCTGAGCAGCAGAGGAGTGGGAGGTGTGGGGGGTCCCTGTGTGGGCAGTGACTCCATCGCTCCGGGTGAGGTGGGTTTGGGCTCTCCCAGCCTCATCCCGGCTGGAGATGGAGCCCTGCAGCGTGGGATCAGTGCCTGGAAAGCATCTTTTTCCAGGGCTGAGGGCTTTGAAGAGCTCCAGGGGCTGGGGCAGAGGGACCCAGCCCTGACCCCACACCGGGACTTTGTTCCCGAGGAACCTGCAGCTCCTTTGAAGTCCCCTGAAATAGGGAGGCTTTTCTGGGCAGGACAATGGCTCTCCAGGAGGAGGAATCAAAGGCAAACAGCCTCGGGAGCATCTCTCCTGCAGGCAGGAGCAGTGTTGTGTCTGGCTCCCGTCACCTCCCGGTGTTCCCAAAGCATCCCCTCCTTTCCCATCGGGACAGGGAGCCACGAGAAGCAAATCAAAGCCCGAGGCTGCTCCAAACACCGATTCCTCTGGAAGGCTGAGCCAGCTGAGGCCGGGAGCCTTTGGATAAACAAGAGCAGGAGAAAGTGCTTTTTAATTTCCCGAGTCGCCCGAATTTTGGCACCGACTCACACGTGGCTCCCACGGCTCCCACGGGCTCCATGTCGGGGCTTTGACCCCTCCTTTGAAGGTTTTCCTGCCAGGAATGGTTTCAGCCTCCACCCCCCAAGGTGCTGCTGTGATTCCCAGACCTCCCTCACCACCGGTCACATCCCAAAAACTCGAACGCCTGGATTTGCATCCCCCCAGGATGTGGGAGTGGCTCCCACGAGTCCAGCGGAGCAAGAACCCAAGGTGGGGCTTCCAAATCCCTCCCCAGCTCCTGGTCCTGTGTCCTGGCAGAGCTGCTGGCCCGGGAATGGCAGGGAAAGCACCACACTTTGGCTCTGAGGTGCTGGCTGGGAAGAGACACAGCTGAGGATCAGACACCCCTGGGAATCCTGCCATTCCCGGGGAATCCTGCCATTCCCGAGGAATCCTGCCATTCCTGAGGAATCCTGCCATTCCCGAGGAATCCTGCTATTCCCAAGGAATCCTGCCATTCCCGAGGAATCCTGCCATTCCCAAGGAATCCTGCCATTCCCAGGGAATCCTGCTATTCCCAAGGAATCCTGCCATTCCCGAGGAATCCTGCCATTCCCAAGGAATCCTACCATTCCCAGGGAATCCTGGAGAATCCTGCCATTCCTGGGGAATCCTGCCATTCCTGGGGAATCCTGCCATTCCCGAGGAATCCTGCTATTCCCAAGGAATCCTGCCATTCCCAGGGAATCCTGCTATTCCCAAGGAATCCTGCCATTCCTGGGGAATCCTGCCATTCCTGGGGAATCCTGCCATTCCCGGGGAATCCTGCCATTCCCACTCCCCCCGTGCCCCTGGCAGGGCTGTCCCTGTGTCCCAGTGGCCCCTGGAATGGCACTGGGCTGAGCAGGGCTCTGCCTGGCAGGGCTGCCTGGGGAGCTGCTCCAGCTCCAGAATCCAGGCAGGATTTTGGCCGGGACATCGGGACACGGAGCCGCAGTCGGGGCAGTCCGGGGGTGGTGGCAGCTGTGGGTGCATCCTGATGCCAAGGTATGGGGTGAAGCCTCATCCCGGATGGAACCTCAGCTGGGAACAGCAGGAACAAACAAGAACCAGGGATGGAATTTCCTGTTTGTGCTGCCAGGAGCTGGCACTGGGCTCGGATCCCCCCAGGGTGTGAGGAGGAGGAGGGACATTGCAGGGTGGTCCCTCCCCACCAGAGCCCCCAGACCCCACTGCCAGGATGGCTTTGTGCCCCAGAGACACTCGGGATGTTCCCAAGGGATGCTCCCACCGAGCCCTGGAGCCCAGGGGGGGAGGCAGGAGCCCCGTGCAGCACATCTGGCTGTGGCCAAACACATCTGTCCCCCCTCCCCATGGAGCTGTTCCAGGGAACCACAACCCTCCCCTTTGGGAAGCGCCTCTGATCCAGCACGGGATTAACAGCCAACATTTCCACAGGATTCCCAGGCGGGAGGGGAGGGGAGGAAATGGGGGATCCCCCCCGGCCACGGGAATGTCGGAAACGTTCCCTTTCCCCTTCCCTTTCCCAGCTATTCCGTGAGAGCCAGCGGGTGTAAAACACTCCTGTCACATTATAAACCCTCAGACTCGGGGCTGGGATTCAGGGTTTGGGATTTAGGGATTTATTTGGGGTTTAGGCAGGGCAGGGAGAGCCCAAACCCCGTCTGTGTGTGAGGAAAGGCACCGTCACCCTGGGAACACGTGGGAGCCTTTTGTTCCCTCACTGGGGACGAAAAATGCATTAAAGGATTATTATTATTAGGCAGGGGAATGACAAATAATCCACCTCTGAGGAATGTCCTAGTGAGAAACAGCTGTGGAGAGGGAATGTTTCCGTGAGGAGCAGCAGCTGGCCGGGACAGACCGGCCCTGGGAGCCTCCGGGAGCAAAACAAGGGGAAAAAGTGTCTTATCAGGGAAATATTTCATCCATCAGGTGACTCAGTTCTGCTCTTGGGCTGATGAAAGGCCCCAAAAATGGAAGCATTCAAAGAGGGAATAAATAGAGGAGGGACTTTTGGGGTCTGGCTCCTGCCAGGGCGGCGTCGGTCCCGGCGGGATCTGCTCCGAGTTTTGTGCTCCCAACAAAGCCCAAACCACGACTCTCACAGGGGTTGGGTTTCTGCCTCGGCCACAAAAGCTGCAAAAACGACCCCAGGGGTTTTTCTCTGGGTTGGGGGATCCGTCCCAGGCCCCTCTGACTCATCCCAGGGGATGGGAGGGAGCGAGGTGGGTGCGGAACACGCGGGACGCAGCCGGAATTCCCACGTGGAATTCTGCTCCAGAGCCCTGCTCTGCCCATCCTGTGCCACCCCCGAGCTTCTCCTTCTCCTCCAGCCCCCATTCCCAGCCCCTCTGTCCCTGCCCAGGGGCCATGGGATGCTGCTGGGAAGAGCTCTGGGATCCTCAGGAATCCCGGGAGCTTCCCGGAGCAACCACAAAGGTCGTTTTTCCCAGGGACAATTCCCCCCAAATTCCATCTTCTCCCACCCCTCCCACATCAGTTTAAACCAAAGGAGGCTCCTGCTCCACCTGCAGCCCCGGGGGGAGGGGAGAACTCTGGGAATGATGCAGGAGAGCGGGGTCGGGATCGGGATCCCTCGACCTTCAGGTGCTGCAGGGACGGTGCCAGAGCTCCCAGTTCCCATGGAATCCTCGGGGATCTGCAGAACACCCCCCTGGCTGGGCCTGTGTGGGGTCAGACTGTGGGAATCCGGGCTCAGCACGGTGTTTTTTGGGAAAGGAGGAGCTGTGAGGAGCCGGGAGGGCTCTGCTGCTGGGCTGGGATTTTTCCCGGAAGGAAGGTGATGTCTCCGAGCTTTCCTGCAGGAAAAGAACCCAAGTGGTGATGAAGACAAGGCTGCTCAGTTTTAGTGCTCCATAAATCCCCTGGCCCAGGGATCACCCCGGGTAAATCATCACCTCTTCCCAAACAAAGTCCAGCCCCGGCACGAGTGGGAGCGGGAGGAAACCTTATCCCGCTTTCCATCCCCGCTTCCCCCCGGGAGGAGGTTTTAGGTTTTCAGTGAAAGTCCCTGCAAATACTCCTAATTGTAGATTTTAGCAGCTGACACTTCCCCTGCTTCCTGCCCGCTCCAAACCCTCCGATTCCCAACGAGAGGAAGAAACAAATAAATAAAAGCTGCTCCAAACCCAGCCCCGTTGGGAGCAGATCCGGGTGAAATGGGATCCCAGCGTCCTGTTTACCCAAAAAATAGATGAGGGAGGGGGTGTGTTTGATGGCCTTCGAGCCAGAGCATCCCCAACCCATCCCTTGGCACCCTTGGCCTTGGATTTGGGCTTCCCAAACTGCTCTGCCTGCCCAGAGAGGGAGAATTGGAGCAAGGGATGGGAGGAGAAACTGAGCTGGGGACGAATGGTGCTGCCAGTCTGGGATTCAGAGCAGGCAATTCCATGCTTTGGGGGTGCTCCCCTGCATGGATGAGGAGGTTGTGCTCCCTGGGATCCCTCACACAGGCTGGGAATGCAGGGATGGGACAGGGATGCCCTGACCCCTCCCCAGCTCGGCCCCCCTGGGAAATGAGCTGGGTAGTGTGGAGTGGGGATTTTGGGAGCAGAACGGGATCACTGCCTGTTCCCAGGGAGGCCCAGGAGAGGAGCAGCAGGAGCTGTGGCTGCCCCATCCCTGGGAGTGTTGGACAGGGTTTGGAGCACCCTGGGATAGTGGAAGGTGTCCCTGCCCAGTGGAAGGAGATGGTTTTTAATGTCCCTTCCCACCCAAACCATTCCATGATCCCGGGATATCCCCGAGGAGGTGCCGACCCCACGTTTGGCCCCAGCAGCTCCAGTGGCTCCCAGAGAACAGCCTGGAGCTGATCTGCTCCTTCCATCTGCACCCCTGGAGCAGCACCCCACGGATATCCCCTTCCCTCCTGGAAGGGATCCCAGCCCGGGGGTGGCAGGGAAATCCAGGGAATGGGCTGGCTGGGAATGGCTGATGGGTAAAGCACAACCCCTGCGTGCTGTAGGTCCGAGGAGGAGGAGGAGAAGGTTCCTCCTGCCAGGACACGGAATTCCAGTCCCTCCTGCCGGGACATGGACACCCCACCCGGCACCAGGGTGTGGGAAAACGCTCATCCCGAGCTCCTGAGCTCCATCCAGGAGCGGGATGAGCTTCCTGCCATTCCCAGGGCAGAGGTAACACGGATGTCAGGAGGCAAGAGCAGGAGCTGCAGTAAATCCTCCTGCTCCAGGGGGGAGCAGAGCAGTGGGAAGGGTCAAAGGAAGAGCCCCAGAGCTCTGCCCCCATCCATGGGCAGGAGAACAGCGGGAAAACGGCTCCAGGATGAGCTTGGAAGAGGGAAAAGGGCCCGAGGGGATGAGGCCACACGTGCTTGGGATGTGCCCCTTGTTGGGATACAACAACCAGCAGCATCCCTGCATCCCACACAGCCCCTGGAAAAACGAGAGTCCCTTTGGGATCATCAGCTGCCTCCAGCCATCCGAAAATCCTTCGGAGATGTGAGGAATAAATCCATATTCTGCCCCCCCTTCCCTCTCTGCCCGCTGGGATCTGGTTTCCTCCATTTGTTTGTTTGTTTGTTGTGTTGGATAAAGATCCCTGTGTGGGGAAAGGGGTGTGAAACCCGGCCCCTCCACAGATCCAGTGTCTCCTTGGAACTGCAAGGGGTGGGAATAAACCTTGGGATAAACCTTGGAACGCACAAAGTTTGTTCTTAGAGGGGATCAAAGGGGATAAAAAGGGATAAAATCTGACTGAGAAGAGTTTAACGAGAGATAATTTAATAAAACAAGGCAAACATGACCCGGATCAGGGTGGGATCTTTCACATCCTATCCTGGATAAATCCAGGGATGTTAAAGGGGCTTTTGGCACCTGGATCCCAAAAGCTTCCAGGAGCAGAAGTGGATTTCCCAGGGCACTTTAGGGAGCACTGAACGAGCCGAGCTCAGCCCCAGCAGGACCAGTTTGTACTGGGAGGGCAGCACTTCTCACCATCCAGCAGCAGCTCCCTGCTCCAGATCCCAGGAAATGAAGGGTCACCTGCAGGGAGGGAGCAGCTCCCAGCACCTGTTTTCCACCGGTTTTAATTCCCGTGGGGAATTCCCGGAGCCTGGAGAGGAGGAGGGGCTGGAGGAGGGGCTGCTCTTCCCGACCTGTCCCAGGTGGAGCCAAAGGGATCCTGTCCCTGTGCCGTGGCTGTGGCTCCCCCAGCACGGGGACAGCTGGATTTGGGACAGGGCTGGGATCCTGGCTGGGATCCAGGGGCTGCTCCAGCCGGGAGCTGCTCCCACCTGCCCGCGTGGCATCGGAATTACCCGCCCCGGTCCCGGCCGGGAGGGCAGAGCGGGAGGATTCCGACTTCAAAAGGAAGGATCAGCAGGAGGAACAACTGGCACCTTCTCCCAGCTCCAGGGATGCCCGAGCCTGTGGATAATGCTGCCAATTATGGGATGCTGGCAGCGCTCCCGGGGCCGCGGTCTGGGGGGCTGAGCTCACCCCAAAGCAGCTCTGGGCGAGGACCACCCAGTGCCACCTCCCTGGGGGTGCCCAGACGGCCTCCAGGAACGACTTCCCAGCCAGAGCCAACCACCAGCACTCCCACGGGGCGTCTGGAAGCGGAGAGCATCCAAGGAACGGGATAAAGTCCCCCCTGGAGCAGCTGGTCCCGAGCCTGCTCTGACAACAACCAGAGTGTGTGTGGGGGGAACATCCCACCCCAGAGCCAGGGACAGCCAAGGAAAGCCAATGAAAGCCAAGGAAAACCAGGCCTCCCAGACATCCTAATCCCCATCACCCGGGCTCAGCCCCAACTCCAGGAGCCTTCCCGGGGCGGGAAGCGCAGCCAAGGCTCCGAGTGCTCCATGAACCCTCCGGAGCAGCCCCTGTCCCGTGGGATGCTCCCTGTTTGTTTCTGCAGCCCCTGTCCCGTGGGATGCTCCCTGTTTGTTTTTGTGAGGCCGTTCCTCCTGCCCTGGCACAGCAGATTCCCCTTTGGATTGGACCCTGGTTTTCTCTTGGAGACCCTGGAATGAACCCGGAGTGTTGGACTCCCGGGTCCCTGTGTGGGCTGGGAATCCTGGGAATGCCCTGGATTGTTCCCTACCCCCTTGCTGCCTCTTTCCAACATCCCTGCCTCCTGCCTGCCTCGCTGGCTGCTGCTCCTTCCCATTCCTGCCCTCCCAAAGGCCCTGGGGCTCCATCCTCCCCCATCCTGAACCGGGGGATCCGGGGGATCTGGAGCAGCCCCGGGCACTTCCCACCTCCAGGGGTTGTTCTTGGCCCCTCTGGAAAAGGCAGGAGGGGGATCTGCCACCCATGGAGAGCGGGTCTGGGGGCCTGGCTGATGGCAGGAGCAGGTTCTGGGAACCAGGGAGGCTGAAATTCCAGAGGATCTGGCCGGGAGCAGCCGCAGCCACCCGGGCACGGTGGCCCAGAGCCAGCCCCGAGCACCGGAGTGTTCCTGCAGCTCCTTCCTCTGCTCCAGACCCCTCCTGCCTCTCCCGTCTCCCTGGCTGTGATTCCCACCATCCCATGGATCAGCTCAGCACCAGCCCCAGGCTGCAGCCCAGTTCTCCCTCTCCCATCGCTCTCCCAACAGGCACTACTGGGAATGAATTGGGATGAGCCTCCTCTCCATCCACCCTTTTCCTGGAAAACACTCAGCTCCCACCAGGAATCATTCAGCAAAGGGGCAGGGCTGTCCCTGGACACCTCCCCTGTCCCACGATGCCAGCAGGAACCTCGGAGCAGAGACTCCAAGGAAAGGGTAAAGCCCTGGATTGAGGTGCACAGCTCATCCCAGCCCTCACCCCCATTCCCAGCCAGCCCTGGACTCACATCCCCAGAGCCTTCCAAGGGCTCTTTGTCTCCCACAGGCACCAGCCAGGAGCAGGGAGAGGCACTGGGAATTCTGGGAGCCCCAGGGAAGGATCCAAGGGTGCTCTGAGCACCCAGGGGTGCTCTGCTGGTCCCTCTCCAGGGGTGGGGAAGGCCCAGGGCAGCTCAGCTGGAATCCCTCTGGAATGAGCTGCATCCAGGGCTCCATTCCCTGGGCACAGGAGAACAGAATCTCTTCCCAGGAATTCTCCCAGGATTGAGCTGACAGCAGGGATTTTTGGGGTGCTGCCTGTGCAGCCCAGACCCCCCCAGGCTGAGCCCAGCCCAGGATTTGGGATCCGATCCCTGCAAAGGAACCCTCTGCTCTGCTCCCGCAGCCCCAGCCTGGGATTTACAGAATCAACCCTTGGATGAATTCCTGCAGATACTTCCACTTTCCCTGGGAGGTTTGGGGTTGTTCTCCCCCTTTTCTCCACGGCTCTGGCATCAGCTGTGCTCTCCCAACAGGGACGGGAGGGGGGAGCCGGGACAGCAGCCGGCTCGGGTTGCAGCCTCCACACGTTTCCAGGCTCTTGGAGCCCTGGTTCCCACCGAGAAAGCTGGAAAACTCAATCTGTCGGGCCACCTAACCAGAAACACATGGATGCAGCCCCGAGGAACCCGAGAGGGATATCAGGGGGATCAAAGGGAGGGATAAATGACCGGAATGACCCGCGGGAGAGGGTTGGGAAGAGCCAGCGCCGGGTGGGGACACGGGAGATGTCCCAGCAAGGGGAGAGGGAAGATGTTCAGAGCTGGAAAAGAGGGATTTGGAACCTCGGGGCAGAGGGGATGTGGATGCAGAGGGAATTGGAACCCGAGGGCAGAGGGGATGTGGATCCAGGACAGGGAAGGGGCTGAGTTACACCCGGGGGGGGAATCCACGGAAATTCCCACGGAAACAGGAGCTCCTGCTCACGTGTGGAGTGAGCAGCTGAACACTCCGACCCAGGGCAGGGAAAAGTCCCCCAGAAGCACTTAAAATCCTTGCCTGGAATCCCCCCCAGCCTGGCAGGATTAGGGGCATTACAGTGAATTCCAGTCAAATTCATCCCCGTTGGGGCAGCCCAGGAAAGGCTCCTGGAGCTGCCTGAGCCTCCTGGAATCATCCCACCGGCTCTATCCAACCCCCTCTTCCCAATCCAAGAGCTCCTTTTGCCTCTGGAGCCTCCTGATACCCATGAAACCACCCTGTGGCAGCACCACGTGCTGGCCCCTCGTGTCCCCCCAGCCCGAGGGGGAAGAGTCTCCCTCTGAAAAGCCACCAGGGCTCCAAAAACAGGTTAAATGGCACATTTTGGGTTGATTTAGAGTGTTTATTTCCATCCAAACCCACCAGGGTAAAAGGGTTCGGGGAGCTCTTCCTTTTTCCCCCTTCCTTTTTCCCCCTTCCTTTTTCCACCTCTCTTTCCCCCCTTCTTTTTTCCTCTTCCTTTCTTTCCCTCCCTTTTTCCCCCTTTTCCAGGACATGTTTTCCCTGCTCCCCCTGCCCAGCCCGACACACAACCACTGGCCCCATTATTCCCCCTTACACCCCCCCACTGCCCTCTGGGCCAGAAACCCTCAGGGCTTTTCCAGCCTCATCCCAAACTTCTTCCCCCCTTGCTCCGGGGGGACGGACAAACCCGCCGGGATAACGACCCCCGACCCCAAAATTCCCTATAATCCCTAAAACCGGAATGTTTTCAGCAGGAGGGGAGCGTGGCCGTGATCCAGAGGGGGCAGGGCAGGTATTCCAGGGTGTTCCCACAGTATTCCAGGCTCACACTCCATCAGCAGCCTGGGAAGGCTCCAAGCCGGGGGCGGCCGAGGGAGCGGAGCCGCTTCCGTCCCAGGGATCGGATTATCCCGGAAAAACCACCTGGTTTGGGCTTGTTTTGGGGGATCTGGGCAGGAGGGGAGGGGGGATGTGCAGGATTAAGGGGGGGGGCAGCCAGGTGGGGTTGGATCCGTGTGTCCCACCTGGATCCACATCCCGAGGGGTCACCCGGGGCTGGGCTTGGCTTTGGAGCAGCTCTGGAGCAACGAGGGAAAGAAAAGGGAGAGGGGGGAAAGAAGGAGGGGAAAAAGGGAACGGGAAACAGGAAGAGAGAAAAAGGGAAAGGGGGGAAGGAAGGAAAGAAAAGGAGAGGAAAATAAAAGGGGGGAAAAAGGGAAGGGGGAAGAAAAAGAGGGGGGGGAAAGGAAGGCAAATAAAAAGAGGGGGAAAAAAGGAAGGGAAAAGGAGGAAGGGAAAAAAAAAGAAAGGAGAAAAAGGAAGGAGAGGAAGATCCTACAGCAATTGCAGGTGCCCCAGCACCCCCGGCTCTGCTCACCCCAACCCCCCAGCTGCCTCAGCCCTGCCAAAAAACACCAAATCCAGACAAAAGCACCAAATGCAGCCCCAAAGCCCAAAGCCCCAAAGCCCAGGCAGCAGCTCCCGGGGTGCTCAGGGCTCAGCAGCAGCTCTGGGGTTGCTGCAGCCCAGCTTTGCTCGTTCCAGGGTTTGGGGTAATTCCTGCCTTTCCCGAGGCTCTGCCTTTCCCTGGGCTGTGTTTTCCCACCCTGCTCTGCCCGAGCACCTGGAGGGTGGGCAGGAGGGGGAGCAGCTCCAGGAGCTGCCGGGCTGCTCTTTTCCTGGTGGATAATTCCCATTTTCCCTGGGAACCGAGCGGGTTCTGTCTCTCCAGCCCTGTCAGGAGGAGGCAGAGCGTGGAGAGCTGACAGGCTCAGACTCCCCAGGGATCCCCCAGATGGATTTGCTCTTGGAAAACCTCGCCTGGGATAACGATGTGGCTCCTCCTGATTGCTCCAGTGGCCTCATCCTAGGCAGTGGAGATCCTGTGGATCCCTCCCAGCCCAGGACATTCCATGATCCCGTGGAATCTGGAAGCCCCGAGGAAGAGTTGTTGGGGTCCCAACCCTTCCCGTGCCCCCCCAGCCTGGCTCAGGCCCATGGGGGGGATTTTGGGGTGTCCAAAGGGTTGAGGGTTGGGCTGGATGATCCCGTGGATCCCTCCCAGGTCCAGGGATTCCATGATTCCTCCGGGAATTGCCTCTGGGGTCAGTTTATCCTTCTCCAGGCTGGGAGGGGGGGGATCACATCCCACTCCTCCTCCGTGCTGGGGGTCCTTCCCCCTCAGTGTCTGGGGGTCAGGGTGACCCCCAGGGACCCCCCAGGGACCCCCAGTGAGCCCCAGTGATCCCCCAGTGACCCCCAGGGACCTCTCAGGGACCCCTCAGGGACCCCCCAGTGACCCCCAGGGACCTCTCAGGGACCCCCAGGGACCTCTCAGGGACCCCTCAGGGACCCCCCAGTGATCCCCCAGTGACCCCCAGTGACCCCCAGTGCCTACCAGTGATCCCCAGTGACTCCCAGTGACCCCCAGTGACCCCCAGTGAGCCCCAGTGACCCTCAGTGACCCCCAGGGACCCCCCCAGTGACCCCTCATGTTGGGGGGGTTAAGCCCAGGATTCCTCCCCCTGCCAGTGACTGTTTTTGTGTTTTATCCTGTTCCTGCCTGATGCAGAATCCATCAGGAGCCCCTGGAGCAGGGACAGAGCTTTGCTCCCCCCCCAAGACCATTCCCAGCCTCTCCTCCATGGGAAGATTTCCCTGTATTTTTATTTTTAATTATTACTTTACTATCCTTATCTTTTTATTCCACTCCAACCAGTTGCTGCCTCAGTTGTTTTTATTTTTGCTCTGATTTAGGGACAACCCCCCCCCGTCCGGGGGCTGGATCTGCTTCCCTGCCCATCCCACTCCCAGAGGATCCAAAGCTCTGGCACCAGGGAATGGACTGGGAGGTTCTTCCCCCGGAATTCCAGGGGGTCCCTGAAGGGCAGCAGAGCAGCAGCTCCCTCAGCCTTGGGGTGGCTTTTGAGGTTTTAGCAAGTTAAGGCAACAAATTGTCCATTTAAGTGGAAGCTGCTCTGCCCCTTCCCAGGGGACATCCCGGGCCAGAATCCGGGAGAGCAGCAGCAGAAAAATCAATTATTATTATTATTGGAGAAAGCCAAGCACACTCCAGAGCTCTCCCCTCCTCCTGGCAGCTCCCTTCAGTTTTATTTTTATTTTTTTTTTTGCCGTGGTTCTTTGGCTCGGATTTTCCCATCCCGGTTTTTTGAAGTGGAGATGGGACAAGGATTCAGGGAGACAGGGATGGGGCTGTGCCTCCAGGCCCCTTCCCGGGTGGGTTTTGCCCAAAGAAAAGCTGAATCAGGGCTGAAAAATCTCCATTATTTGGCTGTAAATGTGCCCTGTGAGATGATTAACCCCAGACCTGGGCAAGAATTTCTCCAGCCTAATTGGATTTTGCTTTCCCTGTTTCTGCAGCTTTTTTTGTGCTCCCGAGTTTGTTATTTATAGAAAACATCTGTCAGAGGGTTGGCCGGGCTGGAGGTGGGAAATTTGGGTGATTTCTGGGCTTTACAAATCCGGGAAAAACCACCAGTTCCGCCAAAATAGTGGTGATCCCCCTAAATCCCTTCAGGGGGAAGGATGCCAGGAGTGAGGGGATGTCCCAGGGGCCTCCCCGTCATCAGCAGTTGCAGGAAAAAAACCCACAATTCCCTGAAAAAAATAGATTTCCTGGGAAAAAAAAATAGATTTACAATTCCCTGGAAAAAAAAAAAAAAAAAAAAAAACCAACAGATTTAGGAAAAAATAGATTTACGATTCCCTGAAAAAAAAAATAGATTTTCTGGAAAAAAGATAGATTTGCAATTCCCTGAAAAAAAACAGATTCAGAAAAAAAAAATAGATTTTTTTTTCTCTCCTGGCTGGAAAAAAAAAAAAAAAAGCCTTGCAGGAAGGCAGGAAATTTCCAGTCCTGCTGGGAGAAGCCAGGGATGGTTTTTCCAGGTAAAATTTTCCTGCTGCTGACTAAGGCAATTATTCCAGCTGTGATTAAGCCGGGTAATTAATCCCAGGGATGGAATAGGGGAGAGGTCAAGGGTTGGGAGATGCTCATTCTCCCCGTCCCTGCCCAGCCCCGGGAAGCTTTTCCTCGGCTTTTCTCCTCCCGGGGAGCCCGGGCTGGAGGGGTTCGGATCCCCGACAGATTCCAATGGGAATTCCTGCCTTTCCAAGGAGTCTGAGGTGGGTCTGGGACAACCCGGCTGCAAATCCCTGGATCCAAACCCGCTCTCCTGGGAGGGGGAGTGTCCCCCCGAGTTTTCCCGGGATAAACAGGGGTTTGCCTGCCTGGGGCTGGCGGGCGGGTTTGGGGCTCCCGGCCCGGCGGGATTTGGGGTTTTCCTCCCGCAGCCCGGGCCGGGGGTGCCCGGAGCGGCTCCCTGCCTCCCTCTGCAGTCGCTCGGCAGAAGCTCCCGGGATCGGCCTCTTCCACCTCCCCCGGCCTCTTCCCAGGGCAGGATTCGCTCCCGGTCCTTCCCCAGCCCACATCCCGCTCCCCCTCCCAAACCCCTCCGGCCCCACATCCCACAGCACATCCCAAACCCCTCCGGCCCCACATCCCAAACCCCTCCGGCCCCACATCCCACAGCACATCCCAAACCCCTCCAGCCCCACATCCCAAACCCCTCCGGCCCCACATCCCAAACCCCTCCGGCCCCACATCCCAAACCCCTTCGGCCCCACACCCCAAACCCCTCCGGCCCCACATCCCACAGCACATCCCAAACCACATCCAGGTTCTTCAGCTCCCCCCAGGCCCCCAAATTCACCCTATTTTCAGTCTCCCTCCCAGTTCTCCAGGAAAATCCCATCACCTGGGGGTGCCCACGAGAGGAAAAGGGAACGGGGAGTAACCTTTGGGTTTGTTTCCCCCCTTAAAAATCCGATCAAGCTTTGGCTGAGAGGCCTCAGCACTCGGGGAAGGGGCTGCAGGGAGGGGTCACCTCTGGGAAATGATTATTCCCCATTCCCGGAAAAGGGAAGGGAGAGAACCCCGGGCATGGCTGGGAGCAGGGCAGGGAGTTGGGACTGTGCAAGAGGAGGGATTTAGAGGCAATTCCCCCAGGAGCAACATATTTTATGTTTTAGGGTCCCACAAAATGCCCCAGTGGGTTCCAAAGGCAGAACCAGACTGGTTTTGGAGGCCCCTGGTTTGTGAATCCCAGGAAGGTGGATCTGACCTGGCTGGATCCAGCTGGATTCAGGGAAGGGCTGAGCACAGCCAGGGGTGGGTCCTTCACTCCAAACCTCCCATCTGGCAGCTCAGTATGAACGAGGATTTTAGGACAACATCCCTTTTGTGTAAATTAACACAAAATCTGGAGCTGCTTTATGTGCAGGAGCAGCAGGAGATGCACAGGCACACGCAGGGATATTTTGGGATGAAATCCCTTTGTTTTGCTGCCTGGCACTCCCAGGAACCTGCCTCTCCCCCCCAGCTTTGCTCCTGAGCCCCTGAACTCAAATCAGCCTGGAAAAAAACCCCTTTTGCTGCCCAAGGAAGGGCTCTGGGAGAGCCAGGGCTGAGTTCTCCGTGTTTTCCCGTGTTCCTGGGGGCCAACAGCTCCCACCTGCTCCCCGTGTGCCGGGAGCTCATCCCTCCAGCCCAGCCCAGCCTGGGAAGGCCGAGCACATCCAGCAGCTCCTGGAAAAGAGGCAGGAGCCGGAGCAGGGAACTGCAGCTCGGTGGAGCCGGGGACAGAATCACCTCGGGCCCTTGGGCTGCAAAATGCAAATAAGGATGGCAGCCTCCTCCTCCTCCTCCTCCTCCTCCTCCTCCTCCTCCTCCTGCGGCTCCACCGGGGCCCACAGGGCAGCTGGGGCTGGATATCCCTCTCAATCAACCCCGGAATTCCTTCCCTGCCTGCCCTTCCAGCTGGCAGAGGTGAGGACTGGGCTTCCCCCTCTCCCTCTAAACCTCTACCCGAGCCTCTCCCTGCCCTCCCCAGCTCGGCTTCTCTCCCAGAGCATCGTCACTCTCAGGGATGGTGGGGTTTTTTTGGGGGGATTTTGGGTTTTTTGGGGGGATTTGGGCACTCAGAGCCTGCTTCCCCTGGAGCTGAGGGGGTTTGTGGGGTCTCAGATGCACCAGGTGCCTCCTCCAGGCTACTTTTCTCCTCCCCCGCAGCACCAGGGGATCATCCTTGTGGTGATGACCCTTCAAGGGACCTGCCTGACATCCCACAGAAGCCACCAGGACCCCCGGCCTTGGCTCATCTTCCCAGCGCAGGGTCCCACTAGAGGGCAACAGAAAACCAGGAAAGAAACGCAGGGAAAGGGCCTGGCAGCACCACCGGGGCTCCTTTCGGTTCAGCTTCCAGAGAAATGACTCCTGAAAAACCAGCTCCGGTGCTTCCCGGTGTCCCGGGGGGGGATCTGTGTCTGCCCCGGGAGTGGGGCTGAGCCCTCACCCCAAAACCAACCTGGGCCAGGGGACGTGTCCCTGCCCATGGAATGGGATGAGCTTTAAGGTCCCTTCCAACCCAAACCACTCCAGGATTCCATGAAAACCAGCCCCTGCTCGCTGCCCTGGCAGGAACATCCCTCCCAGAGGGCCGAATTCCCTGGAGCTGGGGCAAAGAAAGAGCTTTCCCAAAGCTCCAAAAAGCAGGTGGATGAGCAAAACCGGAGCCAAAGCCAATCCCATCCTCAACAGCCACACAGAGGGAGACCGGGATGACCCTTCCAGTCCCCCTCCATCCCAGCCCGGGCACACCCAGCAGGAGAGGGAGTTTTTGGATGTGTGGGAAGCAGCACCCGGACATTCCATGGCCCCTCCCGCCCCAATCCCACCCGTACAGCACCGGGATCCAATTCCCAGGGTTTCAGAGGAAACCCGTCCCTGGACGCTGGGTTGGGTTTATTTGGAAACTCGGCCTGAGCAGAGCCCCGGGATGGGCCCGGGGGGTGGGACACGGCCCGGGGCGGGGCTGGAGGAGCCCAGGGGATTATCCCACCTCCATCCCGCGAATGGGAAGCGCCAGCCCCGCTCTCCCCGTGCACGGGCTATTCCAGGAGCTCCAGGGGGAGCCGTGGCAGCAGCAGCAGCTCCTAAATCAGCCCTTCCTTGTGCCGCTCCAGCCCCGCTCCCTCCCGGCGGAGGGAGAGCCCCGGAGTCGCGTTAAATCATTTTTATCCCTTGTTCTCCCTCCTCGTCCCGAGCCGTGCTGACCTCAGCTCAGCCCCGGAGTCACGGGGAGCCAAATGGGAGCCGCGGAGCTGCTCCCCAAAATATTTCCCCTCCCGGAGCCCGCCTGGGAATAGGCGGGATGCGCTGGGAGAGGGGGGGGATGCAGACCCGAACACGCGACTCTGGGAGGGCTTCTAAGGAGATCAGAGCCTGGGATGATTGAAAAGCAGGTGATGGCAGAGGCATTTGGAAGTTTTATGAGGATCTTTTATGGAAATCACAGGAGTTCGGGACGTGCAGCCCGTTAAAGGCTCCCGGCGCCGCCGGGGCCGGCCCGGCGTTAGTGCCTCCATATATCCTCCAGCGCCGCGTTCCCGCGGCTTTTAGGAGGCTCCAGGGCCCTTCTAGCGCCTCTCTTGGATGAATATTCTGGAGTTTAACAGCCCTGGCTATCGGGAAGCTCGTTTTTGGGGGATCCATCACTCCTTTGCTCCCCCGGGGGAGGGAACGCGGCTCCCAGGGCTCCGCGCTGGTGTCTCAGAGCTGGGGGATCATAAAGGTGGGAAAAGATCCCCAGGCTCCAGACCCGATAACACCATTCCCACTAAACCACATCTGAAGGGCTGCTTGTCTTCCTGTGTCCCCAAATGCCACCGTTCCAGGGCAGCAAGAGCCAACCTCAGCAGGGAGGACATCCTGATTTAACCCCCAGGTGACTCCAGTGGCACCTGGCCAAGAGGTCTTTTCCAGCCTGATCCAGCTTTCCCACAAACCCGGGAGGCACTCACCTTTTTCCCCCCTGTGTCCAGCCCCAGTCCCAGGGGAATCTGGCCCAGTTTGCCCAGTGCTGGGGGGAGCTCTGAGGGCACAGGGGGAGAGGATCCTGCACCACCCAACGGGCCCTTTCCCTGGATTTTGTCCCATCTTCAGCATCACTGGGTGATGTGGCATTTCCAAAGGAGCTCAGGGAAAGGGGGGGGCATAAAAAGGACACAGAGAAGAAGGAAAAGGGACGTGAAGAAGAGGAATTGTCCCTCTTATTTCCTTTTTAAGGGCAATGCTCCCTGACACCCCTTTAATTCTGGGATAGACTAGAGGGAATGGGATGGGAAGAGCTGATCTCCGGGGCAGGGGGTGGTGCCGCAGTCCCGGTGGGAGCAGCAGCAGCTCCGCAGGGCAGAGTCCCCGCGGGGTCCCCACCTGTCCCCCTGTCCCGGTCCCTCCCTCCGCGCCTGTTCTCCTCCCCCGGCCCGGGACGCTCCTCTCCGGGAGCCGCGGGGGTTTCTCCAGCCCACCCCAGAGCCCGCTGAGCCCCCCCGGACCCTCCCCGGGGGATTTCCTGGGCCGCGGGCAGCAAAGGGTTATCCCGGAGGTGCTCCCGGCACCTGGAAGGGGAGGGAGGGAACGAGGAGGGGACGGAGCGAGGAGGGGACGGAGCGGAGTTTCACTGAGACTCCAACGGGGCTGCGAGGAGCAGGCGGAGGAGCAGAGGGGCAGGGAGGGGGCACAAAGAGGGGCACGGAGGGGGCACAAAGAGGGGCGGGGGGCAGTCAGGGGGACAGGAAGGGGAGCAGTAATCGGGGGCGGACGGAGGGGACAGAGGGGCAGGAAAGAGGGGCGGGGAGCAGGCAGGGGAACAGAGAAGCAGGCAGAGGGGCAGAAGGGTAGGGACAGGGGTCGGAAGGGGGTCAAGGAGGCGGAGGGGCAGGAAAGGAGGGCAAGAAGGCAGAGGAGCAATCGGGGAACAGACAGGGAAGCAACAGTCGGGGGGCAGGCAGAGGGGCAGGCAGAGGGGCAGGCAGGGGAACAGGAGAGCAGGCAGGGGAAGGGGGGAGCGGGTAGAGGGGCAGAGGGGCAGGCAGAGGGGTGGGAAGGGGGGCGAGGAGGCAGAAGGACGAGCAGGGGCGGCAGCGGCAGCGGGCGAAGCCGCCTCCCGCCGCCCGGACCCGGCACAACGGGGCGGGAGCTGCCGGAGCCACCATGGGCCGGGGGGGGCCGTAGGAAGCCGCTGGCACAGGGGGACATCCCCCGCCCCTCGCTCGCGTCCCTCGCTTAAAAAAGGGAGGGAAAAAAAAAATTAAAAGCCGAAAAACGCACCCGAACCCTCCGCAAATTCGGAGCCACGGAGAAGGCGGCGGCACCGGCTGGAAAATGCATCTTCCTCGGAGCTGCGTCCTCCTCCTCATCCAGGGGAGCATCTCGCTGCTGGTGAGCGCTGGGGAGGGGAAGGGAAGGGAAAAGGGGGCTGCAGGGGCCGGGGGTCGCGCTGTCAAAGGGACGGGGGTTGCTGACAGCGGGCACCAAATCCCAAATCCATTCGTCCTTCCCTCCCCACCCCCTGATAAAAACAGGGGTCCCAAAAGTTCTGCTGTTTGGCAGCGGGTGCCGGGCAGGGCTGGCGAGAAGGAACCTCCTGATCACCCTAAAAACCTGCACCCCCGGCCCGGCAGTGCTGGCACCGCTGCTGGGGGCAGCTCGACCACCCCGAGGGGGTCTGGGCTGGGGCAGAGGGGGGCACAGGCCGGCTCCGACCCCTGCTTCCCGCAGCTTCTCCTGCTTCCCGCAGCTTCTCCTGCTTCCCGCAGCTTCCCCTGCTTCCCGCTGCCTCCTCTGCCGGCTCAGCCCGGGGGAATCACCCCGGGGGTCTGCTGGGCCCCCCAGCACCGAGCCCAGGGGGTGCAGCACCTCCCTCCTGCCCAGGCCCCCCCGCCCCCGGTTGGGGTTATTTTGGGGTCCCAGCCCGTGGCGGGAGCGGAGTTTGCAGAGGAGCCCTCGGAGGCAAAGGGCACCTCCCCGGGGAGGGCTCTCTGCCGTCCCCTGCCCTGTCCCACCCTCCAGCTCCGGGTGTCCCCAGGCCGGGGCAGGTTTGGAGTGGGAAGAGGGTCCGTGGGATGTGCTGCTGTGAAGGTCACAGGGTGGGCACCCTCCCCTTGGCACCCCCCGATTCCCCTCTCCCCGGGGATCCCTGAGGAGCCACGGCCGGGCTGCACCAGCCACGAGCAAACTGGACCCGTTCCAGCTCCTTCCACCCGTTCCTGAGCATCCATGGGAGAACGAGGGCAGGGAAGAGCTGCTGCCAGAAGGGAAATATGGAACGGGGAGAGAACGGAGAGGGAAGGGAAGGCAGGAAAGCCCGGGTGAGGAAGGGGACGGCGGGGAAGGGGGTGGTGACCCGGTGACCCTCCCCTTCTCTCACGCTCCACCGTGGCTGTGTCCAGGTGCTCTGTGCTCCAGAGGATCCAGGGAAAGGTGTGGAGCAGGGGGAAGCCCAGAGCCAGGAGAGAGCCCCAGGGGAGAAGATGAGGGAGCTGCTCTCCCCAGAGCCCCTCCTGGCCCCGACCCTCCTGCAGAACACGACCCTCCTGGAGCTGGCGAGCGGCTCCCGGCAGCTGTGGGATATCCTGGAGAACCTGTCGGAGCGGGAGCAGCCCCCCCAGCCCAGGGCACGGAGGGACTTGGGGCCGGCCCCGGGCAAGCTGAAGAAGATTTTTGGCTGGGGGGATTTCTACTCCAACATCAAGACGGTGAAGCTGAACCTGCTGATCACGGGCAAGGTGGTGGATCACGGCAACGGCACCGTCAACGTCTTCTTCCAGCACAACTCCACCGGGCAGGGCAACATCTCCGTCAGCCTCGTGCCGCCCACCAAGGCCGTGGAGTTCGACCTGGAGCAGCAGATCTTCATCGAGGCCAAGGAGTCCAAGATCTTCAACTGCCGCGTGGAGCACGAGCGGGTGGATCGCGCCAGGAAGACGTCGCTGTGCACCTTCGACCCCGCCAAGACCTGCTCGCAGGAGCACACGCGCAGCCACGTGGCCTGGGCCTGCTCCAAGCCCTTCAAGGTCATCTGCATCTACATCACCTTCTACAGCACGGACTACAGGCTGGTGCAGAAGGTGTGTCCTGACTACAACTACCACAGCGACGTGCCCTACTTCCCCTCGGGGTGACTGCGGGGACAGGAGGGGCTGGGGCGGGGGGAGGGATGGGGGTGGTTTGGTGGGTTTTAAGGATGGGCCCCAGAAAGCAGGAGCGTGGAAGGAAGAGGAGGATTTTCCATCTTTCCCCATGGCAAAGCCTTTCAGGCTGAGCCCAGCCTGGATCCGTGGTCTTTGGAGACACGAAGGCGAGGGCTGGATTTAGGAGGTGGGAAGTGGGACGGGAAGCCACGAGCAGGACTCGAGTTCCTCGGTGCAGTGAGGGGTGGTTTGCCTGGATCTGGGCCAGCGTGGTCCCAAAAGGTCGGTGAGCCCAGGCCACGGGGGCTCCAGAGGGAGGGTCACACCTGGAGCAGAGGGAAGAGGGACCTCAAGGGGGGGAGGAAGGAACCATGGGCAGCCCCCTCATCTCCCCCCGGCCCAGTTCTGCAGCAGCAGGAGCTGGGGATGAGTTTTCCCAGCACCTCGGTGGTTTTCCCAGCACCTTGGGGTGCCGGGGGCTGTTGGGATGGACACGGGGAGCCGGGACCATCCCAGGGTGCCACCCTGGCCCTGCTCACCCCGGGGGGTTCCAGGGACCTGGCATTGGCTCCCTGGGCAGAGGAGCCTGGTGGGGCTGCTGGCACAGGGTGTGATTCATGGGGCTCCCCTGGTGCTCTGATTCATGTGTTTTCCCTCCACCTCACCCTGCTGCCAATCCTGATCCCGATCCCTGCCCGGCTCCCCCCGCCCGGATCCGAGCCCGCAGAGCAGGGGGGGACTGGAGCTCTGGGAGCAAGATGGAATTCACGGGGCAGGAAAAGAAACTCCCCCCCTGCTGACCTGGAGAGAGGGAATAAAATCTTCCTGGTGGCACCGGGGCAGGCCAAGTGTTTTTACTGGGAATGATCCGTGTCCTTGGGGGGCAGGAGAACAAACCTGTGGGGTTGGAAACGAGGCAGCACCGTGATCCCTGTCCAAATCCAGCTCCATCCTGGGCCTTCCAGGAGCTGGGAACTGGGTCCAGCTTTGGGGGCCGCCAGGACCTGGACCTTCACCTGGATATTTGGCTGCTGCTGCTTGTGCAGGGCTCGTTCTGCACCTCTGAGGGCTGTTCCCAACCTCCTCCCCCTCCCAGACATCCAAACTCCAGGCTCCCACCCAGGTGGGTATCTCCAACTGACGGCTGTTCCCAACCTCTTCTCCTTCCCCAGACATCCAAACCTCAGTCTCCCACTTTTTTTGGCACATCCCCTCCTACAGAAAAGACCAAAAAAAAGCTGCTTCCCTTCCCCTTTCCCCCCAGACTCCCCACAGCTGGGAGCAGGGGGCCAACTCCAAAATCCCCCTGGACACCCTCACAGAATTCCAGGACAGGTGTTACCCCAAGAACAGGTTTTATGCTCCAGCCTTCCCAAATTAAATTCCTTCTCCACACCTCGGAGAGGTTTCCTGGCTGCTGGCAGAGCTTCAGGATGTGCAGCTCCTCCAGCAAGACAGGAGCTGCTTCCAGAATCCACAGAGCCTCTTAGTGCCAGAGTCAATGAGAGGATTTTCCTGCAGAAGTTTAAAAGAGCTTTGGGAAGGTGTTTGCAGGAATAACAGGAGCAATGTTTGGATTGGGGAGTTGAGGGGGGGACCCCTCCCGGGAGGCACCTCAGTAAATATGATCCCAATTCCCAAAGGTTCAGACTTGGCTTTAAGGAAGGGAACACAAAAAAAACCCCTTTCTGGCAGCACAAACAAAACCACCACCATCCCCCCCCCCCACACACACACAAAAGTTGCTCGTTTGGAGAAATTCCAGACAATTGCCAGTGGAAGGAACGGGAGCCGGCGGGAACCAGGATACAAAGGATGCTCTGCTGTCAAAAGTGATGTGGCAGCTGCAGTTACTAAGGAGACCAGGACGGGCCATTATTCGGGCTTGGGAGAAGAGGATTCCTGCTAAAAGAGTCATAACCCATGCTCAGAAAAGCAGGATTTCACCGAGCTGGAGGACAGATGAGAAGAGGGAAAAATCCTCACCCTGGAATCTGCTGAACCTTCGTCCTCCCCCTCGCCCTGACCTGCGAGGGAGAGGGGTTGCATCAACTCTTTGGGGACATTGCCTTGGTTGGAGGGGAGGTTGGGGTGTGTTGGAGTGGTTTGGGTTGTACCTGGGGCCTGTTTTTTCCCTGGGCTGTTCCCAGGCTGTGCTGGGAGGTGTCCAAGGAGCTGGTTCTGCTTCCCAAGTGGAATTCAACCCCTTCCCTGCCTCTGCTGCAGGAGCACACCAGGCTCTGAGCCTTCACTGCTTTCCCCATTAGCAGATGGACAGAGGATGGATTTGGGGTGGGAGGGGCTCAGAGTCACCCAAGTGAAGCTCCAGGAGCTGAAATGTCCCCCCAGATGAGGAGGTGTCTGATGAGTGTGGGAGGCAGATCCCACCCCCCCGTGACTCCGGGTTCAGCCACGGGAGGATTCCCAGGCATTTGGGCAATTAGAGCCTCTCTCCATGTCCAAAACACAGCCCCTTCTCCCTCTGACAGCTCGCTGGATGCTGCTCCCTTTGTCTCCACGGCCCTGGTGGGACCTGCTCACCCTGCCATCCACATGGGCTCCTCTGCACTAATTAGCTCTCTCTAGTTCGTTAATACTCCTCCCTCTTCCCCACAAAGCCCTTCCTGATTTAAATTTCATGAGACTCCAGCCCAGCCGACCTGGGCTGCTGCACGTTTAGGGCCTGGCTTCCCAGCACAGCCCACCCCACCCTCCCATCAGAGCCCATCAGCAGCCCTGGACATTAATTGTGCTCATTAGAGCCGGGGACCAGCCTGGCCAGGATTCCCAGCTCTGGGATGAGTCAGGGAAAAGTCGGGATGGGTTTGCTGCAGGGATACAACCACCCCAACATCTCCCCAGGGCGGTGGATCCCTCCTCTCCTGCCCCCTTCCAGATTTGAGGATCACAGGGGTGTCACATCTGCTTTGACTCTGCTGACCTTAAAGGTCTTTTCCAACCTAAATGATTCCATGATTCCATAAAATGCTGTCTAATGCCTGTGCCATCCTCCTGCAAAGCTTCATTTTCCCAGTCCACGTGCTCCTTTATTAATTTTGCCCTATATCCTAAAAAATAATTAGGACTGAGCAGCCCCAGCTCAACCCAAACCCGACTCTCTGTGGGTTTCTGGGGCCTCACCTCCCTCTGCAACACTCCAGGCAGGCAGACTCTGGGTTTTCACTTTTCCTGTCTCCTATATCCAAAATATCTCCCAAATCCCCAGCCTTTCCCTCGCCCCATGAGCCCCGTGCACAGCTCCAGGTTTGGAGAGCGCAGACTTCCCAGGAAGGTCCAATTCCCTGCAGGGATGGCCCAGCTGGATCCTCCCCACTGCTCCAAAACCTTCAAGGCATCCATTTCCCCCAAGTTGTTTTCCCCCCCCCCGCCAAACACAAATATTTTCAGCAGGTTCCAGCCAGGCATCAGATCTTGGACAGGTCTGGCCATGGAAAAACCCCTGGAGAAACCAAGGAGCACGGACAGGGGATTGTCAGGAGAGGCCTCATCAGGGAGAGGGGCTCAGAGGCATCACCGGCTGCAGGTGCCAATCCCGGAGGTTTCCAGCAGAATTTGGCAGGTTTGGAGGAGCTCCTGGAGCTGGATTGATCCCAGTTGCTTGGACTCTCAGCTTCCAGAAAAACAACTGGCTCAGTCCCAGGAAAGCCCAAGGAAATGGGATTTTTGGAGGTTTAGATGTCGGTGCACAACTAAAAACCTCAGTTTGTGCTGGATTTCATTTTTCCTCCTCGCTGCCTCCCTGCTCCCTCCCAGCTTTGCTCTGATGGGGTTTCCAGGCTGGTGGTGCTGAAGTTCCCATGGCTGGGTGGTTGTGGAAGCTCTGGAAGCTCAAATAATTTAAGTTTTTTGTCCCTCCTGGCTCTTGAATCCCCCCCAAATCTCCAGTGACGTCACAGCTCCCGGAATATTCCTCGCCAGGACAATCCTGCCCTTTTCAGCTGCTGAGGCTGAGCCTGGATCTGACCTTTCCCAGCACAAACAAACCCGTTTTATGGCTTCGTGCCCAAATTACCAAATGGCCAACGGGGCCTTTGTGGAGCAGAGCTGCTGAGATGCTGCAGCTCCACGGACACATTGGGCTTGGATGAGCTGTGGTGAGTCATCCAAGCCTTTGTCCCTCTAATCCCCCATTCCAGGAGCCACAGGTGGCTCCTGGATGCACCAGCACTGCTGCTTCTGGGGGCACAAAAGCCCCTTTGGATCCGACTGTGCTGTTGTGGCTCCTGCCGAGATCCTGGGATGGATCCAGTGAGGATGTGGGGGGTCCCTCTCCAGCCCACAGCCCCCTGAATTCCAGGGAACCCTTCAAGTCCTCTTAGAGCCTGTGTCATCTTTCTTCTGTGTCATGTTTCTTCTGTGTCATCTTTCTTCTGTGTCATCTTTCTCCTGTGTCATCTCTTCCTCTGCTGAGGGAAGAGTTCCTCCTCCTCCTCGCAGATCATTGGACTCACATCTCCTTCTCCAGGCGCTCCCAGAATCCTAATTCCTGGGGATAAATCCTGATCATGTTACTGGCTTTTCTGATAAACTTAACCAAGTTTCTCCAGGCCTCTGTCTGGGCTGCCTGATCTCTCCTCATGGAGCTCCCGTTCCTTTGCCTCCCGGGGATGGAAGCCCTGGGCTGAGGGGAGGGACGCAGGAATGATTATCCACAAAATTCCCAGTGTTATGGCCTGTTATTACAGCCCCTGGGCTGGAAATGCAAGCGGGCTGGATGCACCACGTATTTGAGGGAAGAATTATTACAGCTTTGCCAATTAGACCCAGAACCCAAACACAAACCCTTCCCTCCTCCTCCTCCTCCTCCTCCTCCTCCTCCTGCCGGAGCCGAGCGGCAGCTGCTGCTCCACAAACACCAACATTCCCCCTCTTCTGCGCTCTCCACCAACTCCAGCAGCAGCTCTGGGACTGTTTTCCCCCCAGTTAATGACAGAGTGTGAGGCTCTCCCAGGGAGGGAGCCGCAGCCTGGAACTGTCACCCTGGAATTGTCACCCCCCGACCCCTGCCTGCCTTTCCTGCCCCGGGTGGGTGAGGAAAAGCCCCCCCTTGGCACCTCTGCCAGGGCTCACCTGCCTCCAAGCCTGGGTTTCTCTGGAGCGCTGGGCTCAGGGGTGGAGCAGCCAGGCTGGTTTTCCGTGGCTGGTTTTCCATGGCTGGTTTTCCGTGGCTGGTTTTCCGTGGCTGGTTTTCCGTGGCTGGTTTTCCATGGATAGCCCTGGATGGCAGCGGGCCCAGCACAGGGACCGGTCGCTCCAACCCGGAGCTGCAGGAGCAGGGCCCGAACCTGTGGTGGGAAGGAAGGAATTCCTTCTGCCTGAGGAGCTTCCCAGACCTCCCAGAGCACCCACCTGCTCCCACAGGGCTGCTGCTCCTCCAGGCTCCTGCCCGGGGACCAGGACCAGGAGGAGGAGGAGGAGGAGGAAGGATGCCGTGACTCCTTCCCCGCTGTTCCCACCTGGATCTGGGGAAGGGTCCCCTCGTGGATCGTGGGGAGGGGTCCCCTCACTGGATCCCAGATGGACACAACCAGGAATAGCGACTCTTGTTAAAAATAGGAATGTTCCCATCTTGGTAAAAATAGGAATATTCCCTTTTAAGCTCTGCAGGGATAACTCCCTCACAGACTCATCCAGGAGCTCCCAGCTCTGTTAATTAGTGTGAAATTAGTGTGAAATTAGTGTTTATCAGTGTTTGTCGCCCCCAGAAAGCCCCTCCCGGTGTCCCCAGCAAGGCTGGGCTGGCTGGAGCCGGGATTAACCCCCCGCGGGCAAAATCCTCAGTGCTCAGAGGGATTTGGGAAACACCCCCAGCTCCTAAAACCAGGAAAACAAATCAAATCCAAGCATGGAATCACATGGAATCACATGGAATGTCTGGGTTGGGAAGGACCTTGAAGATCATCTCCTTCCAAGCCCCTTCCACCGGATAATGTTCCATTAAAATAAAATGAGATCAAACCAAACCAAATCAAATCGTGGAATCTCATGGAATCACAGGATGGTTTGGGTTGAAAGGGACATTAAAGATCATTTAGTTCCAACCCCCCCTCTGCCACGGGCAGGGACACCTCCCACTAGATAATGTTCCATTAAAATAAAAGATAAAATAATAAAATAATAAAGGAATAAATGCTTTAAAAAAAAAAAAACACACAAAAAAATTAATAAAATTTAACGTGAAATAAAAAATTAAAAATATATTGAAGCGAAATGAAAAAAACCCTAAAATTAAACTGATTTTAAAAAAATTTAAAAAATAAAAATTAAAGACATTAAAAATAAAAATAAAATTAACAATAAAATAAAATAAATAAAAATAAAATAAAAATAAAATTAAGTAAAATGAAATAAAGTAAAATAAAATACAAATAAAATAAAGTAAAATAAAATAAAATTCAAATCAAATAAAATAAAATACAAATAAAATAAAATAAAATACAAATAAAATAAAATAAAGTAAAATAAAATAAAGTAAAATAAAATAAAGTAAAATAAAAGAAACCAAATAAAATAAAATAAAAATAGACAGACCACAGCACAAAGCAGCCCCCCTCCCCCAGCCCACATCCAACCCCTCCAGAGCCAGCCCTCCCTCCTGCCAAGCTCTCTCTTTTCCAGCTGAAGTGGCAGCTGGTTCCTCGGGAGGGGCTGAGCTCTCTGTCAGCGTGGGCGGGATTTTTCCGGGTCCCCCGGGAGGAGGGAGCACATCCCGCTGGTCCCTGCGCTGAGCACCCTGCCCCTGCTCCAGGGACCCCTCGGCATCCAGGGAAAGGTGGAGCAGCGGGACGAGGGCACAGGGGGATCTCACAGCGGGTGGGAAGCACAGGGAACGAGGATTCCTGGACAAACCAGGCAAAGCTGTCAGAAGGCAGCTGGAGAACGACGGGAGTGGAAAACTCGTCCAGCTCAAATCCCAGCAGAGCCCGGTTCCTGTGCAGAGAATTCCCAGCTCGCCCCCCACAGCTGCTCAGGCTAAAAAATCTCCTGAATTATTCAGTCCCCCTCCGTGCTCGGGAGCTGCAGAATCCTCCCGGCTCTGGAGCTGGGGGGAGGTTTTAGGGGAAGGGACAATCCCGGCGGGATTGAGTGTCCCCCGTCCCGCCCTGGGATCCGGGAGCTGCGCAGGGAGTGGAGCTGCAGAGGGTGGAGAGAGGAGGGAGGGAGGGAGGGAGGGCTGCTGTGCTCCCACCTGCCGGGATTCCTGATGTGTCCCTGCTTCCTGGATTCCCGAGCCGGAGCAGGTGTGTCCATGTGTCCCTGGATTCCTGGATTGTGTGTCCGTGTGTCCCTGGATTGTGTGTCCATGTGTCCCTGCTTCCAACCGGCACCAAGGACATCCACGCTCAGCCACGATCCTCCCTGGGAAGCTTTCCCACAAGAGGAATAAAATTCCCTTCTGCTCTCACCTCAGAGCATCCCACTGCCAAGGACACACGTCCGGGGGACTTTATCCCGGACTTTATCCCGGCCAATCCTTCTGGAGGACCAACATCCCGCCCTGGTCCCCCCCAGGGCACCGGGAAGAGCTCAGGGTGTGATCCCAGCAGCTCCTCCTGGGAGCTCCCCACACTCCCACAATCCCTGCTCTGCCTCCCAAACCCTCCAGCAAGGAAAATCCCAGGATTCTGTGACTGTGATTCCGTGATCCTATGATTCCATGATCCTATGATCCCATGGTCCTTGCCCCCAGTATCACCCTCCATCCCACGGGATCCCCAGCCCAGGATTCCCAGTTCTCTGTCAGCCTCCAAGTGTTCCCAATGTTTTCCCCCTGGGATCCCTCCCCTCTGAGCTGTTCCTGGGTTTCTCCCATCCCAGGATCCCTCCCCTCTGAGCTGTTCCTGGGTTTCTCCCATCCCAGGATCCCTCCCCTCTGAGCTGTTCCTGGGTTTCTCCCATCCTGGGATCCCATCCTGGCCGGGCAGGTCCATTGGGATCCCAGGCCCTGGAATTCTCCTCTCCCAGGCCGTTTCAGCCCCTGCTGTGGAAACAGGAGCTCTGAGCTCAGGACTCGTTGGCTCCTGGGCTCTCGTCAGTCAGGGCACTTTAATTACCTGGTGGAGCAGCACTTCCCAAAACATGGACACAAGCGAAAGGTTTTGGGAGCAGCCACCAATCCTCTCGAGGACCTGCCAGGGGGAAGCAGGAAAAGTTGGGCAGTGGTTTCTTCCCAATCCCAAAAATGGCTGAATTTTATCTATATTTCATTTCATATTTTTATATATTTTATATTTGTAGTGGTTTGACAATATTATATTTATTTTTGCATTATATTCACTTTTACATTATATGCATTTTTACATTATATTTTTACATTATATTTAGTTTATATTTCTTTTAATATAAACTAAATATAATGTAAAAATAAATATAATATTTCTTTTAATATTATATTTGTTTTTATATTATATTTATTTTTACAATTTATTTATTTTGACATTATATTTATTTTTACGTTATACCTATTTTGATATTCTATTTGCTTTTATACATTTTATCTGTCTTTAAATTTTCCACGATCTCCTCAAATAGGTCTTGAAAGACAGCAGCAAGCTCCCAAACAGATCAGCTGGAAAGCTGTGAACTCACATCCCCCCCACACCCCAACCCACAGCGAGTGTTCAGTGCTGATCTTGGAGGGAGATCTTGGAAAAGCAGCCACGTTTTTTCAGCTTTAGAGATCAAACCTGCCAGTTGAGGCCAGCAAAGAGCTCTGACCCCGCTGTAAAAATAAGCCTGTCTTGGGACACGGGGATTTGCCAGGTTGTTTCTTCTGCTCCCTCTCGAATTTCTGCTCTAAGACAGGACTTAGTTAAATAAACCAGGATTGGGGGCTGAGACAAGCCCTACACAAATAAACCAGAGCTGGGGTCTAAGACCAGCCCACTCAAGTAAATCAGAATTGAGGGCTAAGACAAGCCCTATTTAAACCAGAATTGAGGTCCAAGACAAGCCCTATTTAAAGCAGAGCTGGGGTCCAAGACAAGCCCTATTTAAAGCAGAGCTGGGGTCTAAGACAAGCCCTATTTAAAGCAGAGCTGGGGTCCAAGACAAGCCCTATTTAAACCAGAGTTGGGGTCCAAGACAAGCCCTATTTAAACCAGAATTGAGGTCTAAGACAAGCCCTATTTAAACCAGAGTTGGGGTCCAAGACAAGCCCTATTTAAACCAGAGCTGGGGTCCAAGACAAGCCCTATTTAAACCAGAGCTGGGGTCCAAGACAAGCCCTATTTAAACCAGAGCTGGGGTCCAAGACAAGCCCTATTTAAAGCAGAGCTGGGGTCCAAGACAAGCCCTATTTAAAGCAGAGCTGGGGTCCAAGACAAGCCCTATTTAAACCAGAGCTGGGGTCCAAGACAAGCCCTATTTAAAGCAGAGCTGGGGTCCAAGACAAGCCCTACCCAAATAACCCCGAGTCTGGGCCCATCCTAAGGAGTTTCTCTCTGAGACCACAAGGACACACTCACGGGGAAGGTGCCGATGGCACAAATGTCCCCATGGCCACCCCTGGGTGCCAACTCCTCCTTTCTGAGCTCTGCTCATGCCCCACGGGGTTGTTTGTGTCCAGGGAAGGGAATTTCGGACAAACATCCCTCTCCATCCCATTGGGAGAGGGCTCTTCCAGCCCCAGGGCACCACAGGAGGGCTCGGGAGGTGCAGCTCCCCGTTTTTATGAGCAAAAGGGCAGGTTTGGCACTCCTGGGATTATTTTTTCTTTTAGATTTTATTCCTATTTTGGGAATGAAGCTTGGAAAAGAAGTGGAAGCAGCTCTTGGAGTGGCTCAGAACTCTCTGACCACAAGATGTGACTCTGCAGTGTCCAACAAGCCTCTGCAAACAAGGTACTGGCCCAATTTTCTCTTGGCAGTTCCCCTACCCTGATCCGTGCCAAGAACAGCAGGAGCAGAGGGAGTGGCAGAGCAAATGTCCCCAAATATCCCATCATAACAAACTGGGAATGAAAATGAAGCCCCAGCCTGGGAATGGCTTCCATGGGACCTGTGAGCAGCCAAACTGCTCCAAACCCCCTGTCCCCAGCAAACCTCTGAGCAGGATTCCTGGCGAGACACCGAGAGCTGGGAGAGGGTTGGGATTTTGGGCTGATTTGTGGGGTTTTGAAAATAAACACAGAGCTCTGAAAAAATCAAGTGTTACTGCCTGTATTATCTGTCCTTGGAATCCCAGAATCCCATCCAGTTTCACCCTTAGAAATACCTTCCATTGTTCTATTCCATCTTAGTTCTGTTCTATTCCATCTTAGTTCTGTTCTATTCCATCTTAATTCTATTCTATTCCATCTTAATTCTATTCCATTCTAATTCTATTCGGTTTTATTCTTTTCTATCCTATTCTATCTTATTCCAGCCTGTTCTCTTCCACCTTCATTCTCTTTAATCTGCTTTGGTTCTATCCTGTCCTAATTCTATTCCATTCTTTCTCATTCTCTCCCCATTCTCCTGCCCCTGCCTGTTGCAGCCTCTGGCCCCTTCCAGGCTCAGCTGGGGACAAACCCCCGGAGGTTCCTGGCCTCAGCTCTGCTCCCAGGGCAGATCCAACGGTTTCCCTCCAATCCCTGCCCGGTTTCCCGGTGGCAGAGCCCCGAGTCCCATCCCTGCCCCAGGACTGGGCACTCCAGGGGAAGCCAGGCCGTTGTTCCTGCTCCAGAGGGAGCAGTTCCAGCTCCCACCCAGCTCATCCTGCACCGGCTCCGTCAAACCCTCCACTTTCCCTCTCTGCCCTCAGTGGCTTTCAATTATTCAAAGAGGGGCCCTACATTTAATCCCTCTCCTGCCTGTGATTTTTCATAATTTGATGGAATAATTGCAATCCTCTCTCCCATCCCTTCCCAATTTACCCCGTCAATTAACACGTTTCCTCAAGTGATTTTAATAATTCAGTCCCACAGACAAAGTCTAATGTATCGAGCAGGAACGAGATGCAAAATCCGAATTCAAACCAACCCAAAACTCAGCTGAATTTTCCTGCCCACGCTTCGCCCAACAACTTCAAAAAGGCTAAATCCTACTGAACCACTCCTGCCTTATTTATCATATTTATCTTCCAAAAGCTTTCCAGGCCACTGCAATTTATTTCCCCAATTTAATGTGCTTTTTTCTTATTTTTCCCTGCCCTCTCCCACTTTCTTTTGCCTGTTGTCTTCCTGTCCCTTTTCTGCGCATCCAGCGCGGTTTTAAATCAAATTTAAACATAACACACACGAGAAGGTGGAATTGCCACGGCCAAATTTCCTGCAGCATGTGTTTGGAATGGCAGCCAAAGAGCCAAGTGGGCAGCAGGTCAGGAAATAAAAAAAAAAAAAAAAAAACCCCAACAAAAAACCACCCTCTATAATTAAATGTCTTCAGATTAGATTAACTAAAAAAAAAATAAATCATTAGAAATTAATGAGTTAAGTGATTCTGTGACACAAGTGAGAGGCAGGAGAGGAGGAAAAACTGCCTGGGTGAGCAGGAGAATTATTTCAGCAAAAAAAGAATAAATTGCAGGAAGTCGAGAAACCTCCTGAAGTGAAGTGGGGAAAAAAAAATAAAATAACAAAAAATCTTCAGCTCCTTCAAGGAAGTGTGTGGGGGGGGGGGGGGGGGGGGGGGAGGAGAGCAAATAACAAAGCAAAAAGGAGAGCTGGCCTGGTGTCCTGAGCACAGCTCGAGAGCAGAACAAAGGCAGGAGCGGCTCAAAGCCCGGCAGCTGCTCCCCACGCGCTGTTTGCCCGCTCAGGAGCAGACAAGCCGCCTCCTTTCATCTGCAAACACTCCCACAGCAAGAAAAATCCCCGAGAAAAGAACCTGAGCCTCTGATAACAAAGCCCAAGGGACAGGCAGGAGGCAAATCTTTTGGCCAGAAAGGAAATGTTTGGATGGCGGGAGCGAGCTGGGTCACCCTGGGAGCGGGGCAGGGGATCTGTGGGGTCAGGGATCCAGGGAGAACGGGGTCAGGGATCCAGGGAGAATGTGCTCCTTGTTCCCAGAGCCCAGGGAAGGCCGAGGCCGTCCCAGGTCAGCAGCCAAGTGAGCAGAGCAAGCAGGAGCCCGGAGCTAATGGGCAGGAGGAGGCACATCAAACACGGCCCAGGGGATGGAACAGCCCCGGGAACATCCGTCAGGGAGGGAAGGGGAGGAAGGAAAAGCAGGAGCACAAAGGTCCAAGCTCAGTGTGAATCTGGTCTGGAGTGGCCAGGCTGTGGTTCAGACCTGGGAGAACGCGTCCCCAAAATGCTGCTTGGATAAACATCCCAGCTCCCTGTGGAATTCGGGTCTCCAACTGCTCCTCTGCCCTGGCAGCTCTGCAGCACCAGCACGTGGCACGGACTGGGAGCACTGGGACTGCACCCCAGGGCTGTGGGGAGAACACTGGGCTCCTGAGCAGGGGGCTCCTGAGCAGGGGGCTCCTGAGCACTGGGCTCCTGAGCAGGGGGCTCCTGAGCAGGGGGCTCCTGCTCTGATGTCTGGGAGCCAGAGGGGCCTCGCTGACAGGGAGAACCAAACACACAGACAAGGGAAGCTGGCAAAGGAATCATCAATTCACCTGCAGTGGGGATCCTGGAATGGGTTGGGTGGGAACCTCAAAGGCCACCCAGTGCCACCCCCTGCCAGGGGCAGGGACACCTCCCACCAGCCCAGGGTGCTCCAGAACCCTCTCCTGAGCCACCATTTGACATCAGGAAGAGCAACCTGATTAAACACAAATGGAATTCTCCTTCCCACAGGGGCTGGGACAGAAAGTGTGTTCCCAGCATGAAAATCAGGGACAGCAGCTCCCTGCTCCAGTTCCTAGACAACACACCCAGCCATTCCCTGGAATCCACGCCGTGCCCAACCTGCCCGCTTCCAGGTCAGCTGGAGCTCCTGGCACTGCTCCCATCTCCCCTCCCAGGAGATCTGGGGGCTGATGGCTGTCCCACAAATCCTGCCCTGCACTCCAGTGCCACCAGACAGACGGTGCTGGTGCTGCTGCCCCTCCTCACCTGCAGGCAGGAGCAGGGGAAGGAAGGGCCACGCTCGGGGTCGCACTGAGAGCAAAGCTGTGCCGTGGTTTGGGATCACCTGCAATGAGAAACGACACGTTTGTGTTGCAGCACTCCCAGTAAATCTGCTCTGGGCTCCAGGAACAGCTTGTCACCGTCAGCACATGGCAGCAGGACTGCAAAGGAACCTTTGGAGAGACGGTTTGGAACCGGGAAGGCTGAAAAAGGAGACAGGAGGGATGGGGGGGTTGGGAAAAAAAAAGGCAACAGATACCACACGGTACAAAATAGTAATTATTTATATTTTCAAAAAGAAAAAAAAAAAGTTACCAGCTATTTTGAAACATCTTTTCCTGTAAGAAGTGACTAATAGAAAGGAACAGGACTGGCTCCTATACAGTCGGCAAGTCAGGTACAAACAGTTGTTAAGAATCATTTTAGCAACTCAGGGACTTCAGACGCAGCATTCATCAACAATAAAATTTATCTTTTTTTTTTTTGTTGCTGTTGTTGTTTTTTTTTTCTTAAAAAAAGGGGGAGGAGGGGGGAGAAAAAAAAAAAGCAGGGAAAAATGCCAAAAAACATCTCCCACGATATTTAAAACAGAAACCGTTGCTCTCCTCAGGCAAAGGGCTTCCCAGTCCTTTCAAAGCACAGCCTCTCACTGCCCCCTGCACTCCAACCTGACATTTATAGAAAAGGGAGGGGGGTTATCCTTTGTTGTTGTTTTTTTTTTTTTTTTCAATAACATACAAGTGCTACTAACAGAGAAAACTGATCTTCTTGTTGCTGGATGGCAATAGGGAGTTGCACAAACGTCCAGTTTTTAGCTCAGCTGGAAGGACTCGTTTAACTTTTGATATAAATACTACTGGAGCTCCCATCAGGTAATTAATTCCTTTGCCAAAACCTCAGGGAAATCCTTTTTTTCCTCGTTGTTGTTGGTTTTTTTTCACTCTCCAATGTTCTCCAAGGCCCAAATGTCCTCCTGCTCCAGGCATCCCCCGTTTGTTCTGTGCTGCCAGACGCAGAGACGTTGGTTTGCCCGGTGCCAACGCCGGGGTCAGCCCCGTTCAGGCCGGGGCCTGATCCCGACCCGGGGCTCAACTGACTTCAGCCAGGTGAAGGGAACACACAGACGACGCAGCGACAGGGATTCAGAAGGTTGAACAGCCCCAGAGCCCCCACCCTCCCCCCTCTCCCAAAGTTACTTGGTGCTGTTTGAAAAAGTCTGGATGTCACGGAGCAGCCTCTTCCCCCCAACAACAGAGTAAAAGCTCCACAGATTTCGCTGTCTACCTGGTGGTCAAGGTTTCAAGGCGGCCCCAGCTGGAGCCGCTTCCAGGAAAAAAAAAACACATGGGGTGAGGTGTGGGGCAGGGCTTTAGGATTGCTTCAGTCGCTTCCGGGGCGGCCCCAGGAAGGGACACTGTGCCGAGGCCAAGGAGCGATAGGCCTCGGCCACCAGGTGGGGGTGGGACACCACCATGGACTTCCAGCCCGACGTCTCCATGACATCCGAGGCGTGGCTGCAACGGAGAAGAGAGAACAGGCCCGAGTTACCCACGGGGGTCAAACATCAGCTGAAGATCCCTTCCACTGAACATCCTTTGCCACCCGAGGTTTTCAGCTCCTGCTTCAGGAGATCGGGGTCGACCTTTGGAGATTCCAAGGTCTGGCCCTGCTGGAGCAATTTTAGGCTGGGCAGTCCTTCAGCTGAAGGAGGAACAGCCCAGCTGGGATGGCAGGTGGGGACAGAGGAACAGAGTGCTCACCCACCCTGACTCCTCAGCACTGGAGTGTTTTAGATCAACACAGAGAGTGCTGAGAAAAACCCTGTTAACTGATCGACAGGACTGCAAATGCCTCCAGCTATCAAAGCAGTCAGCAGTCACTTCACATCTGCTGTGGATGAGGAGCTGTAACCAGACCCACAGTGCAGAATTATGGAATGGTTTGGGCTGGAAGGGTCTTTAAAGCCCATCCAGTGCCACCCCTGCCATGGGCAGGGACACCTTCCACTAGCCCAGGTTGCTCCAAGCCCCGTCCAGCCTGGCCTTGGACATTTCCAGGGATCCAGGGGCAGCCACAGCTTCTCTGGGCAACCTGTGCCAGGGCCTCCCCACCCTCCCAGGGAAGGATTTCTCCCCAGTATCCCATCTAACCCTGCCCTTGCAGTGGGAAGCCACTTCCCCTGGTTCTATCACTCCAGGATGATTCCAATACCAGGAACTACCTGATATTCAACTACCTAAATGTTCCTGTGATTTCAGGAAGACCCACAACAGCTCACAGTTCTGGACAGACCCAGAGGACAAGACCAACCTGTCCTCAAGGCAATGCCATGTCTGGGATGGCAGAAGAATGAAGGATCACACTGGGAAAACTTAAAATAGCAAAGGAACAGAGGAGACCCTTCCCTGCGTGGGACAACAACCAACATTTGCCTCTGGCCTTCCCAGCCAAGGAGCTGAGGGAGGAAGGAGCTCTGAGGCCAGGCAGGGCCAGCAGGGCCAGCAGTCATGGAACTGAGGGAGGAAGGAGCTCTGAGGCCAGCAGGGCCAGCAGTCACTCACTAGTTGATGAAGTCCACGGCCTGGGTCTTGAGCTGGTCAGCACTGTGCAGGTCAGCCAGGATGAGGATCTCGGCCGCGTTCTCCACGGACAGGTTACTGCACAGGGCGTACTGCAACACAGGGGACATGGTCACACCAGGGACATGGTCACACTGGGTGTACTGCAACACAGGGGGCATGGTCACACCAGGGACATGGTCACACTGGGTGTACTGCAACACAGGGGACATGGTCACACCAGGGACATGGTCACACTGGGTGTACTGCAACACAGGGGACATGGTCACACCGGGGACATGGTCACACTGGGTGTACTGCAACACAGGGGGCATGGTCACACCAGGGACATGGTCACACTGGGTGTACTGCAACACAGGGGGCATGGTCACACCAGGGACATGGTCACACTGGGTGTACTGCAACACAGGGGACATGGTCACACCAGGGACATGGTCACACTGGGTGTACTGCAACACAGGGGACATGGTCACATTGGGGACATGGTCACACTGGGTGTACTGCAACACAGGGGGCATGGTCACACCAGGGACATGGTCACACTGGGTGTACTGCAACACAGGGGACATGGTCACACCAGGGACATGGTCACACTGGGTGTACTGCAACACAGGGGACATGGTCACACCAGGGACATGGTCACACTGGGTGTACTGCAACACAGGGGACATGGTCACATTGGGGACATGGTCACACTGGGTGTACTGCAACACAGGGGACATGGTCACATTGGGGACATGGTCACACTGGGGTGTACTGCAACACAGGGGACACGGTCACACCGGGGACATGGTCACACCAGGACACCCAGCAGGGCAGGTGCAGCCTCAGCTCCTGCCCCTCAGCCCCAAAGCCCCCCAGCAGCCGCAGCCCCTGTGCAAGGTGCAGCAGGGCTGGACACGGGCTTTGAGCCCAGGAGGGCTGTGCCTGAGCACAGGATGAGCTCCCTGGGGATGTTTCCACCCCAGCAGCACTCTGACATAACTGCCTTGATGCTCTGAGAGTTCCACCCCATCATGGTGACATTCAAATGAGGAATTTTCAATGATGGCAACGTTTTGTCACGTAGGACTCTGACCCCAGCGATCCCAGCCGAGGCCCAGCTCAGAGCCAGGACAGTTTGCTCCCACCACGACAGCAAATCAAATTTACTTTCTAATCTGGACCGAGAAATAAACCAGTTTATTGGGCCAAGCCATTAGTTTAGAGGATTGTCTGTCAGTGGTTTAAAATGCAGCAAACTCTCCTTCTGTAAATGGAATATTCTCCTCCGTGCACATATTTTTTAGCTCTATTTTTGGCTGCAAATAGCTCAGTTTCTAATTACATTGGTAGGCAAAATTGGCTGTTCTGGTCTCTCAGGTACCAACATTTCCCCTTCCCCCCTTTCTTAATCACACCTAAACCCCCCACCCTTCCACCAGCACTGCCCCAGTGCTGCCACAGCATCTCCTGGGCTGAGAAAACGAGCTTTGGGTTGGTTTTGGTATAATTACATATTTCCCCCCAGAGACAGGAGGAGCTCAGAAGAAGCTGTTTCAGTCTCCTGGGTAAATATTGGATGTTTTATGTGCTTTCACCAAAGATTTTTTTTTTTTTATTTCTGCTTTTAAAAGACACAGAATGAGTTGAAAAGGGAAAAAACCCCACAACTATGGTATAAGCCAGGAAAGTCAAAATTAAAGCCACTCTGTCCTTAATGTACTGCTGCTTCTTTCTTATTTACTCAAGAGTAAGTAAGAAAGGTGGTTGTGAGCTCTCAATCAATACCCTTTAAATATTGAATAAACTATGTGGCAATGATTACAATCAGCCCAAGGATCTTGCATTAATTCCCTTCTTAGTTGCTGCAAAGGGAAGGAGGCCCAGCTGGCAAATCCACAGGGACTTCCAGCAGCTTCCAGTCACCCCATTTCCCTGGAGACCACACCAGGGCCTCCTCCAGTGCTCCCTTCCCTCTGGGATTGCCCCTGGCAAAGGCAAATGCACAGCACCACCTTCCCAGTCCTGGCCATGCATCCCTTTGGAGCCTCTCCTGGAGCTGGCAGGAGGCAGAGCAGCCTTTGGAGAGCTGGGAACAACCACACAGAAAAATATCCCTGTGGGTCCACCTGGAAACCTTCTTCTCACCCCCAGCTCAGGTGAGAGAACAGAGCTTAAAAAAAGCTTCAAAGTGAGCAGTGGACCCAGAAACTGCTGCCTGTGCTATTGTAAGAGCTGGATTTATCCAGCTGTGGGATGTTTGATGTGGATCTTCTGTGAGAGGGACCTCAGACAACACTAGGGTTACCTGTCAGCCACAACCAGCTCCAGGAACCTGCCCAGCCCCATGGAGGCTCCTGCAGGGAGCTCCAAGCCCACTCTGGAAAGGAAAAACATAATTCCCAGTCCTGTCACCTCCCCAAAATCCCAACTCTACCTTGTCAGCAGCTGCCAGCAAGTCATCAGCCATTTTGTCAAGATTTGGAGCCTTCCCAGTATAAATAAAACACATCATTTCCTTAAAAACTTCCGGCTCCACATCATTGATTTCAACCCGATTCTGCAACAGGAAAACGAAGCTTATTAAGATCCTGCCAGGGCTTCCTCCTCCCCCAGACTCCTTCAGGATTCAGAGGCAAACTATTCAGAATGAGCAGTGCAAAAAAAGAAACAGAAAAAGATGTGGATGGAGTAAGAAAAATTCTGAGTTGTATTTCACCTTCTCTACTTCTCCCTGTCCCACCCCAGACTCTTTCCCAAGAGGAACAAAGGTACAAGTGCCTCCTTGATCCCTGTCTTCCTCCCTTCAGGGCAGCTGAAGCAGAGAGGTGCATCTAATGTGAGAAAGACAGTTAAGAGGTGACCAAAATCACAAACACAAGGGAAGTGCTCCGAGCAGGAGCTGACTGGAGAGCCATTCTGCAGCTGGAGAGGTTCTCCTCCCCTCAGGGTCTCTTACCTTTTTACTCTCCTCCATCTCGTGCTCAAACATGGCGCTGAACACTGGGGAACGTGCTGTGAGGGAAAACAAAACACAGTTGGAAAGGCTCCTCTGTCCTCAGGGGGGGCTGAGCCTGGCTCAGCAACACCTCAGCAACTGAGAAACCCTCCCCATGGACTGGGGCTGCCAGAGCTTCCAGCTGGGGAGGGGAGGATTCACATCCTTCCAGCAAGGCTGGAGAGTCCCGGGGTGGGAAGGTGTTTCTTGGCTTGGCAGGAAGGTATTCCTTGGAAATGTGCTAAGTTCTCCTTACAAATGCTTTAGGAATGTTTTAGAGTACCCTACAGCCACAAAAAACGCTCCCACTGTCCTTGTCAAAGGAGCAGACAGGCAATTACAAACCAAGTGGGGATTTCCTCTCCACCTGGAACAGCTCACAAACCACTCTGGTACCACAGCTCTTTGATAAAGGAGCTGCAGGAGCCTCCTTTAAAGATGAAAGAAGTCCAAAAACCCCACTGCCCATCAGGTTGTTGGCTCCTGTTCTGCTAAGAACTCCGGCTCCCACAGAGTTAAAATCCATCTTGTTGCCTGTTTCCTGATTTCTGTGTTTTATGGAACAGAACATGAATAGTGACGGGACAGGACAAGGGACAGAGGGTTCCCACTGCCAGAGGGCAGGGTTGGATGGGATATTGGGCAGGAATTCTTCCCTGTGTGGGCCCTGGCACAGGGTGCCCAGAGGAGCTGTGGCTGCCCCAGCCCTGGCAGTGTCCAAGGCCAGGCTGGAGCACCCTGGGCCAGTGGAAGGTGTCCCTGCCTGTGGCAGAGGCTGGTTGAGCTTTAAGTTCCCTTCCATCCCAACCCATCCCACGATTCCAGGGCCAAACACCCACCTGCCAGGATGGCTTTGTGCCCCTTGAACTCCTGGCCTGCCACGCAGAGGCAGCAGTCTGTGAACCGCGAGTTCTCCCAGAGCCCGCCCAGCTCGTCGGCCAGGCGGCACTCGGGCACCTTCACCATGTTCATGGTGTTCTGGCCAGAGATGTTCACTGAGTCCTGCACCACACTCACCTGCAGGGGAGGCAAAGGCAAAAACACCCTCAAAGACACGCATGGAAAGAGGGCTCTCCCTCCAGGAGGGGTTTATGGCCAGGGGGACGCAGAGCAAACCCCAGCACAGTCACTGCAGGGTTAAAAACGTGCCCGTTTTAAAGCACCTTTGCTCCTCTGTTCAGAGATCCCTGCACCAGTGCCCATCCCAAACCCTAAATGCCACCAGCAGGTTTCCTTCTCAACCCCAAACCAGCAACTGAGCCGTAACTTTGTCAGACGGTCTCCTAACGAAGCAGAACCTTATTTTCCTGCTTTTCCAGACACCACACCTGACCTAGTTTTCCCCTTCTATCAACACTGTGAAACCCTCCCCAATCAATAATGCAACAGACAACAGGCCACATGAAAATGAAGTACACACAGAGTTTTTATAACCCAGCACAGGAGCCACAAGGGCAGTGGCTGACTCCTGAAATGTCCTCCTGCTTCTCCTTCTGCACCTCAGCAGTTCAGTGCTCCTGTCACGCCACAAAATACAATTAAAACCCACCTAAACAGCAAGTTTAAAAAAAAAAAGAAAAAAAGAAAATCCAGCTTTATGTCAAATAATTAGGAGGATCTGGGGAAGGCAGAGAGATTCCTAATCAGCTGCTCTGAGGCAGGACCAGCGTGGCTGCTGAACCTCCTTCACCGAGGGCCCACTGAGCACCCAACCATTGTCAGGGCTGCAGGAAATCAGGCAGAGCCCAATTAGAAAAGATCAGAGTGACTAATCCAGCCCTGCTGTAGAAGGAATAAAGCAGGGAGATTGACAGGGAAGAGACGTGAGACTATTCCCTGGATTTGCTGGCGAGTCCAAGTTAAATTCCACCTCTGTTAATAACCAGTGGCCAAAGAATAATGGACAGCAGAGGAAGCTCCACAGTGCGGAGAAGAAGGAAATCATGAAGTGAGAGGGAGGAAAAGGAAAGGGGAAAACTGTCAGAACACACCCCAGCTCCTGAGAAAGCTGCAGGGGGGCTCTGGGGGCACATTTTGTGTAAAGCACACAAGATTCACAACCAAACAAGTATCAGATGCCAGAGGACACCACGGACCAGCCACAGCACATGAGGAGAAGCCAAAGTTCCTCATCATTCACCTGAGAGCTGCATCATCCCCCTGTCCTGTGACATCCACAGCAGCAAAGTGGACTCCAGGATGGGTGAAAACTCATCAGGTGCATTAAAAGGGAATTCTAAGATGCAGATCCCCTGTTGGAAGTCCAACACGGATCACAGAGCAGCCAAAAAACTGTGTCTCAAATCCACAAATAAATCCTCTTCATACATGAAATAAAGCCAGTTATTCCATGGCTTTCTACTGGATTCCAGCCTCAGATGTTAAAAGAGAGAAGGATTTGCTTAAGCTGTTTTCAACATCTCAGCAAGGGAACCAACACCACCCAGAGCTCAGAGAAGAGCTGCTGCCAGAACCTCGGGAACACCTCCCTCCTGGGAGCCTGACTGCAAGGATATTTACCTCTGCTGCTGGAATGTAATTTGAGCAGCAAAAAGCAATGCAGTTGGGATATGAACAACCAAGCCCACCTGCAAAACAAGGGCCTGAAAAATCCCCAAACTGATAAGGAAATGAAGTCAGGTCTGAAATGTTTGACAAGGACCATCATTCTCTGGCCCAACAGCATTTCCAGGGAGAATTATCCACGCTCAGCACCGGCCATGAGCAGAGAGCAAAGGGCTTCTTCCTTCCAGCTTCAATAAAGAACCTTGTGGTGTGCAGGAATCACAGATATCTGCACTTGAAAGGCACCTCCACATCCAGTGTTCCCAACTCCTTTGGGAGCTCCTCCATCCAGAGCTGGAAGCACAGATGGAGCAGCATCATTTGGCACCTGTGGCCAGCAGGGAAGGATCAGGAGAGCGCACGGCTGGAATGCTAAGAGAGTTATAAACTCAGGGAGAAAAGGGAAAAAGAGGAGAAAAAGGAGGCAGGGGGAAAAAAACCAAACCAAACCAAGGTGCTGGAAGTTCTCAGCAAACTGTTTCCAGACAGCAAAACCTTCTGGTATCAGTGACCTTCAGATCCCTCACAGAGCAGATCCCAAGGGCAGGTGCAGCCAAGAGCGAGGTTCCTCCTCCTCCAGAACAACCCAAACCACTGAAGCTTCTGAAGGGAACAATTCAGCAAAGGGTGCAGTGCCTTGATCAGGACTAGTTGCCAAGACTACTGTGGATCTGGGGTTTATGTAGATTGTGTCTCACAGATTCCCTCCTCAGACGTTCGTTTTTGGGCTCCACCCAACAAGTGTGAGGGTTTTTGGCTCTTTTACCACGAAGGAAAGAGGAACTGCCAGACCTACAGAGGTGTCACACAGGGCTCTGTCCTCCTCTCCCCCCTTACTGCTCCAAGTGTTCAGGAAGGGCTCCCTCCTTCACTAATAATTCATGTCACTGCTTAAAATACACATCCCTGAGGTGTTTGTTCATTTAAACACGTGCAGCCTTGGAAGGGCCAAGCAAAACTGAAAAAAACAAAAAAACCCAAACCAAATCCTTGTTGAACAACTTAGATTGAAGCTTCCCTTTCATTCCTGAACAAAAGAAAAGATTCCCATTAAAAAAAAAAACAGTGCAGGAGATCCAAAGGGAGAACAACTTGTTCCACCTGTCTTCTGGCAAAAATCACAGCTCCAGGAGGGATTTTGCAGCTAAAAAGACAACGGAAGTAAAACAGAAGGAGCCCTGAAGACATTAAATCAGAGTTTAAATTTGCTCTTTAAGGTTCCTAAACTTAAATATCTGGTTTTAGAAATAACTGGCCTGAAATAAGTACCAGTGAAATAATAATGCTGTAAGCAATTGTAGGAAAGTACAAACACAATGAAGGGAAAATTGTGATTACTGTAAAATTCCTTTCTCTTGTATTTTTCCTTTTGTTGGCTGCATGGACACATTTCAGAAAATAAAGAAAACTCTTTTTTATTCAGCAGGCAAGTGACAAACAGGCCAGTCCCCACTACAGAGCTAGTGGTGCTTATTATCCCAAGTGAGCTTCGACTTAGGGAGCACAAACAGATGGATGATAACACCAAACCAGGAGCAAAATGATAATCAAACTTAGCCTGATTCCTATCATCAGCCCAGGTAAAAACCAAACACAAAGTAGCCAGAAAAGAAATGGAAGTGAAGTGGGATGAATCACAGAGAGGACAAAGCCACCAGCCACACACACACAGATAAAACCCGAGTGTCACACAAACACCCAGCATCGCTCTGACACCTCTGACTCCTTAAAAGCAAGGATGAGAAAGGAGGTCAGGTCTGCCCTCAGCTAATGGAAGTGCTTTCACTGCACAGGCTGCCTTACCTCACAGAACAGAGTGAGTTTGTCATCTGGAAGGAGTCCGTTGGCCTCATCCAGCAGGAAATCTCTCCTGATGAATTTCTTGAAGCCCCAGTCCTTGCCTTGCACGAATCGATAGGCACGCTGGCTCTCTGAGGACAGGGGGTCAGGGCCAGGCTGGGGCAGGCACAGCTGCAGCACCCACCCCACAGCACTGATCCCATAGCACTGACCCCACAGCACCCACCCACAGCACCCACCCCACAGCACCGACCCACAGCACCCACCCCACAGCACTGATCCCATAGCACTGACCCCACAGCACCCACCCCACAGCACCCACCCCACAGCACCCACCCACAGCACCCACCCCACAGCACCCACCCCACAGCACCCACCCCACAGCACCCACCCCACAGCACTGATCCCATAGCACTGACCCCACAGCACTGACCCCACAGCACTGACCCCACAGCACTGACCCCACAGTACCCACCCACAGCACCCACCCACAGCACCCACCCACAGCACCCACCCACAGCACCCACCCCACAGCACCCACCCCACAGCACCCATCCCACAGCACCCATCCCACAGCACCCACCCCACAGCACCCACCCACAGCACTGATCCCATAGCACTGATCCCATAGCACTGACCCCACAGCACTGACCCCACAGCACTGACCCCACAGCACCCACCCACAGCACTGACCCCACAGCACTGACCCCACAGCACCCACCCACAGCACTGACCCCACAGCACTGACCCCACAGCACCCACCCACAGCACCCACCCACAGCACCCACCGCACAGCACCCATCCCACAGCACCCACCCCACAGCACCCACCCCACAGCACCCACCCCACAGCACCCACCCACAGCACTGACCCCATAGCACCAACCCCAGAGCACACTCAGGGTTGTTTTACACACCCAGAGCACACTCAGGGTTGTTTTTACACACCCACAGCACACTCAGGGTTGTTTTTACACACCCACAGCACACTCAGGGTTGTTTTTACACACCCCAGAGCACACTCAGGGTTGTTTTACACACACAGAGCACACTCAGGGTTGTTTTACACACCCAGAGCACACTCAGGGTTGTTTTACACACCCAGAGCACACTCAGGGTTGTTTTTACACACCCAGAGCACATTCAGGGTTGTTTTTACACACCCAGAGCACACTCAGGGTTGTTTTTACACACCCAGAGCACATTCAGGGTTGTTTTTACACACCCAGAGCACACTCAGGGTTGTTTTTACACACCCAGAGCACACTCAGGGTTGTTTTACACACCCAGAGCACACTCAGGGTTGTTTTTACACACCCAGAGCACATTCAGGGTTGTTTTTACACACCCCAGAGCACACTCAGGGTTGTTTTACACACCCAGAGCACACTCAGGGTTGTTTTACACACCCAGAGCACACTCAGGGTTGTTTTACACACCCCAGAGCACACTCAGGGTTGTTTTTACACACCCAGAGCACACTCAGGGTTGTTTTACACACCCATGGCTTTTGTCTCCTCTCCTTTGGCGTTGAGGATGGAGAACTTGAACTTGGCTCGGACCTCGCTCTTGGGGCAGCTCACCAGCAGCAGGTACAGGGACAGGTAATCCTTGCTCTCCTCATCCAGGCCCTTGGGGTTCACACGCAAACACCTGCAACGACACGGCAGCAGCATTGGCAGCAACTCTGGAGCTCCAAGGAAAGGGCAGGGCAGGACTGCCACTGCAAACTGGGCAGGGCTGTCACTGCAAACTGGGCAGGACTGCCACTGCAAACTGGGCAGGGCTGTCACTGCAAACTGGGCAGGGCTGTCACTGCAAACTGGGCAGGACTGCCACTGCAAACTGGGCAGGACTGCCACTGCAAACTGGGCAGGGCTGCCACTGCAAACTGGGCAGGGCTGCCACTGCAAACTGGGCAGGGCTGCCACTGCAAACTGGGCAGGGCTGTCACTGCAAACTGGGCAGGACTGCCACTGCAAACTGGGCAGGACTGCCACTGCAAACTGGGCAGGACTGCCACTGCAAACTGGGCAGGGCTGTCACTGCAAACTGGGCAGGGCTGTCACTGCAAACTGGGCAGGGCTGCCACTGCAAACTGGGCAGGACTGCCACTGCAAACTGGGCAGGTCAGAACTGTCACTGCAAACTGGGCAGGACTGCCACTGCAAACTGGGCAGCAAACACATTGTGTTAACACCAACACCAGGAAATGATGGATGGGGAAATAAACTGGAGCTGTGTTAAATCTGTATGTCCACATGGATAATAAACAGGTAGGAATGTGGGTAACCCAAAAAAACACATGGAAAAGAGCAGGGGGAATGGTTGGAAAAGCACCCGGGATGGCAACTTTCACAAAAGGGCAACCCAAAAAAAACCCACAGGGAAAAGAGGAAGGAGAATGGTCGGAATTACTGAAAAGCAACCCCCCCAAAAAAAAAAAACCCAAGGAATAGAGGGAGTCTGGTTGGAATTACTGAAAAGCACCCTGGATGTCAACTCTCCTAAAAGGAAAGCGAAAGAAATATTGGACTGGAGGCCACGGATTCGAGGAAGTGCAACAAATGTGGAGAAGTGGCAGAGAAAATCCCACAGGAAGCAACTGAAAGGGAAAAGGGGTTTCTGGAAGGCTGGTTTTTACAGAAAACACAACACCAGGGCAAAAGGGAAACTACTCCTGTGTGAAGAAAAGTGGTAAGTGCAGGAAGGGGCCACTCCTGAGCACTTCCATGACCTGGAACTTGGCAGAGCATCCACCAAAGCACAAACCAGGCCAGCTGAGGGAACAGCTCCCACACACAGGCACCCGGAGCCGGCACATCCAGATGTTCCAGGAGAGCTGAGCAGCAAAGGTTACAAAGGTAATGGTTTAACAAGGAGCAGGCCAAGGAAAGCACAGCTCTGCCACCCAAAGGCAGGAACACACACTGTACACCACAGACACACTGTACCCCACAGACACACTGTACCCCACAGACACACTGTACCCCACAGACACACTGTACACAGACACACTGTACCCCACAGACACACTGTACACCACAGACACACTGTACACCACAGACACACTGTACACCACAGACACACTGTACACAGACACACTGTACCCCACAGACACACTGTACACAGACACACTGTACACCACAGACACACTGTACACCACAGACACACCGTACACCACAGACACACTGTACCCCACAGACACACTGTACCCCACAGACACACTGTACCCCACAGACACACTGTACACAGACACACTGTACACAGACACACTGTACACAGACACACTGTACACCACAGACACACTGTACACCACAGACACACTGTACACCACAGACACACTGTACCCCACAGACACACCGTACCCCACAGACACACTGTACCCCACAGACACACTGTACCCCACAGACACACTGTACACAGACACACTGTACCCCACAGACACACTGTACACAGACACACTGTACCCCACAGACACACTGTACCCCACAGACACACTGTACACCACAGACACACTGTACCCCACAGACACACCGTACACCACAGACACACTGTACCCCACAGACACACTGTACCCCACAGACACACTGTACCCCACAGACACACTGTACCCCACAGACACACTGTACACAGACACACTGTACCCCACAGACACACCGTACACCACAGACACACCGTACACAGACACACTGTACACCACAGACACACTGTACACCACAGACACACTGTACACAGACACACAGCAAAGTCTGTGGGGGCTGGCTGGCCCCAATCTGCACTCAGGAGGGTTAAAGAAAAAATGTAAGACCCTTCCTAACAGCCACAAGGGATGAACTCAGGAACTGGGTGTCCGTGGATGTGCTGGGGCCAACAGACTCACAGCACACACACACTCACAGCACACACACAGACTCACAGCACACACACAGACTCACAGCACACACACAGACTCACAGCACACACACACACTCACAGCACACACACAGACTCACAGCACACACACACACTCACAGCACACACACAGACTCACAGCACACACACACACTCACAGCACACACACACTCACAGCACACACACACTCACAGCACACACACACTCACAGCACACACACACACTCACAGCACACACACACTCACAGCACACACACACACTCACAGCACACACACACACTCACAGCACACACACACACTCACAGCACACACACACACTCACAGCACACACACACACTCACAGCACACACACACACTCACAGCACACACACACACACACACACAGACTCACAGCACACACACACACACACACACACACAGACTCACAGCACACACACAGACTCACAGCACACACACAGACTCACAGCACACACACAGACTCACAGCACACACACAGACTCACAGCACACACACACACTCACAGCACACACACACACTCACAGCACACACACACACACACACACACACAGCACACACACACACACAGCACACACACAGACTCACAGCACACACACAGACTCACAGCACACACACACACTCACAGCACACACACACACTCACAGCACACACACACACTCACAGCACACACACACACTCACAGCACACACACACACACACACAGACACACACACACACACACACAGACACACACACACACACACACACACACACTCTCACAGCACACACACCTTCTGAGCAAAGCCCACCCCGAGTTATGGAAATGACTCGAGAGCTCAGGGAAAAAAAGAGAGGTTTTAAAGGAAAGGAAAAGGCCCCAAATCCTGTCATCTTAAAGAAGAGGCAACTCCTGGGCAGGAGGAGTTACAGGACATTGGTCCTTCTCTTATCTCCACGTTCTCCCCACATTCACAAGAAGCTGCCATAAGGAGAAAGGTAATTACAGCAATAATGTTGAACTGCAGGATTCAGAGTGCAAGGAAAATTAACCTTTTTTTTTTGGAGTGCAGGGAAAAGTAACTTTTTAACAACATGGAGTGTTAGGGGCTGGAACTGGGAGGAGGAAGCAGAGCTGGAATACACTGGCTGGGCACCCTCGCTGCCTCGTATGGGCTTGTCAAGATAAATGTGTTTTTAAGGTAAATGTTGTTTTGTGTGGAGCACCAGGGCTTTCTCTCTGTGCACACGTGGTACAGCCAAGGAACAAGAACCCACGTGCAGTACAAGGATGGTTTTAAGTATTTCCTCTGTTCCAGAAGCCCAAATTCCATGCAGGAGCTGCACAACCAGGGGCTCTGTGTCTCACCATTTGAGCTTATCGTTGGCTCCAGATGAGAAGGTCGAGCTCTTGATGACCTCCCCCATCTCCTCCCGGCAGAAGCTGAAGTTGTTGATGGTCCACATGTAGGAGAACTTCACCACCTTGATCTGAGGAGACAGGGCAAGGGCAGGTTTAGGGTCACTCCCATCCAGCTCCCCCATCCTAAGGGCAAAAGCTGCACGGCTGACTGAGTGACCTGGATGAGGAACAACCCCAGGCACAGGGCACTGGGAATGGCTGGCACTGGCAATGGGAATGGCTGGCACGGGGCACAGGGCACTGGGAATGGCTGGCACTGGCACTGGGAATGGCTGGCACTGGCACTGGGAATGGCTGGCACTGGCACGGGGCACTGGGAATGGCTGGCACAGGGCACAGGGCACTGGGAATGGCTGGCACTGGCACTGGGAATGGCTGGCACTGGCACTGGGAATGGCTGGCACTGGCACGGGGCACTGGGAATGGCTGGCACAGGGCACAGGGCACTGGGAATGGCTGGCACTGGCACTGGGAATGGCTGGCACTGGCACGGGGCACTGGGAATGGCTGGCGTGGGGCACTGGGCTGCTCCAACTGCCTCCTCCAGGGCTCTGCCACCAGGCACAGGGAACATTTGGCTGTTGCCGTGGTAGCAACTGCTGTGTGTAACTGCCCTGTGTGTGTAACTGAGTGTGTAACTGCTGTGTGTGTGTAACTGAGTGTGTAACTGCCCTGTGTGTGTGTAACTGCCCTGTGTGGGTAACTGCCCTGTGTGTGGGTAACTGAGTGTGTAACTGCCCTGTGTGTGTGTAACTGCCCTGTGTGTGTGTGTAACTGCCCTGTGTGTGTGTGTAACTGCCCTGTGTGTGTAACAGAGTGTGTAACTGCCCTGTGTGTGTAACAGAGTGTGTAACTGCCCTGTGTGTAACTGCCCTGTGTGTGGGTAACTGAGTGTGTAACTGCCCTGTGTGTGTGTAACTGAGTGTGTAACTGCCCTGTGTGTGTGTGTAACTGCCCTGTGTGTGTAACAGAGTGTGTAACTGCCCTGTGTGTGTGTAACTGCCCTGTGTGTGTGTAACTGCCCTGTGTACCTGCTGTGTGTGTAACTGCCCCTCCACAGCAGGACACTCAGCCCGGGTGACACCTCTGAACTCCACATCCCTTCCCACAGGCTCCAATCCCGCTAAGGTGGAACACCTGGGCACAGGTGTGTAAGGTGTGCACTCACCTGTGTGTAGCACCAGCTCTCTGTACAGGTGTGCACAGGTGTGTAAGGTGTGCACTCACCTGTGTGTAGCACCAGCTCTCTGTACAGGTGTGCACAGGTGTGTACAGGTGTGCACAGGTGTGCACAGGTGTGCACTCACCTGTGTGTAGCACCAGCTCTCTGTACAGGTGTGTACAGGTGTGCACAGGTGTGTAAGGTGTGCACTCACCTGTGTGTAGCACCAGCTCTCTGTACAGGTGTGCACAGGTGTGCACAGGTGTGCACAGGTGTGCACTCACCTGTGTGTAGCACCAGCTCTCTGTACAGGTGTGCACAGGTGTGCACAGGTGTGCACAGGTGTGCACTCACCTGTGTGTAGCACCAGCTCTCTGTACAGGTGTGCACAGGTGTGTACAGGTGTGTACAGGTGTGCACTCACCTGTGTGTAGCACCAGCTCTCTGTACAGGTGTGCACAGGTGTGCACAGGTGTGCACAGGTGTGCACTCACCTGTGTGTAGCACCAGCTCTCTGTACAGGTGTGCACAGGTGTGCACAGGTGTGCACAGGTGTGCACTCACCTGTGTGTAGCACCAGCTCTCTGTACAGGTGTGCACAGGTGTGCACAGGTGTGCACAGGTGTGCACTCACCTGTGTGTAGCACCAGCTCTCTGTACAGGTGTGCACAGGTGTGTACAGGTGTGTACAGGTGTGCACTCACCTGTGTGTAGCACCAGCTCTCTGTACAGGTGTGCACAGGTGTGTAAGGTGTGTAAGGTGTGCACTCACCTGTGTGTAGCACCAGCTCTCTGTACAGGTGTGTACAGGTGTGTACTGGTGTGTACTGGTGTGTACTGGTGTGTACTGGTGTGTACAGGTGTGTACAGGTGTGCACTCACCTGTGTGTAGCACCAGCTCTCTGTACAGGTGTGTACAGGTGTGTAAGGTGTGTAAGGTGTGCACTCACCTGGGTGTAGCACCAGCTCTCTGTACAGGTGTGCACAGGTGTGCACAGGTGTGCACAGGTGTGTAAGGTGTGTAAGGTGTGTAAGGTGTGTAAGGTGTGTAAGGTGTGTAAGGTGTGCACAGGTGTGTAAGGTGTGCACTCACCTGTGTGTAGCACCAGCTCTCTGTACAGGTGTGTACAGGTGTGTACAGGTGTGCACTCACCTGTGTGTAGCACCAGCTCTCTGTACAGGTGTGCACAGGTGTGCACAGGTGTGCACAGGTGTGTACAGGTGTGTACAGGTGTGTACAGGTGTGCACTCACCTGTGTGTAGCACCAGCTCTCTGTACAGGTGTGCACAGGTGTGTACAGGTGTGTACAGGTGTGTACAGGTGTGTACAGGTGTGTACAGGTGTGTACAGGTGTGCACTCACCTGTGTGTAGCACCAGCTCTCTGCCACGGGCCCACTGGACATCTCTGCCGGAGGAGGGGGACTCGGTACCCTTGACATCGCCAGTTTGAAGCCTGAACAGTATCCACAACTCAGCAGAAGAAATTGAGACTTGATCCTCACCCTGGGGGTCCACAAAAAGGGGAAAAACCATGCAAACCAAGAACAAACGGATTTGAAAAATGCAGATTTTAAAGAGGTGGATTTTAAAAACGTTGAGTTAATTTTAAAGCCAACATTTTTAAAGGTAAGGGACATCAATGTGCACTCCAGGTTATTTGCTGCAGCTTTATTACATTCATCTTAAAATAACCACGACTCCTCCAAAGAAATTGAAATGTGCAGCTCTGTGCCATTGAAATCCAGCCCCATTTAGCTCTGGAGCTGCTGTGGAGCAGGAGACAACAACTTCTGATGTTATTCAGCTTATCCATCAGACCTGGAGCGACCCCCTGTGAGGGGAAGGTTTTCCCAGCAGGCAGGAGTGAATCCCGGATCCCCACAGCCAACTCCACAATCCTGGATCCCCACAGCCAACTCCACAATCCTGGATCCCCACAGCCAACTCCACAATCCTGGATCCCCACAGCCAACTCCACAATCCTGGATGGATCCCCACAGCCAACTCCACAATCCTGGATCCCCACAGCCAACTCCACAATCCTGGATCCCCACAGCCAACTCCACAATCCTGGATGGATCCCCACAGCCAACCCCACAATCCCAGATCCCCACAGCCAACCCCACAATCCCAGATCCCCACAGCCAACTCCACAATCCCAGATTCCCACAGCCAACTCCACAATCCTGGATGGATCCCCACAGCCAACTCCACAATCCTGGATGGATTCCCACAGCCAACTCCACAATCCTGGATGGATTCCCACAGCCAACTCCACAATCCTGGATGGATCCCCACAGCCAACTCCACAATCCCAGATTCCCACAGCCAACCCCACAGGGCTCTGCCATGGATCACATGATAGGGAAATGGGCAATGATGCCCAGACTGGAGTTTGAACAGCTGATTCCTGCAGTTGGTGGCATTTTAAGCTGCACCTCAATCACCTCACAGGTGGCAAAGGAGTTTGGGGTTTCTAAAGGCAAAATAAAAGTCTGAGCCTCAGAGACACGGGATTATTGAATATCCACTTTCATATCCCACATCCTTCCCTCCCAGACGGCCTGGACAGGCAGGTGGGAACAGAAACCCTGACGAGGTGCTGCTGGGATTGTGGGATGTCAGCACATCACCCCATTCTGGCTCCAAAACGGCCCAAAGGTTCCCCATTTTAAAGACTGTTCTATGATTTGGAAAACACTTCCAGCCTGGATTGTCAGAGCCTTCCACAGGTGCTTTCTGAGGCAGTTAAACACAGTTAAAAAGTGAGGCGATCAAACACCTGTCAGGGAGTGACATCACAGGGAATAAACGGGAATATCCATCACTGCCTCGTGCCAGAATTCCCTGAGAGGAAAACCGAGCTGCTGGCCTTGTTTGGGAGCAGGGGAAACACAGCAAAAAAATCACAACTGTCTCCTGAAAAGCTGCCTGTGCTGCTCCACCTTCAGATGCTGAATCACTGCTCCGGCCCAACAGTCAGGGTGTGGGAGAGGGAAGCACAGCTCAGCTGGAGGGTTGGTTTGCTCAGGAACACTCCATATTCCCCCGGTGAGACCTCCTCCCAAACAGCTGGGAAATAATCCGCAGATCACAATTATTTCTGGCCAGGAGAAGGGGCAGAAATATCAACAAAACACCAAATATTATCCTGGGCCCCCCTGCGAGCCCACATAGAGCCCTGGATATAAACAACAAACACTTCTCCTGGACACAGTTGGCATTACAGCTAAAACAGAGTCATTCTCACCCCAGCCACAGCCACTTCCAGAGGAAGACATTTCATCCAAGGACCAGAGCAGCCCCTTGGGAAGCACAGGAAATGTCCCCTTGTCACCTTGTCCTCCCAATTATCTCCTGACTTTACAGCTCAGAACTTCACCCGCTGCTGGAATCCACAGTAAAACCACCCTGGGAGAGCAGAGACTTGACCTCAGGGAGGTGGGGAACATCAGCTCCACAAATAATCCTGAAGGAGACCTCAAAACTACCTCACAACGACCTAAGAATTACTTTTGCTAAACAGCCTCATTTTCTACTCTCGAGGCAAACCAACTCCCCTGTAAGAAGCCAGCAGTTCCCTGCAGAAATTTCCAGGTGTATCCACTTTTCAGGGAGTTTTATTCAGCAAACACAACTTGGAGAAGTCTGTAAAGGAAGCAGATTTTTAATTAAGTGTTTCAAAAACGGAGTGGTTGCTCCTTGGACCAGCAACGCATCAAAGCCGACCCAAGAAGAGCAGGAGAGAGGAGCAGGACAGAGATAATTGGGGCAGTAAAACAAGAAGCACAGGAAAAGAGCATTATCTTCCTGAATTCTTCAAAGCCTTGGAAAGGGCAGTGGAAGGTGGGAATTCATGAAGAACAAGGGGGGGAAAGGGCAAGTGAACTGAGAGAGGGCAAAGTGGTGCTGTTAAAGCAGGGGATGCATCACTAAGTTTTCAGATTTACTGTGCACACTGAACAGCAACCACTCTCCTGCCCGGAATTCCAGGGACATGCAGCATTCCCAGGCCCTGCACCTGCTCTGGGTGAAAGGCAGGAGCCAGTCACTCCCAGGGGGCTCAGAGGGTGCCCAAAGCTGCCCAATTATTAACAGGGAGGAGCAGAACGGGCTGCAGGGAGGGAGCAAACAACCTGTTCCCACAAAACCGGGCTCCAGGTTGGACACCAACACTGGGGAGAGGGGGAAGCGACCCAGGGAAAAGCCAGGTCTTGAAGGGAATCCTGGATTACAAAAGGGAAAGGCTGGAAACAAAGAAATGGGAACAAGAAGTCAATCACCTCCTGGAAAAAAACCCAATAAAGGAGTGGCATGAATGGGGTTGAACAGATTTGATGGGCCTGAATTAGATAATTCACACCAAAACAGGGGCTGTGAACGAAGGGTGCACAATTCCCAAACCCAGGAGGGGGCACAATTCCCAAACCCAGGAGGGGGCACAATTCCCAAACCCAGGAGGGGGCACAATTCCCAAACCCACGAGGGGGCACAATTCCCAAACCCAGGAGGGGGCACAATTCCCAAACCCACGAGGGGGCACAATTCCCAAACCCAGGAGGGGGCACAATTCCCAAACCCAGGAGGGGGCACAATTCCCAAATCCACGAGGGTGCACAATTCCCAAACCCAGGAGGGGGCACAATTCCCAAACCCACGAGGGGGCACAATTCCCAAACCCACGAGGGGGCACAATTCCCAAACCCACGAGGGGGCACATCCCACCTCCCTTGCTCTGAAATCCCCCAAAAAGCTCCTCCTTAACCTGTGGAACAGCACAGACAGTGCTGAGCTGCAAGTGCCATCCCGAGCTCCATTCCCAGCCTTCAGGCCCAGGAGGAGGGACTGGAAACCCTCCCAACCCCAGCCCAGGGATAACAGGAATGACCTGGCAGCCAAGGAATTCTGGGGCACAATAATGGGATCCTTCAGAGCAAACCAAACCTGGGGGTCATTTGGGAGCTGCTCTGAGCCACCACTCCTGGTTTCACCATATGTTTCCCTCTTCCTTAACTCTTCCTACTTCCACCTAATCCTCTTGAGATGCTTAAGGCTTAAACCTTCCAAACTGTTCCTCTAATCTTCCTCATAATTTTTTAATGCAGATCATCAGCATGTTAAAAAGAAATAAATCTCTTACTCCTTTTTTTTTTCCCCTTCCCCAGTTCTGCACCCCTTTTCCCTCCTGGCAATGCACTGCTGTTCCTTTGCCTCCTCTCCCAAGGTAAAATGTTATTTAAACTCGCCAGCTCAGGCCTCAGAGAAACCCTCAGCCTGGCAGGAGATCTCGTTTGGGGAAAGAAAGGTTTGTTATTGCCCAGGAAACTCTTTTTATTTGAGATTCTCCCCCCCAGGCAGAATCATAACAAGGATTTTATGGCCTGGCTTTGTTGGAGGGTAAATGTTACCTGTCACCTGCCACTTGAGCAATTCTTTAAACCCTAAACCACTTGTACTTCTACAGTCAGCTTTCAAACGGGATTTCTCGTGGGTTTGAGGGTGGTAGACCCCCCCAAATGACCTTTAGCCTGGCTTTGGTGCTGGCAGACCCCCAAACCCGAGGTCCCTTGTGCTCTGGGGTGTCAGACCCCCAAAAACTGAGGTTCCTCATGGCCTTGGTCCTGGCAGACACCCCAAAATGACCTTTATTGTGGATTTGATGGGGGTAGATCCCCCAAAAATGAGGTTCCTCACGGAATTGAGAGTGGTAGACCCCCCAAAATGACATTTTATCCCAGTTTGGGGTGTTGGAGGAGCCCCAAAAACGAGGTTCCTCATGGTCAGGAGTCTTGGTAACCTCCCAAAACCATGAAAACCCAGCAAACTCCATCCTGGGGAAAGTTCCCTGCCAGCAGCATTTCCCTCCCTCTGGAGGTTGTTCAGCTCCTGTCAGACAAACCCCTCACACCCCTCCAACCCCAGCAGATCCAGGGAGTGGGAACAACAGGGAGAAAATGCCCGAGAGGTTGATGTGCAATCAGTGCCAGCCCTGGGATCCCCCTGAGCCTGGATTTCCAGGACCTTCCAGCCACCCCAACCCTGGGAGCCCTCCTGGAACATTTCCCTGGACATCCTTCTCCGAGTTCCTCAAAACCAGCTCCAGCTGAAACGCAGTGCTTTTCATTATTATTATGATGATGATGATGATGATGGAAATTCAGCTCGGAAATGATCAATTTAGAGATTAAAAAGCGTGGTCAAAACTAGACATCAAACTGCTACTGGATTCTTTCCCTCCTTGCAGCTGCAGCAGCTCCAAAATGGTTGGAAAAACTGTTATAATTTAAATTTACAGACCATGTGATTGTCAAATAAACCCTCTCTCAGAACCAGCACAGGATGCTTCTTCCCAACAGAAAACTCACCAAATAAGCTCCTATTTCTGAATAAACAGGAATTACAGGCACCCTGAGCCTCCTGTTTGCAGCCCATCCCACCAGGAATTCGTTGTGGGCAGGGAGAATCCTTTATTTTCTATTGGGTTTAGTCTTTTCTCTGACCTTATCAAACATCAGCAAGGGGAGGAAGGAGAGGAAGGAGATGGGAGTCAAATTCCAACCAACCTCCCCCTCCAACCCACCCCCATTTTCCTCCCAAACCAGCAGCTGTGTTTTCTCTGAAGGGCATCACACCAATTTCAGTGACCACAAGTTAATATTCTTACACCAACATAAAACAAAAATCACACCTGACAAAAATCACTCTGAAAATAATAATGATTATTATTGTAATAATTCACCTACACCCACGTTTGGATATCCCAACTGTTCAAAACTAAGATTGTTGGATTAATAAGACAAAGAGTAAAAAAAAAAACCTAAACCACCAATTTTAAATCATACAAGTTATAAATCTTTACTACTGAGTAAAACTGGGACTTTTATCCCACTGGCAGCTCACTGGGATCTTATTTTCCAGGAAAAAGAGCCCTGGAGGGTGATTTCCAAACCTTCTGGCCCCAAACACCCCCAGTGACAGAGTGGGAACAGTCACAAGCTGACAAGAAAACCTGAGTAATTTGTCTCTCTCTTAAATGCAGGAAAAACACCATCCCCTGAATTTCATTTACTGCCCAAAAGTGCTTCTAAGAAATGCAGCAAATGTGGTTTTCAAGCACAGCCTGGTGAGGCTGAACAATTCCAGGAGAAAAAGTGGTGGGGAATGAAGGCCCCAACAGAGTCTCCCCCCTTGCAAACCACTGTTACAGTTGTATAGACAATTATGACCTGATTTATGATTTATTGAACAGATTTCTGTAGCAATGTGGGGAAGGACAGTAATTAAAGCTACACTTAAAAAACCACACATATTCTTAAACGATTTCTTCATCTGATGGAGTCCCACAAGCAAATGTTCACCTGTTCAGCTCTAAATCCAGTGTTTTTCTAGACCATTTCCTATGCCATTTTTCTGAGATATCAGTTCTCTTCACAGCCCTGATGGATATATTCACGTTTCTGCTCATTTTTGAGGTAGTTTATTGGTAAATACAACAACCTGGGCTTTGTGGGAAGGAGGAAAACACCTCCCCAGCTACACATCCCTGCTTAACCCCCCAGTCAGTTTGTGACCCTCTCCAAGCCCCAAGTGTTTCTGGCTAAAGCCATTCTTAAGGTCCACAGTCATAAAAATGAACCTATGCAGTAAATCTGTGACACAGAAAAGCTGAGATCTCAACATAAAAATGTCAGTACTATTCTAACTCAGCAGGTAAAAGTCACCAGGAACCCACTGGCTCCTACATCCGAGGCCAAAGCAGCACCTTCCAGGCAGGGACTGGGGTTGGGATGTTCAATCCCTCCCCTGACCCCCACTTTATAACCCCACAGACGCAGTGCACAGCTCACAGGGCACAAATTCTATAACCCCACAGATGCAGTGGGCAGCTCACAGGGCACAAATTCTATAACCCCACAGAGGCAGTGCACAGCTCACAGGGCACAATCCTGCAGCCAGGATTCCCTCACAGCACAAGCAGGAATTCCCAAGGATTTCCCAGGCATTTGCTACAGTTCAGTGTCTTTTCAGCCCTAAGAATGGGGAGGGAAAGAACCCCAAACCAAACCCAACCCCCCCAAATTCCATTTCACCTGTGTTATGTATTTCCTTGACTCCTCAGCTGTGAGACTTCCAGAGTCACTCACTGAATATCCCAATCCACCAGGATCAGCTCCTGGTCCTGCCCAGGGTACCCCAAAATCCCTCAGAGCGTTGCCCAAACCCTCCTGGAGCTCTGGCAGCCTTGGTGCTGTGCCCACTGCCCTGGGGAGCCTGGGCAGTGCCCAAACACCCTCCGGGGGAAGAGCCTTTCCCAAAATCCAGCCTAACCCTCCCCTGGCACAGCTCCAGCCGTTCCCTGCGTCCTGTCCCTGCTCACAGGGCTTCCTGAGCAACTCCTTCCTCCACAACCACCACAGGGACACTTAACAACAGGAAAACAAGAGAAGACCTTCTAATTCATTGACAGATCCAGTTTCTGAGCACCAACAGCCTCTCTGCCTCCTCAAGGCACAAACACTGATCCCACCCCAGTCTCCTGCACCATCAGGTGTTCCCAGACTTGGACACACGTTTTATTTCAGGCCTCTCGAGCACAAAGCACGAGGCAGTTCCCAGCAGCAGCTTATTGACAGAGGCTCAAGAAGCAACACAATAAAAGGGCTTTTGGCTGGTTTAGTTCTGGGTTTGTTTTGGGTTTTGCTGTATTTCCTCAAAACCCCAGCACAGTTGGAGGCTGGGGGAGAATCAGCAAGATCTTACATAATATCCAAGCGTGCAGAGAACTGAGCTGGGAGGGGAGAGGAGGGTGGGACAGAACCACAGGGGCTGTTTCCAGGTGGGGGGCTCCAAAGCCCATCAGTGGCACAGCAGGAGCTGCTGGTTGTGCAGGAAATCGGGATATTGCCCAGCCTTGGGCCCAACCCTGCAGAAAGAACCTCTGGGAAGGGGATGGAGCCCATGACTCCAAGTTTCCAGGTCCCCAGGGGGAAATGCTGAGCACCAGGGGTGCCAAGAGTAGAGCTGGTAAATCCCTCTCGTTGGAGGCTGGATTGGGATCCCAGAGAAACCACCCTGGGAAACCAACCCTGGGTCTGTTCCTGAGGCTGGGTCTGTGCAGAGGCTGCACTGGAGATTAACCCTGAACCTGCCCCCACTCAGAGAGGAATTAATTGTTTTCAAGATTTATCAGCCCTAATCTAATCTAATCTACTGGCAGAACTGGTGCCTCCTCCATGTCAAAATACCAGTAAATTAATATCATTTGCACAAGAAACAAAGTGGTTTTTTAAGCACTTCACCCTGCTCTGTGCACTCAGTGATCCACTTCAACCCCCTCCCTGCCCTGGATTTACACCCAAATCCTGGGGGTTTTGGGGAGGGAAAACGGTTTTATAACATCAGTAACTCCATCCAGTAAATCAGGCTGTCAGATCTGAGAGCAGTTTGCATCTGCCAGGCAGTTTTGTATTACTGTCCTCTGCTGATGCAGTGACAGGATGACACCCTCAATGTACTTCTGTGCTGCCTTGATCTCAATCCCACCCAAAAAGTACCAAAAGAAGGGAGGGGGGAAAAAAAAAATTCTATTTTTTCCCCTCAGGTCACAACAAAACAAGTGACATAACGAAACCAAATAATCCTGGGCAGCTGCTTAAAAAATGTCACTGAAAAAAAAGTCAAGTTGTATGTTTTACTTAACTAATTTTCGGGGACCTTTAATAAGCAAAGAGTTCTATTTTATAAAGCATAAATAAGTTTAATTCCACAGACTTTTATAGGGTTTCACAATGAGCCACCCCAGACACAACCACTCAGAACTCCAAAGGCAAAGGAAAAAAACCAAGAGGAAATCCCAGAAAAGTGTTTCTTGCCTTATTGTCAGGACGAACACAAACACAAAACACGTTTAGCAGCGCCGAGTTCCGGAAATTGACAACAAGTACCACCACGTTCGATTATTTTTCTCCCCCCAAAAAAACTCCTGTCAGAACAAGCCAATGCCATTTCCCAGGCAGTGGGGAAAACACTCCTGGAGCGCTGTTTTACCCTTCTAACACCATCGCTCCACACGATGCCCGCAGGAAGCAGGGGCTCCGTGCCCCCCCGACCCCCCCGGTGCCACATTCCGCCAAGAAAGCGAATTCTGTGCCTTTCCACACCGCAGCATGATGCACCATTTCCTTCCAAACACCACCACAGGCCCGAGACCCGGCTGGGAAGCACCAGCCCCCCCCCAGCTCCCGCAGGATTTGGGAATGTGCCCCTCAGCCCCCAGCGAGGCCACAGCCTGTCACCCCTCACCCGGCGATGCTGCCCGATCCTCCCCCCCACTCGCGTCCCCGCATCACCCAGTCCCAACCACCCCCTGCCCCTCTCGCTCCCAGCGCGGGGGTCTCCAGGAATCCTCGCTCCGTGTTTTCCCCCAACTTTTCCCCGCCGCCCCCCCCTTCCCTCAGGCCCTGCGCCCCCCCCAACTCCTTCCCCTCCGCTCTCACCTCCGGGCCCTGGGAGAGGCCCCGCCGCCGCTGCGGCGCTGCTGGGAGGCCGGAGGGGCTCCGGGAGCGCTGTGGGGGCAGGAGCGGAGCGAGGGGACGGCCCGCGGACCCCGCAGCCCCCTCAGGAGACCACCAGCGGCAGGGGATCACTATTTGGCAGCATGTCCTCCCCGGCCGGTCCCCGCCGAGCGCGACCCGCGGATCACTATTGCGCAGGTGCCCGCAGCAGCTCAGCGCGCATGCGCGGGGAGGGCTGAGGCGGCGGGGGGGCGGCCCGGCGCTCCCCTCGCGGTCGCGCACGCGCAGAGGGCGACTGACGCCAAAGGCCACGCCCACTGCCTTTTATGGACGAGCGGCCCCGTCGCGCGAGACATTTCCTTCCCCTCGCGCATGCGCCACCCTCCTGCGGCGCCGCTGAGGGCTCACTTTGTGGCAGGCCCCGCTCCTGCCGTGCCTCCGGATGGATCACTTTGTGGCAGGCCCTGCTCCTGCCGTGCCTCCTGAAGGAATCACTTTGTGGCAGGTCCGGCCCCTCCTCTGCTTCCTTTGATGGCTCACTTTGTGGCAGGTGCCTCGCGGCCCCGCAGTGCGAAGGGAATGGCGTGAGCCGTCTGCCCTGCCCTCCCGGCTCTGTGAGGGGGCACCCGACTGAGGGAATGGCCTGTGCCATATCCCCATTCCTCACGGCTCTGTGAGGGGGTGTCTGACTGAGGGAGTGGCCTGTGCCATCGTCCCTTCCCTCATGGCTCCATGAGGGGTTATCTGACTGAAGGAATGGCCTGTGCCATCATCCCTTCCCTCACGACTCTATGAGGGGTTATCTGACTGAAGGAATGGCCTGTGCCATCATCCCTTCCCTCACGACTCCATGAGGGGTTATCTGACTGAAGGAATGGCCTGTGCCATCATCCCTTCCCTCACAGCTCCATGAGTGTATATCTGACTGAAGGAATGGCCTGTGCCATCATCCCTTCCCTCACAGCTCCATGAGTGTATATCTGACTGAGGGAATGACCTGTGCCATCATCCCTTCCCTCACAGCTCCATGAGTGTATATCTGACTGAGGGAATGGCCTGTGCCATTGTCCCTTCCCTCACAGCTCCATGAGTGTATATCTGACTGAAGGAATGGCCTGTGCCATCATCCCTTCCCTCACAGCTCCATGAGTGTATATCTGACTGAGGGAATGACCTGTGCCATCGTCCCTTCCTTCACAGCTCCATGAGGGGGTGCCTGCCTGAGGGAACACCATCTCCCCTTCCCTCCCATTTCAGTGAAGGACTGCCTGCCCGAGGGAGTGTTGCACTCTTAAGCACGGTATTTATATTAACTTTTTGATAAAGGGATTATGCAGCAAACACCCTCTCTGTCTGCCACACTGGGGTGTGAAATGAAAGCTTAGGAGAGACCTCAGAGACCTTCGAGCACCTATGAGGGGGTTGGCGAGGAAATGGGGCCAAGCAGGTGGCAGGAGGGTGAGAAACAACAGTAAAACAAGAAAGATTTAAATTCCAGATGAGAAATTTGTACACCACAACCTCAGATGAGAGAGATTGCCCAGAGAGGCTTTGCAGTCTCTACTGGAGGTTTCAAGGTCTGGTTAAATAAAGCCCTGAGACACCTTCTCCCCTTTCACAGGTGACCCTGCATCAAGTCCCTCCCAACCCTAATTATCCCGTGATCCCGAGGTGTCATCCATGTACAGGTCTTCCCTAATTTGTAAAGGTTTTTAACCAGTGAAGCAAATTTTCATCATTAGTAGTCCTTAATTATTTACACATTTGTAGAGAAGCTTATCCTTTCTCTCCTGCCAGTTCCAGCCTCAGGGTGAATTAATACAATTACACGCAAATAACCGAATTAACCAGGCTCCACAGTACATCCCACACTTATTTAAATGAGAAGTGCAGAATATTTCAGTCTCATCCCTCATTCTCTCAGCTGAAAAACGCTGCTGCCCTCGGCACATCAGCTCCAGGACACTGGGCTGCCACTCTCCTCCACTGCTGATTCCCAGTATTGCCTGCTTCATTCCCAACGTTTTCTCCAGCGCCCTGGGTTTTCCTGGCAAGTGCCTCATCCAAGTCATGACCAATCCTTGGACCCTGCTTCGTTCCATCGTTTCACAAACTGCTGCCCACGGTGACAGAACAGCAGGTACTGCTGCATTGTGATGAAGGAATGCCATAAAACTGCCCCCTCCTGAGCTACAGGCTTGCATTAACATTCCTGTTCTGGCCACACGTTTCTCCTAGAGACTTGTTTTCATACCCCTTCCATCACCCCGGGTTTTATGTTCCCACGTAAGCTGTGGATTTTTAGTGATGTGTTTATCCTCTTAGAGCCGAAGTACCAAGGAAATTACAGCACCAGTTTTAGAGAAAACAAAGAGATTCCCCCTCCCTCTCGATTCAAGCAGAATCGAGACAAATAACAGAAAATTCTCCTTTAATTCAGCACTGGCCAAGGGTCACTTAGAGGGGGGTCAACTTCTTTTGGAGCTTAGACATTTTCCTGATCAGAATTCTCTTGTTCCCAGGAAGCAGAAAATGAAATGGGGCACCTGGAAAAATGAAGGTGGAACTTCACCTCCCCTCCGTACGTAAAAGTTGTTGGGGGTCAGTTCTGTCCTCCCTGGTGGCAGGGACAGGAGCAATGGGGTTCCCTCCCCTGCCCAGCCCTGCCCTGGTTCAGGGCTGGGATGAAGGGCTGAGCTGTCCCGAGGGAGCTGTGTCCCAGGGGGGAGCTCAGTCCCGGGGGCTGAGCCGTGACACTGGGGGGGATGAGCTGATGTGAGCAGGCGAGAGCACTGAGTTCTCAGGGGCATTTGCTCTGGGTGAGACTCTCACCTGAGCCACACAGGTGGGTTTTGGCCCCTCAGAAGCAGCCCTGAGTGCTGATGCCCACCCGGTTTGGAGGTGCCACCTTGGCACATCCCCGTTTGATTTCCCTGCCGACGCTGATTAAACCCGGGCTGTGGAAGAGTCGTGTGCGAGAATTTTAACCAGCTCCTGCTTCTTAATATTCAACTTCCTCTTTGGTTTTAATTATTTTGTCCCTGCATTTCCCTGTCAATTTACTAAAACTCCAGAAATGTAATTTAGGGAGAGGCTGAACCCGGAGAAAGCTGCCAGCGTTTCTGCATCATGATTAAATGTATCAGCGTGCCTTCAGTGAGAGGCTGAGAAACAGGAGGCTCGTAATTACCTCCCTGTTATCCAGGAAAGAATCTGCCACACGTAGGGATACAGAGTTATTGAAAATGCAGCACTAATTAAAATCTCATAGAGGCTCCCCAGGATCGAGAGGATTGAAAACAAGTTATTTCATTATTTCCCGGATTTGCCATCTTTGTTACGAAACCAAACAAACCCTTCCTAAACAAAGCCCATCTCAATCACTGGGGAGACTTAATGAGGCTCTCAGAGATGCAACAGTAACAAACACATTGCAAGGTGCTGATTCCCCTCTCCCGGTACCAGGGAGACCCCCAGGACTCATTTCCGCTGTAAAGAGAAGGGAATGTTGTGGCAGAGCCACAGACTGAACAGAACCGTGGCTGGGTTTGAGGGGCCGCTTTGTTCTAAACTGGAGCCATTAAGGATCCTCGATATTCCAGGCTTTTGTGGTTTAATTGTTAAATCACAGCCAGCACACACAGTGCTGACAGGGTTGGTGAGGAGAGGGAGAGCTGCTGAGATCCTGGGTGCTCCCAACCGTGGCAGTCGGAGCATCCTCCAGGGAAAGGAGCCTGGTCTGAGCTTCGCTTTTCCAAACCCTTTTGCTCCAAAGTTAATTTGCAACAGAATGGCAAGTTCTGAGCAAGACAATGAGTGGGGCAGCCCCACAGCCCCTTCCTGCAATGAAACCTCCAGTGCTGGGGGGGCAGGAGGGTGACAAATATTACCCACCTGTGAGAACTTGTACAGTGTGTAGAGGGCTCAGGCAGCTCATTCACACATATAAAAAAAAGCAGGGCAGCTGGCTGCTCCCAGATCCAAGGCAGAAATCCCGAGGGGTCTCGGAAGGGAACAGGAAATAGGTGGGGTTTACTTGAGCTGGTTTTACCTCAGGTGGGTTTTACTTCCCTGGTGAGGGGCTGGGATGGATTCCCAGGGAAGCTGTGGCTGCCCAGCCCTGGGAGTGTCCAAGGCCGGTTGGAGCACCCTGGGACAGCAAAAGGTGTCCCTGCCCATGGCAGGGGGGGCATACTGGAAGGGCCTTTAAGGTCCCTTCCCACCTGGTCTAAAAATTACAGGTACCCCCATTTTTAGGCCCTTTCTGACCCAAACATTCCCCTGGAGTGTTCCAGTTCCAGGCTGTGCCCGTGCTCAGAGCTGTCCCAGCCTGGCACTTCAAACATCAGCTCCTTCCCTCCTGGCATCTGGATCCAAGGCACCTGTGTCCCTCCAAATATAAAGGATGAACTGGCTCTGGTACAGCCGCCACATCAGCTTTAAATTCAGTACAAATCGGCCACTTCCATGAGAAACTTCCTGCGGGTGGTCACAGAATCCCAGAATTACTGAGGCGGGAAGCCCTCCAAGATGATCCAGTCCACCCTTGTGCCCATCCCCACCTTGTACCCCCAGCCCAGGGCACTGAGTGCCACAGCCAGTACCTTCCTGGGCACCTCCAGGGATGTGACCCCACCACGTCCCTGGGCAGCCCCCTGCCAAGGCCTGACAGCCCTTTCCATGGAGAAATCCCTCCTGGTGCTGGGACAGTCCCTTTCTCACATCCCAACCCCTCACAGCTCCTGCTGTGCACATTTCTCACCCAAATTCACTCTCCTGACTTCGAAACACCACAAAACAACTTAACTCAGTCATTTTTTGCTGTGATTAAAAACTACTTCTCTTTACGAGAAAACAAACATTGCTTAAAAAAAACCATAAATTTGACCTCCCTGAGAAAAAACTCTGACTTGGAGATTTTAATTGCAGGGAATCTGTTCCTTTTTGCTATTTTACCTGTATTGGAAAAGTATCAAGCTGATTTTTTTTTAGGAGAGGAAATTATACTTTAAAATGCACAATTGTGAGGAAGTGACTCCCCAACGTCTTTGAGTTGCTGCTTTGTTTCTCCCCCTCAGAAGCATCTCCCGCCTCCCTCGATGAGCCTGCTCTTGTTTTTTAGGCTGCTTTGCTTCAGGATGCTTTTGATCCTGCCTCATTAAAACCTCATCCTGCTGCTCCCCACCAGCCCTAACGGGCTCTGAAATGATTTCCCTTTCTCCGAGGAAGTTGTTAACTCTGGGAGCACCTGCAGGGTGGGGGAGCTCAGAGTGCTGTCAGAAATGCCCAGATTTATCCAGATTTATCCCAGCCAGCCTTTCCCCCCCAGCAGGAATCAGCTCCTCAGTGTTATCCCAGCTGGAGGGGTGGAATGGGCTGAGGGTGTCGGTGGCTGCTGATAATTGGACAAAAGACTTGGAAACTGAGGGTGAGATTCACTCTGCAGAACAGAACAGGGGTAGTCTGAACCAGCATAAAGGGCTCAAGCAGCTGGAACACAAAACAAAACTAAAGCAAAAAAAAGGGGAGGAAGTACAGCAGGAAATAAAAAAACAGGGACCAGTGAAGAGAAGTGATTGGTAAAGGGAGACCCTGAAAGTCTGGACCTTCAGGGCGGTAACAACAGTTAAGGAAAAGGGTTTTTAAGTATCCACAAACTAAGAATTTTTCATCCTCTCACTCTGGGATTAAAACCTAAACCACAGTTTATTATTTCTTATTCCTGCTGGTGGGAGGCAGGAGAGCTCCCATAAAATCTGTGCTTTCCACACTTAAATGTTAATGTTCATTATTGCACTCAAATATTAACAACTAAAGGTTAATATTGACTGTCAGTTTGTATTTTCTTGCACAAATTCTAGCAAATATCGTGACTTAACTATTGCTGCTCCAGGACATCCCAGTTCCAGCATTTCCAGGGCTGCTCTTCCCACTGGGCTGTGCCCACCCTTCCTGTGAGGGGGTGTTTATAAACGATAAAATGAGAGGCTGCATCCTCCCCGGGTTCCCAGGATTTGTGGAACTCACACTTCCCTAAAACACTGACTGGCTGCAGGAACAATTAATTCCATCCCGGGTGTTTGTTCAGTTATCAGGTGACAGAGTCCTGGGGAACATCAGTGGAGTGACTCCAACCAGTGACCTGAAGTGACAACGTGAGTCACCTCAGAGAGACAGGGTGGAAAAGACACCTTAGAATTATCAAACCAGAGAAAACAAAGCTTTTGTTAAAGCTCGTGCACATTGAGGGGCAAAGGAGTCCTGTGGGGCAGAGCTGGGACAGAAGGGCCCTGGGTGGGCCCTGCTCCTGTCCCAGCTGCAGGAACTCACTGGGGGCTCCAAAGAAACCACTTCTTTCCAACAAACTCACCCAGATTTCTGTTGTTCAGGGGAGATCACAACCTTGATTAGAGGTGGGGTCCCTCCTGCAGAAAAGCAAATCACCGAGTCCAGGGACCATCGTGGAAACTTTTCCCTGCTGTCCCCACAGTTATGGGCCCTCAAGGTTGGCAACTCGTTGACTTCAAAGGAATGATGACAATTCCTTGTCCATCTGCACTGCTGTGACCAGGAAATTATCAACTCATGGATTTCAAAGGAATGATGACAATTCCTTGTCCACCCTTCCCATCCTGTGACCAGAAAATTATCAACTCTTTGATTTCAAAGGAATAAGGACAATTCCTTGTCCACCTTTCCCATCCTGTGACCAGAATCATCCCTTCCACAGTCACCCACCTCTACAAACCCCCACCTTCCATCCCAGCTCCTCTGTGCTCTCTGAACACTGGGGCTTGTTTTGAACCACCTGCTCACGGAGCTGGAGACAAACCTGAGCAGCGCAAAGGAAAAGGGACACGGTGCCAAGGTTTCCCCCCTGTGGATCCACATCTGGGCTCTGCGCCCAACCTGCCCCGCCTCAGCCTGCTCCACCAGGAGCTCCTCTGCAGGGCAGCAACAGCCGGGGGGATCTGCCTGTTCTGTCCTGCCTGGCTCCTCGCACCTCCCCAGAGCCACAGTAGCTGACAGGCTCCTGGGAGAATCCTGCCAGGAATGTTTCCAGCCAGGCAGTGGGGCTGTGGGCAGGGAACCAGCAGCTGGAGTGCTGGGGGATTCTCCACAGCCCACAAACCACCCGGCCCTGCTGGTGGCCAGAAAGGGCTGAACGGGGCCCAACACGGAGGAAAACCGGATCTCCCCCTTGGTTTCGCTGCTCCCAACGACTCCAGCAGCGGAGTCACATCAGGAATTAAAGAGAGCTGCTGCTTTGTTGCTTTTCCTCCCGGTGTTCCTCGGGAATGGTTGAAATGAGAGTTCCCCCTGCTGGACACTGCCATCCCGAGCGGCTTTGGAGCCAGGGGCAAAGCAGGAGAGAGGGCAAAGGGAATCTCTGCAGAACCCTCAGCTGTTTGTGCTTGCAGGCTTTGTCCGAGGCCCTTCCCAAACTCATCTCCCTCCTCTGCCACCTCTGCTGGGGCAGGAGCAAAGCACCACCTCGGCACTTCCTTCTTGGAACAAGCAAGCAGGCCTTGGCAGCAGGAGTTAAAGATCCCTTTGCCCAGCCTGGATTGCTGCAGGATCTGAACTCCAGTGTCACACTTGGGCCATTAAGTCATCTCTGGAGGGAAGAAAGTGCTTCCTGACACTTCACCCAAACTCCAACTTCCGCCTCTGAAGGACACTGGAGCTGTTTATGGAATGAGACAGAGCCCAGGAACTATGAGACAACAATTATCCCCCTGCAGAAGGGCCTCCCCATCAAGGGAGGGGTGTGGGAAAGCAGGGAGGGTGAGAGAGAGAATTCCAGGAGCAGCTCAGGGAAGAGATCAAGGTCCCATCTGGAGGGACGAGAGGCCAAAGCCCCGAGCAGATGGAGAGCAGAGGCAGCTGCAGGAACAGCCTTTCATGTGCAAAGTTTGCTCCTTGGAGAATTCCACTCTGGAGCATCACTGGATAACAACTCCTCCCCTCCGGAGTAGGGATGCTGTTCATTACCAGGGCCCAATTAAGCAGGGCCCTGTAATTAACTGTTGTCCCCTCAGCTGGGCAGGTCTGGCAGCAGAAGGTCCTGGCTGGGGGGAAGAATGAATTTGGGCCCCCTGGTTAAAAGGTTCCCCTGGGAAGCGCCAGGAATTCCGGTGTGGAAGGGCTGGGATGAAGACATCGGGATCTCCCAGTGGAAGAAACATCCCACCAGCGGCTGCTCCCACGTCCCTCATGGAAAAACCACACAGCCTGGGGGCTTTTCCAACCTTTAATCCAGGGATCGCCTCAGGCCACGCCAAAGAACTCACGGAATTCTGGGCTGCGCCCAAAACCAACTGGAATCAAAGTTCGGAAGAGTGGCCATTGGCTGTTTGTCTTTAATAAAGATATGAAGGAATTTGTGGGTTTTGTCCTGTAAGGCAAGAATTTCCTGCTGCTGCTCGGCGCCGATTACAGAAAACCAACGGGAAAAAAAAGCTCAATTACGCTCCCAAATTAAAGTGTTACATCTGTAGGACAATTCAGAATTAAAAAACTGAAACAAACCAACAAAAGATTCCACACAGTCTCCTCCTGATTCCCTCTCCTGAGTCCAGTTGAACAGATCTTGAGGTACAAGACAATAAATTAAAAGTTCATTCTGTCTGCGGGGATCAACCGACCGACCGACCACCTCCTCAGTGCGACGTTTTCTTCACTCCCTTCCCGAATTGCATCGATGGCCGAGCCTGCAAAGACACAAAACGAGCCAGCCGTGCACCAAAAAATGCCTTGTGTTCCTCCAACAAGGAATTTGGGGGAAAAGCAGCAGCCTGAGAGCCCCCGAAGTGAGGGTGTTTGGGCACCCCGGGGTGGGGGACACACCGAAGGGCACTGGGAGCACACGGGGCCACTCGAGGCCTGGGGGGTAACACAGGGACAGAGGGAGCTCAGGGATCTGCTTCCCAGACTTACCCAGGAAGACCAGGATCGTCCCCACCCACTGCATGGAGCTGATGGGGTTGGCAAACAGGACGACTGAGGCCAGGATGGTGAAGAACTTGGGTGGTGGTGACGATGGAGCAGGTGAGGGGCCCGAAGGACACCACGGTCATGAAGATAAAGGTCTGGGGGCAGCAAACAGGGGCTGTTTGTCCCCAGCCCCAGGAACAGGACACCGGGGATGGTGTTTTCAGGGAAAAGCCGAAGGATCTTCCCCCAAATCCCGATTGTTTGCACACAAACTTGAACCGGTTTTACGGAATCCCGGCATGGTTTGGGTTGGAGATGATCCAGTTCCACCCCATCCCATGGGCTGTGCAGGGCCCAGGCACCCCCAGGGCAGCACAGGGTGGTCCAGCCCCACTCCAAGAGCCAGCCCAGGATGGGGGAGCCGGGCAGGAGCACTCACCTCCCCAGGGCGCTGGTGAGGCCGAACAGGAGGATGTTGGAGATGATGCTGGATAATCGTTCCGTGAAACTCAGGATACCTCCAGAGCCTCCCCAGTGAACAGGATCCCTGGAAGACACACCAAGATGGAAAACTCTGAACTGGGGGCCCAAAATGGCACGTGGTGCAATTTCAGTCTGTGCCAGAGCCCCAAGAGGAGCTATGGAAGCAGGGAGTAAATTCCAAAGTGGAAAAACACAGAAGAAAAAGCCATCACCTCCCTGGTTAATTATGAAAGGAGCAATCTGTTATCTACAGATCAAATTCCAACAACACAGCCGACTAATTAGAAGGGCTGCAGCAGGATCATCAAATCATGGAATGGGTTGGGCTGGGGAGAAGACCTTAAACTCATCCAGTTCAACCCGTGCCACAGGCAGGGACACCTTCCAAGGCAGGGACACCTTCCACTATCCCAGGTCGTCCCAACCCTTTCCAGCCTGGCTGGGGCTCTGGTGGCACTGGGAGTCTCTGGTGGGCACTGGCAGAGCTGCACTGAGCAGAGCCCCCCCCCTCACACACAGACCAAACAAAAACCCCAAACCAAAGCACAAAGGGTTTTTCCCCAAAAGTGTTCCCGCTCTGGTTTGGAGCTCAGGGTGAGGGTCAGGGTTAGCCTGGGTGGGGCTGTGCCCTGGGCAGGGGGTCCTTACCGCCCCCAGGAACAGGGTGGACCAGGGTTGACGTTGAGCATCTGTGGTTGGAGCCAGTTGGTAGTGAGCCCCATGTGGCTGGGACACGTGAGCCCGTCCAGGTCGCGACAGCGCTGGGCAGGAGACAAAACCTCCCCTGGTTGGTCCTTCCCACAGGGAAAACCTCATTGTCCCCCTTCTCCACGGCAGCTCCCGAGCAGGAACTGATGGAAAAGGGGTTTGGTGCCTCAACACCTGAGCTGGGGGGACAGGCACGGACCCCCAGCACAGCTCAGAGCCCCCTCACACCCCCCTGCCCTCCTGACACTCCTGAGGGCACTGGGAGCTGGGAATCACACCTGAGTTCTGGGATTTGGGGACAGGGGAGCTGGGAGTCACACCTGAGTTCTGTGTTTAGCACACAGGTCCAGGTGAGCTGCACACCTGAGTTCTGTGTTTAGCACACAGGTCCAGGTGAGCTGCACACCTGAGTTCTGTGTTTGGCTCCCTGGGGCACAGGAGAGCTGTAACCCCCCCGAGGTCCCTCCCTGCCCCGGGTGCCCCCAGCACTCACCAGCAGCAGTTCCCCGTAGCCAAAGACGTGGTCGTCGCCCCCGGCCCCCTTTTTGGGCTTGTACAGGAACAGGGCCACGCCTGCCACGATGAGCAGCACGCACAGGTACTTGGCTGGGGGGTACTTCTTCCTCAGCAGGGTCACCCCTAAGAGCATCACTGCACACAAGGGACGTCACAACCCGCTCCTAAAACCCCTCACGGCGTTAAACCCCCGGAAAAGTCACTCCTGGAAGAGTCACTGCACAGAAGGGACGTCAAAAACTGCTCCCAAAGCCCCTCGTGGGGGTTAAACCCCAAAAAAGTCCCTCCTAAAGCCGTAACTGCAGAGAAGGGATGTCCCAAACTGGTCCCAAAGCCCCTCCTGGGAGTTAAACCCTGCCCAGCAGAGCAGCACAGGGACAGAGCGGGGAGATGGATCTGCCAGGGAGAAATCCCCTCAAACACACAGGAAACTGGGAATGTGCTCACCTGGAATGGGCTTACAGGACTTGCCCAGGACCTGGAAAGGAAAGACAAGGATTGACTATCCCCATCATCACCTGGGATGGGAGAGAGCCTGGATATGGGACTTCCAAATAGCACAGCAACCCCACCCCAACTCAGGGTGATTAATTACCAGGGCAACTGATAACTAACAGTGAAGGTTCCTCAACCACCCCAAGCCTTCCAACAGCAAATTCCCAACATTTCTAGGGATTGCTTTTCCCTTTTTGGATCACCTGAGCTCTCCCAAGCCCTCCCTAACACGAAAGTGGCCACAGAAAAAGGGGAATCAAACCCCTGGTGTCCCTTCCCAGCCTGTGCTGTGTGACCCATACAGAGAGCAGGAAATACTGAGCAGGCCATAAATAGATCAGTAAATACTGAGTGATCCAAAACAGATCCATAAATACTGTGTGATCCATATAACCCATACATAGATCCATAAATACTGTGTGATCCATATAACCCATACACAGATCCATAAATACTGTGTGATCCAAAACCAGAGCAGTAAATAGTGTGATCCATATGATCACACAGTGATCTGAGGGGTCCCAACGGTGTGGGGTGATTTAGGGGGTCCCACGTGTATGGGGTGGGGATTTGAGGGGTCTCACCTGTGTGGGGTGGGATTTGAGGGGTCTCACCTGTGTGGGGTGGGGATTTGAGGGGTCTCACCTGTGTGGGGTGGGGATTTGAGGGGTCTCACCTGTGTGGGGTGGGGATTTGAGGGGTCTCACCTGTGTGGGGTGGGGATTTGTGGGTCTCACCTGTGTGGGGTGGGGATTTGAGGGGTCTCACCTGTGTGGGGTGGGGATTTGAGGGGTCTCACCTGTGTGGGGGGGGGATTTGAGGGGTCTCACCTGTGTGGGGTGGGGATTTGAGGGGTCTCACCTGTGTGGGGTGGGGATTTGAGGGGTCTCACCTGTGTGGGGTGGGGATTTGAGGGGTCTCACCTGTGTGGGGTGGGGATTTGAGGGGTCTCACCTGTGTGGGGTGGGGATTTGAGGGGTCTCACCTGTGTGGGGTAGCTGACGAACTGCAGGGCCGAGTTGCTGGACACCATGGCCCCCAGGTAGGACAGGGAACAGGCGCCGTAGAGCCACCCCGTGTGCGATCCACCCGCGCCCCATCCACGAGCCGGATCACTGGGAACACACGGACACCTCAGCGGGATGCGGCACCCCCGGGTCCCCCCGGGCCGGGCAGGGACACGGGAGAGCCCTCCCTGCACCCCCGGGAGGGGCCGGGGAAGGGCCGGGGCACTCACGGAGCTTGGCGAAGGCGGCGTTGATGACGCACTGGATGAACACGAGGGTCAGCGCGAACCTGAACTTCTCCTGCTGAGCCCCCTCCCCGTAACGGCCCCGAGTGCTGGGGGGGACGGACAGTGAGACACGCGGACAGACAGGGGACAGCGGGACAGGCAGAGCGAGAACAGAGCAGGGACAGCGAGACGGAGAGGGGACAGGGAGGGAACAGCGGGACAGACAGAGCGGGAACAGAGTAGGGACAGACAGCGGGACAAGGGAGGGACAGCGGGACAGACAGAGCAGGGACAGACAGCGGGACAAGGGAGGGACAGCGGGACAGACAGAGCGAAGACAGAGCAGGGACAGACAGCGGGACAGACAGAGCAGGGACAGCGGCGGCTCCATCCCGGGGCAGCTCCCGGGGACACGGGAGACACCGCGCGGGACCCGCCCGGGGGTGGCCCCTGCCGTCCCCCCGTCCTCCCCCGTCCCGTCCCGTGTCACCCCGTGCCGGGTGTCCCCCCGCCCCACGTGTCTCCCCCATTCCCGGGTCCCCTCCGGTCCCGTGTGTGACCCCGGCCCCTTGTCCCTCCCAGTCCCGTGTCCCCCCGTGTGTCCCATCCCGTGTCCCGTTCCATGTTTCTCCCCATCCCGTGTCCGTTCCCGTCCCGCGCCCCCGCCGTGCCGCACATGCTCTCCTGCAGGATGCCGTAGCAGAAGTAGCAGGCGAACACGCCGAGGCAGCAGAGGGGCAGGCGGAGGCGCTCGGGGATCGCGGGGGTCGCTCCCATGTCGGGCTCCGGCAGCTCCAGCGCCACATCCCGGCCGGCCCCGGGCGCCCTCATCGCCCCGCGCCCGCGCCGGGCGCCCTCGCGCTGCCGGACCCGCCGCGGGCCCCGCGCGGGGCCGAGAGCGGCAAAACCCGCCGGGACCCCGCGGGGCTCCGCTTTGAGGTTCCCCGACCCTCCCCCGGGCGGCGGCGGCCGCGGATCCCCCGCAGAGCCCCCGCGGAGCCCCCCCCCGGGACAGGCACCGTGCGGGGCAGCCCCGCGCTCAGGGGCCTCGGAGCGGCGCGGCGCGCGCGGGGACGCCACGGGATGTGGAGCGCGGCGATTGGCTGAGGGGAGGGGGGCGGGACCGAGGGGAGGGTGGGGATTGGTGGGGAGCGCCGGGGAGGCCACGCCCACCGCGCCGGGTTTGCCGCGCAGGTCCCAAAGCCCGGCCGGGAACGGACACGGGAACAGACCCGGGAACAGACCCGGGAATGGACCGGCCGGGGAACCCGAGCCAGGGGAGCGCCTGCACCCCCAGGGAGCCCCAACATCCTCCAGCAGAGTCCCAGCGCCCTCCCAGTGACCCCAGGACCCTCCAGGGGAGCCCCAATAAAAGCTCAGCACCCCTTCCATGTCCCCCAGCCCAGCCCCTCCAGCCCAGCCCAGGCTGGGGGCTGTCCCTGCCCTCACCACCTGCCCGCAAACCCCATCCCTTAAATCCCAGAGAAGTCCTTTGGATGCTTGAAGTGTTTATTTTGTTTCCTTGGCACCGGCATTCCCAGCATTTGCAAAAATAACCCCCCAAGCCCCCCCTGTGACCACCAGGCAGGAGCTGCAGGGGGAAGGTTCCTCTTCACAGGACATAAAACACAAACCTCAAATGGCTGCAAAAATAAGTGTCTTTGGAAGAAAATAAAGGTTTCTACACCAGGAACGAGAGAAGCAGCGGCTCCAAAACATCCCAGAGCCCCTGGAACAGGACACAGCTCCCAACTCCTGCTGGGAAGAGGCTCCACAGTCCCTGCTCTGTGTGAGGGGACTCCAAAGGCATCACAGGGTGGAGCTGCTGGATGTGGCTCCTGATCCTGCACAGGGTCCGGCCCTGGGGAGGCCGAGGGTCCTGGATCCCCCTGGGTGAGGCCAAAGGTCTTGGAACACCCCTGGATAAGGCTGAGGGTCCCAGACCTCCCCTGGATGGGGCTGCAGATCCCAGATCTCTCCTGGACGAGGCTGAGGGTCCCAGATCCCTCTGGATAAGGCCAAGAGTCCTGGATCCCCCTGGATGAGGCTGAGGGTCCTGGACCTCCCTCCACCCCCAGCCCCATCTGGGCTCTCGGCTCAGAAGTTTCTTTGGGAAGCAGCAGGATCTGTGTGTGCTGCCAGATCCCACTTCCATGCCCTTTCCCTGCAGGATCAGGCTCCTGGAAGGGCAGGGAGAGCAGCTCAAGGTCACCCTCAGCCACACAAAGTCCAGGAGATCCATGGAGGCTCCAGGTTTGGAGGAGGGAAGGGGAGGCAGAGCCAGGAATCTGCTGCTCTCCCGCCCTCCCTGAGGGACAGGACCTGACACAATTCCAGCCTGGCACATCCAAGGGCGGCTCCAGCCCCTTCTCCCCAGTCCCAGCAGGAACAGGAGGTGCTGGGAAGCCCCACCTGAGTCTTCCCAGCTCCCCCTCGTTCCCAGAGGAGCAGGGATTTGCCTCTGCTCTTCCCACAGGGAACAAGGACAATCCGACCCGGGAAAGTGCTTTGGACTGGGGAGGCTCCAGGAACGAGCCCCCCCAGCAGCGAGGGATCCACGGCACGTTGTCCTTCCCAGTCTCTGCCATCCTGGGGGGAATTCCGCCCCAATTCCCGATCCCAGGGGCTGCCACATCCCACCTCCAAGGCACTGAGGAGCCGGAGGCGCCGGTGCCGCCCTTCCCAAGGGATTCACACCACGAGGGAGCTCTGGAACACGACGCTCTCCTCGGCCTGGCCGCGCTTCCAGGGCTCGCAATTCCGGGCGGGAGCCGCGGGGGCTGGGGGGGGCTGGCAGGAGGGGAAGGGGCCGGGGCCGGGGGGAGCCGGGAAGCCCCGGAAGAGGAATCCCACGTTCGGGAAGAGCGGCTGCACCAGGCGAACGGGGCAGAAGGCGGAGCCCGAGGGGTGAAGTGAACCTTGTTCTTGTCCGGGCAGGAAGGCTGGAAAGGCTGGGATGGGCTGGAGCAGCTGAGGGGACACAGAGGGATTGCATTAGGGACAGCAATTCCCAAGGGAAAGGCTCAGCAGGCACAGGGAGAACACGGGATGTGCCAAGAGCAGCTGCTGCTGGGAGCAGGTACCCAGGGGCTGCTGGCCTTGAATCCCACTGATCTGTGGGAGATCCCACTGATTTATAGGAGATCCCACTGATTTGTAGGAGATCCCGCTGATTTATAGGAGATCCCATTGATTGATTTAGGGGAGAACCATCTCCCCCTCAAGAGGCCTGGGAAGTGCAGGAATCCCGGGATCCTCCCAGCACTCCCCCCTCCAGCTCCAGGCCCCGAGCAGCCTTTGCCTTGGGAGCCTTTTCCCCCATCCCTGCTGTCCCAGGAGCCTCAGCTGCCCCTGCCCAGCATCCCATGGGATCATCCAGTGCTTTTCCAAGGGCTCCCACACTCACAGGGTCTCCTCGAAGGCTCGGACTCTCTCGCAGCCCTCGGGAGGCTCCCGCTTGAACACGTAGCTGTGGTTGGGACGAGGGGAGGAGGCAAAGGCCAGCACTGGAGAAGGGCTGCTCCCCTCTGGGAGCAAAGGAAAAGAGGATTTGGAATAGTTTTTCAAAGAGGAATCCAACAGGGAACACGTTCTGTCAGACCCCCCAGGGCTGCAGGTTATGGAATGTTCAGGTGGAGAAGAGCTCTGTTGGGACTGTCTCCCACCTTAGCTCCACTTCCAGCCCATCCCACAGCCAGGGAGGAGCAGCCCAGGAGCTCTGGCCCCCCTCAGTCCCCCAAATTTCCCAGCCCTTTTCCACGCTCACCTTTCTCCTTTGGCTCCGGCTGTGCCTCCGAGGGCCTTCCCGGGCTCTGCAGGGATGGGGAGGGGGACAGGGAGAGGCTGTTCCAGCTGCCACTTCCCGGCTCCAGGGCCAGGGGGGTGTCCCAGGGGGTGTCCAGGGGGTGTCCCGGGGGGTGTCCAGGGGGTGTCCCAGGGGGTGTCCAGGGGGTCTGGCTGGGCGGGCGCCGGCGCCCTGTGCCCGTCTGGGACATCCAGGATCTGGGAGGGAGCAAAGGATCAGAGCAGCAGGAAACCCCCTGGCACCTGGGAGAGCTTTGACCTGCAGGGCAGGAACTCTGTGGATCCTTGTGGATCCCTTCCCACTTAGGAGATTCTGTGATTCCATCATAAACCTGGACATGGGGACTTGTCCCCAGGGCCGAGAAACAGAACCAGGCGGAGCTTTAGGAGGGAAGGGTTTCCAGGAGAAGATTCCAGACAGTCCGTGACCTTCACTCACCCTCAGCAGCTCCTCATCTCCCTGTTCCCTCACAAACACCTCCTCCAGCTCCTGGTTCAGCCCTTCCAGGCTCCTGTGCAGGCAGGGGCTGAGCCTCAGGACGGGACATGGAGAAGGGAAGCCGGAGGGAGAGTCCTGCAAGAGTCGGGAATGCTGGGAGTCAGAGCTGGATCTGCACAGCCTCAGCTCCCAGGGCTCAGCCAGAGCCCCCTGGGCTGGGGAACACTGACAGGACAGTCCTGTGAACTCCCTGAGTGTGGAGGAAATCCTGGGAATGTGCTGGAGAGGAGGAGAAATCCTCCTGAGGAAAGCACAGCCCAGGAGGTTTGGGGCCCTTCCCAGGGGGAATTTGCTCTGCCCCTCACTGGGATGGGGGGACAGGGAGCAGGGGGGGTGGGATGTACCTGGAGTGATCCACGGAGCGTGTGATCCCCTGGGAATGGGCAGCTCTTCTCCCTCTCCTTCCCATTCCTGCCGCTGAGCTTCGTGCGCTGGAGCTGCTGCTTCAGCTTGGCAATCTGGGACACTCGGGATCAGCGTGGGAGCACGAGACCAGGGACAACAGCCCCAAACAACAGCTCCCAAAGAACACCTTCCCCAAACCAACCCCCCCAAACCAACCCCTCCCCAAACCAACACCTCCTCAAGCCAACACCTCTCCAAACCAACCTCCCCCAACCCACACCTCTCCAAACCCATCCTCCTCCTCCTCCTCCTCCTCCTCCCCCCCATCCCCTTTGGCAGTGCCAGATCAGACACAATCCCAGGAGCAGCAGCTCCAAGGATGGGCCTGGAGTTCTCCCAAGGCCTCGTCCCCCTGTGCTGCTGCAGCGTGGGCAGAGCTGTTCCGTGGTGGATCCGGGTTATCTCCACCCAAAGTGAGGATTCCCTGCTGGACCCACTCCCAGCACCCGGAGCTGCCCCGGAGGGAAGCCACAAATCCCCTGCAGCCGGATCCTGGGGTCAGGGCTGGGACAAGGGCTGAGGGCTCATTCCCAAAGGTCTCCTGGCTCCCTCCCTCCCCTCCCAGCCCAGGCTCTCCGTTACCTCCGCCGGTGCTCGGAGCCGCCCCCGGCGCTGCCCGGCCCTGCCGCCGCCTCGGGCCACGACTGCGGGGTCTGGGGCGAGAAACAGGGCTCAGGACACTCACAGGGCTCAGGACAATCACAGGGCTGAGGACAATCACAGGGCTGAGGACAATCACAGGGCAGGGCTTCAGAGGCTGCTCCTGGAGCCTGCAGACAGTGGGATCACCCCCTGCCCTGGGCCGGTCTCCCCTCGTCAACACGAGGCTCAGTGATCGTGGAACTGGGGAATGGGTTGGGCTGGAGGGACCTTAAAGCACAGCCAGGTCCTGCCCAAGGGCAGGGACACCTTCCACCAGCCTGGCCTTGGACACTGCCAGGGATGGGGCAGCCACAGCTCCCCTGGGAAATCCAGTCCAGCCCCTCCCCACCCTCCCAGGGAGGAATTTCTTCCCAATATCCCACCTAATCCTACTCTCAGTTTAAACCCATTCCCCTTGTCCTGTCCCTCCATCCCTTGTCCCAGGTCCTTCTCCAGCTCTCCTGGAGCCCCTTTAGGCCCTGAGAGGGGCCCTGAGGTGTCCCTGGAGCCTTCTGTTCTCCAGGGATCTCTCCCCAGCTCTCCAGGGATCCCTGAGATCATCTCCATGGCCCCAGTGTGCATTTAAGACATTCCCATGTTTATTTGGGCCAGTTTGGCCGGATTTGTGCCCGCTGGGAAACTGGAGCTCATGGACACAGGGCAGGAGAGCTGCCCCAAGGCAGCAGCTCAGTCACCACAGTGAGACAAGGGGCACCAACCCACCCCTCTGGGGACACTCCTGCCCGTGGTGACACAGGGATCACAGGGTTCAGGCACTTCCTGCATGGAGACACCGAGGGGAAAAGCCTCCCCCAGCTCTGGGAACACCCAGAGCTCTGGGAACACCCAGCTGGCTGGGAGGCCTCAGTTCCTCAGTTCTGGAGCTCCAGGGTGAACCCAATCCCAGGCTTTGGGCTGCAGATGGAGCACGGAGGGAGCAGCTGCCTCCCCCAGCTCCCAGCCCCCCCCCAGGACTGGCAGCTCTCCCTGTGTTCCCAAAAAGCAGCTCTGCTCTGCAATCCATGGAATCAGGGCTGGGAATGTGATCAGCAAAGGGAGTGAACTTCCTTCCCTGCCCTCGGCCCTCTCCGGGCTCGGAGCAGTCCCCAGGCACATCTCACAAAGTTACTTCTATTTCCATATAAAGCCAGTCCTGGAGAGGGAAGAGGCCTCCAAACCAGGCCCAGGGAACTCCAGCTCTGCCCCATCGGCCGGAGCTGAGCAGCACAAAGGAACAAAAACCCTTCCCAGAACATTCCCGCTGGGAATTCCCGCCCGTGTCCGTACCTGGGTGGCTTTGTCCCTGGTGCAGGGGGGGGTGTCCCTGTCCCGGGGCCACTGTCCCAGCAGGTACGAGCCCAGGATGGGGTCCAGGGAGCAGGTCCGGCGGGAACGGCCCGGCTGCTCCGGGGCCACGGCACAGGGAACACTGGCTGGGAGAGAGAGGGGACAGGAGCTTCCAGAGCCATGGGAACACCACAGCAGCTGCACTGGAATAACGGGATACCAGCCCAGGGACCAGCCCAGGGACCAGCCCAGGGCACTGCAGGGCCACGGGCACACACAGCCTGCTTTTGGGAATCATGGTCCTGCTGCTCCTGCAGCACCCAGGGAATTCCCACCCTCACACCAGCAGCACTTCCCTGCCAAGGGAATGGAGAGGTGCTGCTCCCACAGGTGCTGCTCCCAGTCCAGGCTGGAAAACAAGCAGGAGCCCCACTGGAGCAGGGTGGGCTCAGGGTGAGAGGCACCTTCCCTGTGCTCCTCTGAGGAGGAGGAGGAGGCAGCTGGAGTGTCCCTTTCCCAGCCTGGGCTCTCCCAGCCCTCCAGGGAGCCCCAGTTGCCCCTTGGCCACGAGCCCCAGGGTTGGGGCCCTTTTCTGTGCCTGGGCCTCTGGAGCTGCTGGATAACAGGCCCAGCCCTATCTCCAGGAGCCACTTGGCCGCTCCCAAGGCTCTGGAGCAGCCCCAGACCAGAGCAGGAAATGGGTTAAAAGGGACAAGAGCTCAGTGCTGGAGGTGGAAATTTTCCTTATCCCTCCTCTTTCCCAACCCATGAGCTCAGAACTTCCTAAACAGCAGGAGTGTGAGGAGACAAATTCCCATCATCCCAGTTTTGGGTTCAATCCTGCCCAGTTTGTGCTGCAGCTCCCACACACCCCGGGAGCACATGGAAGGGAGGGGAGCAATGGGAACTCCAACCCTTCCAGAGCTGCAAAGAAACCACTGGGATGAGCAAGAAGAAAATCCAAGCTCCCAGAGCCTGCACAGCGAGGCACAGAGCCAGGAAGGAATGGAGCTCCAGCCACTTTGCCCTGGGAAAGCTGCATGGGATCCATGGAACTCTGGAGTGGGGACAGCCCAGAGCTCCAACAGAGCCCAGGGATGACAGCCCGGCTCCCATTCCTTCGGGATTTCCTCGATTTTCTCCGCACAGCAAAGTAATTGCCCAATTAACAGCAGCTTCACCTCGATTTCGCCGCCGAGAGGGGGGGCTGGCACTCGAAAGGATTATTTCATTAACTTGTTTCAAGTGTAAATTGAGCAGAAAGCTTTTTAACAGCTCCTCTGATCGATACCAGCCCTGCCAGCGGCGGGAAGGAGGGAGCCTGGAGCAGGGACATTCGGGAAGGGCCATTCATTCTCCCTGGGGAATTCCCAGCAGAGCAGATTAAACACCCCCTGCACCGAGCGAGGGACCAGCACCGGGCAGACACCACCGAATTCGGCTGGAGAAATCTCTCCCCCTGTCCCAGCTGTGATCTCACGTTTAACCCCAAAAGCGTTTCACTGCTATTTTAATACTCCGTGAGATAACGAGCAGCCAAGCAGCAACCCCACATCCAAAAGCAGCCCCGGGAACTGCCAAAAGTAACACACACACACACACACAGAGAAAAGCCAAAGACTATTATTAGGCCGCTAAAAAGTTATATTTAAGCATTCCTGAAGCGGTCAGGGAGAGCTCAGAAGTGCAATTAGGGACGAATTACCACCGGGGCAAACCGAATTCTTGCTTTTTATCGAGACGGATCAGCTGCACAAAACACAGGGCTCGGGTTTTGGGGGCTTTTTTGGTGAAACCACCTCGAAACGGGTAACTCCTTGTGAGGGGAGGAGCAGCGGGGGCTCGGTGCCCGCCCTCGGGGGTCCCAGCTCAGAGCCCGGGCCCGTCCAGGGGGGCCGAGTGTCCCCTCGCTCCCTGTCCCTGTCCCCGCTGCTCTGCCCTCGCTTCTCCCGCTCCCCTTTCGCTTCCACCCCCGCACCATCACTGCGGAGAAGGCCCGGGGGCACACGGATCGCTGAGCCCGGCCCTGCCCGCACAGCCCCGGGACCCCCGGTCCGGTGCCGGGGCCGTTTCGGAGCCCCCAAACTGGGGGCCAATCCACAACCCCCGGTTCTGCGGGTGCCGGGGCCACGCGGGTCCCCCGTTACCTGCGCGGGCCCCGTCTCCGCGGCGCTGTTGCAGTTGGAAGGGGACGGTGGCGCGGAGCGGGTGCAGCCCCCCGGGCCGGCGCGGCCGGAGGGCGCAGCACCCACTCCCGCCATGTCCCCCCCGCCCGCCGCTCTGAGCCCCCCGCGCCGCCCGCGCCCCTTATGAGCGCTCGGGGGCGGGGCCTGCGGGCGCAGCGTGGCGATCATTGGCTGCCCAGCTGCCGGCGCCCCGCCCACACCGAGGGGAAGCCAATGAGAGCGCTCAGCGCGCTCCGCCTCGCACGCGCCGCGGCGGCGGCCAATCAGGACCGCCAGGAGGCGTCACTGCTGGCAGCAGAGCCAATCAGAGAGAGAGGAGCGCGTGCAGCCACGCCCTTTGCCCCGCCCACAGCAGCGCCTCAGCCAATCAGTGCAGGGCAGAGCCCACGCGGTGACGAGTCACGTGGGCGGGGCCGGTTCCTCTTTCACCTTTGGGGGGGTGAGAACCGATCCCGATCCTAATCCCGATCCTGATCCTAATCCCGATCCTGATCCTAATCCTGATCCCGCCTCGTCCCCCTCCCACCCCATCCCTGGAAGCACTGGGCACGGCCGTCCTGGGCTTTCCCATCCCCGGGGAAGCGGCGATGAACGAGAGCCGCAAAATGAGGCAAAAAAGCCTAAAATCAGTCAAAAATTACCGTGCGGGCCGTCAGCACCCGGCTCCACGGCCCCGGCTCCATCCCAGCCCCACGGCTGAGAGGCTCAGGAGCTGTTGACCAGTTTTCCCGGATTTTCCCTTTTCCCAGTTTTAATAATTTTTCCCCTTTACCATCTTTCTAGGGATTTTTTTTCCTTTCACCAACTTTTTATGGATTTTTCCCTTCTACCAGTTTTTAGGAATTTTTCTCTTTTACCATCTTTTTAAGGGTTTCTCCCTTTTACCGTCTTTTCAGGGATTTTCCCCTCTCACCACCTCTTTAGGATTTTTTTCCCTTCCATCACCTTTTAGGGTTCTTTCCCCTTCCCCAAGCCCTGCTCTGAGCACGGGGCACAACAAGTTGTTATTTGCCTTGAAACCAGAAAAACCTGCTGTGGAAAACTCTCCCCCCCAAAGTTCTACTGCTGAGAGAACTCCCAGTTTGGGGCACCCACCCCCCTGAACCATCTGAAAACCCCAGATATCCCCCTGCAGCCCCTCCCAGGCTGAAGGAAGAGATAATATATATATATAAATATATATACAATATGTAATATATTATATATAAATACATAATATATAATGTATAAAACATAAAATATATAAATTACATAGAGATACAAAAACCCGATTCACCAAACTGATCTTCTGCCCATCAAACTGAGCATCTCCCCACCCCAACTGATCAACCACCAAACTGAGCATCCACCCTCCAACATGGTCAGCCCCCCCAAACTGAGCACCCCCCCCAAACTGAGCATCCTCCCCTCCCAAACTGAGCATCCTCCTCCCCAAACTGAGCATCCCCCCCAAACTGAGCATCCTCCCCTCCCAAACTGAGCATCCTCCTCCCCAAACTGAGCATCCTCCCCCAAACTGAGCATCCCCCCCAAACTGAGCATCCTCCCCTCCCAAACTGAGCATCCTCCCCCCAAACTGAGCATCCTCCCCCCAAACTGAGCATCCTCCCCCAAACTGAGCATCCTCCTCCCCAAACTGAGCATCCTCCCCCCAAACTGAGCATCCTCCCCCAAACTGAGCATCCCCCCCAAACTGAGCATCCTCCCCCAAACTGAGCATCCTCCCCCCAAACTGAGCATCCTCCCCCCAAACTGAGCATCCTCCTCCAAACTGAGCATCCTCCTCCCCAAACTGAGCATCCTCCCCAAACTGAGCATCCCCCCCCAAACTGATCCCCCCCCAAACTGAGCATCCTCCCCAAACTGAGCATCCTCCCCCCCAAACTGAGCATCCTCCCCCCAAACTGAGCATCCTCCTCCAAACTGAGCATCCTCCTCCCCAAACTGAGCATCCTCCTCCCCAAACTGAGCATCCCCCCCCAAACTGAGCATCCCCCCCAAACTGAGCATCCTCCCCCCAAACTGAGCATCCCCCCCTCAAACTGAGCATCCTCCCCCAAACTGAGCATCCTCCTCCCCAAACTGAGCATCCCCCCAAACTGAGCATCCTCCCCCAAACTGAGCATCCTCCTCCCCAAACTGAGCATCCTCCCCCCAAACTGAGCATCCTCCCCCAAACTGAGCATCCCCCCAAACTGAGCATCCTCCTCCCCAAACTGAGCATCCCCCCCCAAACTGAGCATCCTCCTCCCCAAACTGAGCATCCCCCCCCAAACTGAGCATCCCCCCCCAAACTGATCCCCCCCCAAACTGAGCATCCTCCCCCTCCAACTGCTCAGCCCCCAAACCCACAGCCCCCCCCAAAGTGCCCCACCTCTTGCAGGAAGGAGCCCTGCAGATCCCTGATAGGGGCAGGAGATCCCTGATAAGGTCAGAGCACAATGGGCTGTTCCCAGGGTGCCCTAAGGGTGGGCAGGGAACATTCCAGAACAGCAGCACTGAGGGGCATTTCTGAGAGTTACCCAAAAAACACTTCAGTATTTCCCTATTCACTCAACCTTACAGCTTAAAATGAAGTTTTAAACTAAAAAAAAGGGCCCTCAAGTGTCTGTTTTAACAGTTCTCCCTATCCCAGAGGTAAATCCATCCCTGGTCTTGCTGCTCCTCTGTGTACAGACACTTCTTCAAGGAAAGACACCCTTCCCAAAAATATTCCCTTCCCAAGGTCCACAAGAACTCTTAGCAAAGTAAAAAGTTATTAAATATAAGGGAAAAAAAATGGAGAGGGAACTGCCAAGCACAGGTGTTCAAAAGAACATAAAACTGCCATGAGAAATAGCTATTAGTGCCAAACAGAGAAGTTTTGACCATATTATTGTCTCACTGATGAAGTGGTGGCTCAGCTTTTTTAGGGCCTCCCAACCTCAACATTCAAATTCACTTTCAGTTTCTCTGAGAACAGTGGCTTTTTTAGGGCACAGTGATTAGAACCCAATACCCACAGCTGGGAGAAATTAAAAATATTCCCTGCTCTGGGGCTGTTTTGTTCCAGCACAAGGAAGGTCACACAGCTGGGCCTCTGCCTGTTCCCACCACAGCTCACCCTGCAGATAAGGGAGAGCAAATTAAATAAAGGCCCACTCTGACTCCAGGCCAGGTTTTGCTTTCTCCAAAGGTTTAACCCCCCCATTTTGGGTTAATTTGGAGGCAGGAAAGCCCCTGGTGCCTATCAAAGGGGCTCAGCTGAGCTGCACCTTATCAGCCCCCCAAATTTATCTGCAGCAGAAGAGGCCTTTCCCTGTCCTGCCCTGACAGACACACCCCAGGGTGTGAGGGAATTCGGGTCCCCCATTCCACAGGCTGCACTCCAGCCCTGGAATTAAGGATCCTAATGAAGTGCTGCAGTAACACAACCTTTTACAAGTGCTCAAGGGCTGCAGGTCAAGGATCCAACCTCTTATCATCCTCTGCCTGCTCCTTTCCAGGTGCTGGGCAGCAATTCTGGAGCCTCCTCTGCTTGCCCAGCACCAGGAACTGCTCCCACTTTTCAGAGCCTCAGGAAGCCAAAGTCACTTCACCACATTTACAAACACTTCAGAATTACAGGATCATGGGGTGGGGTTGGAAGGACCTTAAAGGCCACCCCCTGCCATGGACAGGGACACCTTCCACTGTCCCAGGGTGCTCCAAGCCCCGTCCAACCTGGCCTTGGACACTTCCAGGGATCCAGGGGCAGCCACAGCTTCCCTGAGAAATCCATTCCAGCCCCTGCCCACCCTCCCAGCCCAGAATTCCTCCCAGAATCCAACCTAAACCTGCCTTCAGTTTGACACCTCAGGGTTTGCAGCCATGAGTGTCACACACTCTGTGGGACAGCCCAGCCTTGTCCCTCTGAGACACCCCCGAGTGCCACCCACCCGAGTGCCACCCACCCCTGAGCTCCCAGTGCCACCCACCCCTGAGTGCCACCCACCCCTGAGCTCCCAGTGCCACCCACCCCTGAGTGCCACCCACCCCTCGAGTGCCACCCACCCCTGAGCTCCCAGTGCCACCCACCCCCTGAGCTCCCAGTGTCACCCACCCCTGAGCTCCCAGTGCCACCCACCCCCGAGCTCCCGGGGTGTCCCTGCAGGAGGGGCCAGGGGCACAGGGCCCATGTGGGGCCCAGCAGCTGCCCCTGCAGCCCAGCCCAGCCCTCCTGGGCCAGTCCCAGGGGAGATTACATTTCTGGCTGTTTGCTGTGGGGAGGAGGGAGACAGAGCTTAGATTTAAAGTCCTGATCAGCTGAGCATGAACGTGGAAGATCAAAGGGTCACTCAGCACACAAGCTAAGCTTTCCCTCATTGTCCTTGAACAAAATTCCTCTCACTCCAAACTGTGGAGTAAAAAAATGCCTGCCTGTCTGCCTCCCACTCTATCCCCAAGAGCCACGGCTGAGTTTCACTGCTGGACAGTTTCTGCACTCCAATGTTTGGAGATGAAAACTCTAAAGAGCAGCAAGATAAATAAAACTGCAGTTTATTAAAAGAGCCTCAGAGATTATTCACCAGCCCAGCCAAGCTATTTCACAGTCTGGTCATGCCTGCAGTGAAAACAGTGGGAGTTTTGGGAACAGACACAAGCCCTGCTAAGAGTAAGGAGACATTATGAAATGGAGCTTTTCCCTAAGTCATGGCAAGGCAGGAAGCCTCTCCTACCGGTGTGAATCATCCAGAAAGCAGGAGAGCACTTCAAAGCAATCACCCCTGTCCACTGCCAGCCCTGGAACAGGGCATGGAAAGGGACACAGGGAGAGGAATCACTCAGTTATCCCCAAAGCAATTTAAAGCAGGAGCTGCAGCTCCAATCAAACCTGTTCCCTACCTGCTGCATCCTCCTCCTCCTCCTCCCACTGCTGGGACCCCACAGCTGCTCCTGGAAAACACACACAGCAGGGACAGAGGGATTATCCTCTTTAGGATCCCTCCCTCACACACAGAAGTTTGATTCCCAGTTTTCTTTGTGATTCCCAGTTTTATGAGTGCTGATGGTGCTGGGGGAACCCCCTGCCCAAGGGGCAGGAGCTGGGACTGGAGTGTTCACCAGGAATTGGGATGTACACTGGGAGATCCCACCTGGCTCATCCTAAGGGATGAACTTGTCTCTCCTCCCACGCACAAAGACATGGATTCAGGAATTAACCAACATCAGAGACTCAGGAGGATTTCCCAGAGTAACAGGGGCTGAAAAAATCAGATGCAAAACATGTAATAAAGGAAGAGTATCTTGCTTAGGAGAGGGTGTTAAAGGAAGCTTTATGTTTTCAGGAGAGGCAGAGCCCCTGGTTTCCCAGTTTGCAGCAATTAAAGCTCCAGTTCATGCACCAGCTCCTGCCTGGCAGCTCCCACAGCTCTGCCTCCCTCTCCTCCTCTGAATTCAGTGGGAGAAAGTACCAAAAACGTGCTACAGAAACAAAAACTTCACAGAGGGGCTGGATTTGGCACCAAAAATATTATCCCCTTACAGGTCTGAGGCAACTCCAAGACAAACTCCCCTCCCAGAAGTGCTGCTGAGCTCTTCCAGAACGTGGAATTGCAGCTTTGGGAAGCACAGGTAACTCTGACTGTGGGTAACAACTGGCCCAGTGTAATTAGGAACAAACGCAGAGGCTGAAGGAAATCACCTACTTGGCTCACCCTGGAGCTCAGGGAGCCAGGAGTTCATATGGGAAGGAGCTTTTCTTTGCCATGAATAATTAGAAAAGCAGGAGTTTCAAAGGAAATCAGCAGTTCCAGCTGGCACAGCAGCCAAGGAACAGCCATTTTGCAGCACTTTCTAACAGGACACGAGTCCCACAGAGCACCAAGAGTGCTCACCCCAAGCTTTAATTATGTTTGCTCCAACTAAGATAATGTTTTTTTCCTAATTAGAGGCATAAACAGGGTTTTTCCCCCCCCCCTCTAATTAGAGGTATAAAGGCCACTGATCACATCCCACAATTAAGTGGTGTAAAAGCCACAGCTCCCATTTTGTGATGTCTCCCATTCTCCAGCCAGCCCACAGTGACAACCTGCCCTCAGTTTGGTGGCTCTTTGGCTCCCTCAGCACTAAGGCTCAGAGCTCAGCGGGCTCCCAGGACCCTAAGGGAAGGAGGAAGCTGCCAGTGGGATGGATATTTGATCCTGGAGCGTGTCAGGCCATCCCAACAGTCACTCCATGGACCAAACTGCTTGGATTTCCTCTCCAAATGTTTTGCCCAGCTCTGGCTCCTATTTCCACCTTACTCTTTATCCTAAGGCTCCTTATTCCCCTGACCTTTGCTGCTCCTCCAAACACACTCCACCCTCCAGTCTGGGGTGACAGTTGCTTCTCTGTTCCCTTCCTCTGATTTTCACTTTGGATCCAAACAGGCACATCCCTAAATTATCCCTCCCCCACAGTGATTAGGGATCACTCTTTAATCAGCAAAGATAAATTCTCTGTACTCACATAGACCTGTTTTTAACACCCCACAACCTCTTCCTGTGTCCAAGGCGTTCCTGCCAGCTGGAAGCTGAGCTCCAAAGGCTGGGAATGGTCGCCCAGAGTCGGATGGAGAAGAGCTGCCCATGGAAAGTGCCAAAAGGGATCAGGTTCCACCTTCCCTTCCCACTTCAGGGTCCTCCTGGGTGACAAATGTTTCCTACACCTGGGAGGGTTTGTGTCACCGGGCTGGGCAACGTGAGCAGAGTTCTCCTTCAGGAGCAGATTGGGTTGACTGGGAAGCAAGGAATTAACTCCAGTGCCAGGCAGCTGGAGAGCTCTGCCTAGACTGGAAGGAATGTATTAAAGGAGCAGACCACAAATCCAAAAAAATAACCCATTTTGGCAGGGACAGGGCGAGGGTGGCACAAAAATATCCCGCCTATCAATAGGCTTTATTCCTGCCAGGGCAAAATGTGCTTTTATTGGAGCTGTTTAATAATTAGATTATCCTATGAGACCCAGGGGACGGAGGGGACCAGGAAGTGGGGCCATAATCAGCTGGAACCAAGTGAAAAACCTCTGCTTTCAGCAAAAATCAGCCTGGATATTTTCCTTTTTTTTCCATCACAATTTAAAAGAGGAAAGATGTAGGCCAGGCTGGGCTGACCTTGCTCCTGATGCCAGGAAACACAGGCTCCACTTTGTGTCTGCTGCCAAAGCCCCAGGGAAGAGCCCGGGGATTCCGCTCGGGCCCGGGGATTCCGCTCGGGACCACGGATTCTGCTCGGGACCACGGATTCTGCTCGGGACCACGGATTCCGCTCGGGACCACGGATTCCGCTCGGGACCACGGATTCTGCTCGGGACCACGGATTCCGCTCGGGACCACGGATTCCGCTCGGGACCACGGATTCCGCTCGGGACCACGGATTCTGCTCGGGACCACGGATTCTGCTCGGGACCACAGATTCCGCTCGGGACCACGGATTCTGCTCGGGACCACGGATTCTGCTCGGGACCACGGATTCCGCTCGGGACCACGGATTCTGCTCGGGACCACGGATTCCGCTCGGGACCACGGATTCTGCTCGGGACCACGGATTCCGCTCGGGACCACGGATTCCGCTCGGGACCACGGATTCCGCTCGGGACCACGGATTCCGCTCGGGACCACGGATTCCGCTCGGGACCACGGATTCCGCTCGGGACCACGGATTCCGCTCGGGACCACGGATTCCGCTCGGGACCACGGATTCTGCTCGGGCCCGGGGAACACCCCAAGCCACCCACCCACAGCTGGTGCTGTCTGCAGACCTGCAGGGCCAGGATTCCCCACTCAGGAATTTGTTTAGGCTCAGCTCAGTGTCCACTCAGCTCTAAAATAAAATAAACCCACCCCTCCCTCCAAACTCATCCTCCTGATGTGCTGCAGCTCAGTAATAGTTTTCTTTAATGCAAAAGTAGAAAATACAAAGTCATTCTGCAGATGAAGCCCCGTTTCAGCAGCACAGAGTGTGGACTAAATACATTTGCTGCTCTTGGGCTGGTTTCTGAAGTGTCCCAAGGCCACTGGAGAGTTTTATGCAGAAGGGAAGAGTCAAAAATTTGGGTCAGGCTTGTTGCTGGTCCAGGCTCCACAGAATTCCCACTGCATTAAATCCTGGGCCTTGCAGCTCCTTCCTTTGGCTCCAAATCTGCACTGCCCTGTTTGCACATCACTCGCTGCACCAGGCCAGGAACTAAGTTCAGGCTGGTGACACAACAATTCAGGCTCCAGCCCTGCTCAGACCCAGCCTAACACGGATCAGGCTCTGCCCAAAAACCCAGCCAGCAAACAGCAGCCATTCCCAGTTATCCCCCAGGAAAAGTGCCCTTCTGGGAATAACCCAGCCCAGAGACATCAAACTGGACCAGGAACTCCTCAGTCTTCCCCAGAGATCCCTGGTGCTGCTCTGTCACCTGCACCTAAAGCCAGGCATTAAAATGATCAACCAGGAACCAAAGCAGAGGGAACCCACCTCTACTCACCTTCTGAAGATGGGGGAGTGAAAGCAGCAGCTACCCTGGATCTTCACATCTGGATATTTCCAGCTCTCCAGCTCCATCCCAACCTTTGGGTAACTCAACTCCCCAGAGCTGGGCTGAGATGGCACCTAAAAAACAAGTGAGATTTATTAAAATATAGCAATTCAGGTAATTTTTATGATGTGTTTTCATTCTATAGGGCTTCTCTCAGTTGCTTTAAATACACTTCAGTAAATTCACCCTGCAGGAAGAGATCACAGCAAACAACACACAGAGTTACAGGGAATTATTCTAATTTATAAACATCATTTATAAAGCGACTGAGAAACCTCAGGGACTTTACAAATGTTTATTCTGCTTCCTAACAATTCCTTATTTATATCACCACTAACAGAAGTGATGGCAGCTCACTCCCTGCCAGGTCTCCAGAGCAAGTGAGGCCTGGAAAGGTTTCAGATCCCATGAGATCTTCAGGACCAAAAGATCTCTGATGAACCAGTGGCAATCTGGCACCTGCCTATATTTAAATAAAAGAGGATTTAAGAACCAAAATCACTTTTGTGTCATTTTAAGATGAAACTCCATCAGATTTGCCAAACTTGGGGCGTCCTGTGCAGGGCCAGCAGTTGGACTTTATGATCCCTGTGGGTCCCTTCCAGCACAGGGATGTTTTGTGGCCCTACTCTTCTAAACTTTCTGGTTTAGCCTCAAAAAAATCCTACTTAAAATATTCTGAGAGTTTAAAAAAGTCTGTTTTAAGAACATCATTAAGAGGAGCTCAAACCCCAGGGGATCCCGGTGAGCAGCAGCTGCACCAGCTCTGCATCCTGCAGAAACTGCTCCCAAATTTCATTCCCTTCATCCACTGACATCTAGTGGTGGTGGCACCGTGGCAGAACCTCCAGCTGCTCCAGTTCCCCTTCCCTTTGTGCCTTTCCCAAGACAGACCTGCAGTTTCACCTCCAACAATTCCCAAGAAGGTTGGAAGGACCTCAAAGCTCATCCCCTTCCACCCCCTGCCGGGGGCACCTTCCATTGGATCAGGCTAGTTAGAAATTAGGCAGAATTCCTGCATTTATGGTTTTTTTTCAGTAGATTTGCAAATGAGTTCCCTGAAATGACCAGACTGGAGCTGTTCACACTCCCATTGTTCTCCTGGGCTCGACTTTAGAGCTGATTTGCAGCCAATGCTTCACATACCACCCAAGTGCTCCCCAGTTCCTCCCTGCTGGGATAAGAGCCGAGGGATTTCATCCCTTCTCCAGGTTTGCCCTTCAGCATTTCACAGGAGGCTGACACACCTACGAGAAATGACAACCTAGAGTGAGAAAAGCAGCATCGCTTACACGACTAAGGATGACAAACCCTCCTGAGGATTAGGGGATTAAGCCTTGAGAAATTCATAATTCCTAAAGATAACCACAGCTGGAAAGAAATCATGTGTTTGACTAAATATCCTTTTTCTTTTTTTTTTCCCCAAGTCTTTACATAAAGCAATTTATTGTGGTTGACACACAGTGTTGTCACGTTAAAACACGAGTCCAGAGGAGGTGATGGAGCAATTCTGCTCTGGAGCCAGGCTGGGAGAGCTGGGGGGTTCACATGGAGAAGGATCCAGGGAGACCTGAGAGCCCCTTCCAGGGCCTAAAGGGGCTCCAGGAGAGCTGGAGAGGGACTGGGGACAAGGAATGGAGGGACAGGACAAGGGGAACGGGTTTAAACCTGAAAGAGAGTAGGATTAGATGGGACATTGGGAAGGAATTCCTCCCTGCGAGGGTGGTGAGGGCTGGGATGGGTTTCCCAGAGAAGCTGTGCCTGCCCCATCCCTGGAAGTGTCCAAGGGCATGTTGGAGCAACCTGGGACAGTGGAAGGTGTCCCCGGGTGGAACTGGGTCTGTAAGGTCCCTCCCAACCCAAATCATTCCATGATTCTCCACAATTACTGACAAGTGAACTCGCCCCTCAGCCCGGCCCAGCCAGAGCCGCCACACGGCTCCTCAGAGACACCCGAGACAGAACCACACCGGCAAACCCCACCAAAATCTCCCCCGCGCCAACAATTTGAGAGCAGGAAGCTCAATTAACGACAATTAACGATAATCCACCTCCCCCCGCGCGCCGCGGCCCCGCCCCAGCGCCCAGGCCCGGAACAGGCCCGTCCCTGAGGGGAGGCGGTGACAGGGCCGGGAACCCAACCGCTCCCCGCCCTCACCGCAGGGCCTTCCCCCCCCGCCCGGCCCCGGCAGCCCCGGGACTCACCGCCCTCCTCCGACCCTCGCCTCGCGGCCCCTCAGCCCGGCCCGGCCCCGCCGCTCCGCCTGCCCGAACCCAACATGGCGCCCCCCGGCAACACCGCCCGCCCCGCGCCGCGCCGGCTTCACGCCCTCACTCAAAATAGCCGCCGCCACTGCGCCCCGCGCCAAGAGCGCCCGGCCCGGATCAAAGATGGCGGCGCGCGGCTTCACTGCCGGCGGCGTCACGGTGATGCTTTGCCCGGCTCCAAGATGGCTCGCGGTCACGTGACGAGGGGTGTGGGCCGCGTCCCGGCGGAAACGTGAGGGACCGAGCAGGGAACGGCAGCTGGAAGCGGCGGGAGCGGGGCTGGCGCCGCCGGAGCAGACGTGCCGCAGGGCGGGAGACACGGCTGTCACCACGGAGCCCGCGAGCGCTAACACGGCGGCGGCCACCGCCGCCTCGCGGGCCGCGGGCGCCGGGGACCAGGCGAGCTCGCTGCCCCCGCCCAGGATGCAGCGCAGGAAGGTGAGCGCGGCCGGGGAGCGGGAGAGGCGGCTGGTGGGGGGTACCGACGAGCTTGGACCGCAGCTTTCTACCCTTCCCCAGCCCCTCCGCTGCCTCTCACGGGCACAAAACTGGGGGGAAAATAGCGGCCTTGAGCCCCCTGCGCCCGCCTCCCGCGCTCGCTGATTGGCTCCCGCACGGGCACGCCGCGCGCTGATTGGCCGCCTTGCCTGTCACTTATCGCCCCCAACGGCCACCGCTCCCCCACCTCCGCGCTGGCAGCGGGTTCCGCCCTTTGACGCTTCCGATTGGGCAGGCCGCCGTAGAGCTGGTCGCGTATTGGTTGGGCTGCAGTGCGGGGCTTGCCGCTGATTGGACTTCGCGGCTGTCAATCCGCCCCCAACGGTCACCTCCCCGCGCGTGCCCTGTCCCCCCTCCCATATCTAACTCCGCCCGCCCGGTTGATGTTGCCGTGGGAGCAAGCGTCGCGCTGATAGGCCGGCTCTACCGTCAGTCACGCGCGGCTGGCCCCGCCTTTTACGCTTCTTCGAGCCGCCACTGGCGGGTTCCCCCTTTCGCCCCTCCCGCTCGCGCTGCGATTGGCTGAGGCTGGAAGGGCTCCGCTGGGTGCAAAACAAAGCGGCGCGGGGGCCGCGCTCCCGCCACCGGCGCGAGGCCTCCCCCCCTCCCCTCATGGCGGCCGCCCTCCCCCGCTCTCCTCACAGCGCCCGCCATCGCCGTCCCCTCACGGCTGTGCCCCCACAGGAGTCCCGCCGGGGATTCCACCGTACCTTGAACGACATTCTGGTTGTCCCCTCAGCGCGTCGTGGTTTAAACCCAGGTGGAAATTAAGCACCGCGCTGCCGCTCCCCCCTTCCCCTCAGTGTTTACCATCCAGCTTCTAGGTTCATATAAAAGCAGTTTGATAATAAAAACGAAGTAAAGTAAAATAATAGTGGTAAATAATAATAAAAAGGGGCAGCTTGAGGGACAAGATGAGCTGGACGCAGCACATGGAATAATCTGGGTTGGAAAGGAGCCACCAGGATGATCCAGCCCAACTCCTGGCCCTGCCCAGGACACCCCAACCCTTCCAGCTGAGGTGTCTGGGATGAGGTGGGAACCTTCCCCATGGGGGAAAAATAGATCATGGAGTCCCAGGTTGGAAAAGACCTCCAAGATCATCGAGTCCAACCTGTGACCCAACACCATTTTTTGCTTTAATAAAACCCCGTGCTCCTTGGGGATCAGTTTGCAAGAAGCTTCTTATTATTAAAGGCGCTGACGCTGCATATTTATTAAACCAATACATTTTTAGTTGAATTTACCTATCTAACGTCTCTTCCCACCCCTGGAAGTGTCCCAGCCGGGTCGGACGGGGCTTGGAGCAGCCTGGGATAGCTGAAGGTGTCCCTGGGATAGCTGAAGGTGTCCCTGGGATAGCTGAAGGTGTCCCTGGGATAGCTGAAGGTGTCCCTGGGATAGCTGAAGGTGTCCCTGGGTTAGCTGAAGGTGTCCCTGGGATAATTGAAGGTGTCCCTGGGATAGCTGAAGGTGTCCCTGGGATAGCTGAAGGTGTCCCTGGGATAGCTGAAGGTGTCCCTGGGATAGCTGAAGGTGTCCCTGGGTTAGCTGAAGGTGTCCCTGGGATAGCTGAAGGTGTCCCTGGGATAGCTGAAGGTGTCCCTGCCCGTGGCAGAGGGGTGGGAGCGGATGAGCTTTAAGCTCCTTCCAACCCAACCCATCCCGCGATCCCGTGAAATATTCCCTGCCATATCCAAGCCGAGGTGCTCCCTGCTGACGTGTGGGCTGTGCCGTTGCAGAGGAACGCGGGCAGCAGCTCGGATGGGACGGAGGACTCCGATTTTTCCACGGATCCCGAGCACACGGACAGCTCGGAGAGCGACGGCACGTCCCGGCGATCCGCCCGCGTGACGCGCTCCTCGGCCAGGCTCAGCCAGAGCTCCCAAGGTAAAGGTTCTCCTTCAAAAACCCAAAAGACATTCAGCCTCTTCAGCAAAGAAAAAAAAAGGCTCAGTGCACTCTGTGTTGTTTAGAACCTAAACGTGTAGGATTTAAACATAAACAGGAATTTATATTCATTTTTTTGGCTGTTATTAGCACAACAATAAGCACCTTTACATGCACATATTGTACAGATGGGGTTGTATAATCTAAAGGTGATGGAACCCAAAACATGAGTGTCCTCTGTTCCAAAGATAAAGCTGGCAAATTGTTAAGGGAAGGAGGAGTCAAACCCCATAATTCCACTGCCAGCTCTGCCTCATTTTTCTGAGAACTCTAAAAATCTCTTTTCCATTCCTTTGGTGCTGGAGCCAAGCGAGGGAGAGGGGGTTTAGTGGTGAAAGTTGGGTTTATTTCCTTTATTTGTTTGTTTGGGGGGAGATGTATTTTTGTGCTGTGCTGCCCCTGCTGTGCGACAGACGTTACCAAATATTGGCAGTTATTTTGTGTGCTCCTACTTTGGCACCCAGGCTGTAAAAGGAGACATGCAATGAGTCCACCTCCTCTTTTTTTAGTGTTAGTGTGGGCAGTTTTTGGCTGTTAGTTCATGTGTTGCCATCTGGCATCACGGGGAGGAAATGACAGCAGATAAAAACTCATTTCCATTGCTCCTTTTAGACACTTTGATTGAAAAAAAAAGTGGTTTGTGACAAATTTTATTGCAGATAAGACATACATGTGTGTGATCATGTATTAGATCTTAAAAAGGAGAGGGAAGGTGTGTGTGGAATATCTGTGATATTCCTGGGTTAGGACAGCATTATTTTAATGCAAAATAATTGTTTTATATATATTCCCTGCCTGCTGCAGGGGTTGGAACTGGATGAGCTTTAAGGTCCCTTCCAACCCAAACCATTCCATGATTCTTATGGGCAGGGTAGGATCACAAACCCACACACAAATCCAAATCCCAGATCAGCTACAAATCCACATCAAATCCGGGTCCCAAATCCAGGTCCACAGCGGAAGCTTTTCCCAAGGCTTATCTAAACACTGATAGTTCTTATCTAAACTAACGGATCTTCAGCTTTCCAAAGGGAGCTGGTTGATAATTACTGGTTAATTAAGTGATTAAATCCCGAGAAAGCTGATGTAATTCCGGACTGCTCAGTGTGGGTCCCAGAGATTTTATCTGGAAGGCCAGAGCGTGGTGAAAGTGGCAGGATGGAACTCTGCTCTTCCAGAGGTCTTCCTCCTCCTCCTCCTCTGGGGCAGGCTGTGGGGCCAGGCAGGATTTGGGGGCCTGGCAGGGTGTGGAGACCTGGCAGGGTTTGGGGGCCTGGCAGGGTGTGGGGCCGGGCAGGGTTTGGGGACCGGGCAGGGTTTGGGGACCGGGCAGGGTTTGGGCCGGGTAGGGTGTGAGGCCGGGCAGGATTTGGGGCCAGGCAGGGTTTGGGGCCAGGCAGGGTTTGGGAGCCGGGCAGGGTGTGGGGCCGGGCAGGATTTGGGGGCTAGGCAGGCTGTGGGACCGGGTAGGGTGTGGGGCCAGGTAGGTGTGGGGCTGGGCAGGATTTGGGGGCCAGGCAGGGTGTGGGGGGCGGGTGGCTGGGGCAGGGTTTGCCTCTGGGCAGTCCCTGCTGGTTCTGGGGTGTAATTCCGCCGTTCCCTGGGCTCAGACTCCAGCCCGGTGCGGAACCCGCCGTTCCGGGGCGGAGGAGCCGGTGTACTCGACGCGCAGGGTGACCCGCAGCCAGCAGCAGCCCGCCCCCGTCACCCCCAAGAAGTACCCGCTGCGCCAGACCCGCTCCTCCGGCTCCGAGACAGAGCAGGTGGTGGATTTCTCGGACAGAGGTGGGTGCTGGGGAGAGCTCTGGGAAAAACCCTCCCCCAGGTATCCCCAGGGCTGGGGTTGGAGCAGCTCTGGGCTCCCTGTGTGTCTTTAAAAGCCTTTTCCCGGATTTGTGACATCCGTGTCCTTCGTTATCCGTGTCCTTCTCCAGACACTAAGAACGCAGCGGATCACGATGAGTCCCCGCCTCGCACTCCCACCGGGAACGCCCCTTCCTCGGAGTCGGACATCGACATCTCCAGCCCCAACGTGTCCCACGACGAGAGCATTGCCAAGGACATGTCCATGAAGGATTCCGGGAGCGACCTCTCCCACCGGCCCAAGCGCCGCCGCTTCCACGAGAGCTACAACTTCAACATGAAGTGTCCCACTCCTGGCTGTAACTCCTTAGGTAATTCCTACCTGGAGTGTCCCACTCCTGGCTGTAACTCCTTAGGTAATTCCTGCCTGGAGTGTCCCACTCCTGGCTGTAACTCCTTAGGTAATTCCTGCCTGGAGTGTCCCACTCCTGGCTGTAACTCCTTAGGTAATTCCTGCCTGGAGTGTCCCACTCCTGGCTGTAACTCCTTAGGTAATTCCTACCTGGAGTGTCCCACTCCTGGCTGTAACTCCTTAGGTAATTCCTGCCTGGAGTGTCCCACTCCTGGCTGTAACTCCTTAGGTAATTCCTACCTGGAGTGTCCCACTCCTGGCTGTAACTCCTTAGGTAATTCCTACCTGGAGTGTCCCACTCCTGGCTGTAACTCCTTAGGTAATTCCAACACAAACTGTCCCACTCCTGGTTTTGACTCTTCAGGTAATTCCAGCTCCAGGATCGATCCATTGGGCTTTGCATTCCTGCCGTGGTATTATTCCAAGTTGAGTTATACACCCTAAAAACCGTGGAGTTCATTAGGAGCAGGAATATTAAGGAGAAGTGGGATATGAAGCCTAAATGCAGGTGTATCTGCAGGGCTATTCCTGGAGGTGTTTTCTGCCTAGGAGTGATGGGGAATGACAGGATAAGGACCAAAATAGGAGGATGAGCCCAGGTGTGGGAGGAAAACGCAGAGTCTTGCAGGCAGGGAACTGATTTTTGCCAGAAATAGATTTCAGCCCCAAATTCCTGCTCCACCATACCTGGCTGCTTGCAGGGAGGGCAGCCTGAGAAAGGTTTTCCTTCCTTTTGCCACAAAGCAGGAAGTTTGCTCCTTCCATCCCACTGAGCCTGCTCGTGTGGGGGATCTGGGAGAGCTTTGAAACCTCTTCTTGATTATTTCTTACGAGTTGGGTTGTTTTTGTGCCCCTCTGCAGGACACCTGACCGGGAAGCACGAGAGACACTTCTCCATCTCGGGGTGCCCACTGTACCACAACCTCTCAGCAGATGAGTGCAAGGTGAGTGTCTGGCCTTGTTTTACCTTCTGGGGGATTTGTAGGACAAAAATGCCAAGGTTCAGAATTTTTGAACGGGAAGCAGAGCTGACACAGTGGACACAAAGCTGCTGTCTTTGGCCGTGAGGGAGCAGCATTTGTGTCTCAAACCCAGTTCAGAACATTCACCTGGAAGAGGAGAGGGATGACAAGAGTTTGCTGCAGCACTGACAGGTGAATTTTGGGTTCCAGGTGCGAGCCCAGAGCCGGGATAAGCAGATTGAGGAGCGGATGTTGGCCCACAGGCAGGATGACAACAACAGACACGCCACCAGGCACCAGGTAAAACTGGGAAAACCTCAGCTCCCGCTTCCCAGGATCCGTGGGTTTAACCTGACCTCCCTTCTCCACATCTGTCAGCTGTTGTCACCTCCAGTGTGTTTCAGCAAAGGCAGTTCCTTGTCCCCCTTCAGTGAGGCTGGAGCAGCCAGGGAGAGCAGCTCTGTCATACCAGAGGAGGCTGCAGCGTCCTCAGGAGGAGCTTTGATGTGCAGGATGAAAGAATTCCTGCAGAACTGTAAACTGCAGTTTGACTCTGACTAAACACAAAAGAACCAAACCAGGGGAATTACATTTTTCAGCTCCTGAGTGTTGGATTTGAGTCAAGATGAGTCAGCTCTGAGCTCTTCCCATGATTAAACATTCCATGAGGAGTGCTCCCTGTCTTGTGGGGCTGAGGTGCTCTGGCAAAGGCTGTGGTAGGAAGACAAATATCTTGCTTTACATACCTGTGTTGGGCCCTGTCATTAACAGAGGATTTGGTTCAGAGGCAGCAAACCCCATGAGATGAGAGCCAGGACACAGGTCCTTGGGGTGGGAATGGGAATGTTTGGAGTGGATGGAGCAGTGAAAGACCCCACCTCTGGTTTTTCAGGCCCCCACAGAGAGGCAGCTGCGATACAAGGAGAAGGTGGCTGAGCTCAGGAAGAAGAGGAACTCAGGACTGAGCAAGGAGCAAAAGGAAAAATACATGGTAAAAGCACTAACTTTGAATATTCCTCCTTCCCCCCGGTCTGGAACAAAACCACTGAGCAGGAGTTTGGCTTTCCCAGTCATCCTGCAGCATTCCCAGCCAAAAAAGCTGCAAGATCCCACAGCTTGGTAGCAGCCTGGCAGCAGAAGTGTTGTTTGGTTGTTCCAGGAGCACAGGCAGACCTATGGCAACACCAGGGAACCTCTCCTGGAAAACCTGACCAGTGAGTACGACCTGGAGCTGTTCCGGAGGGCGCAGGCACGGGCATCCGAGGACCTGGTGAGACTGAGCTCCCAGCAAATACACCTCACATTTGTGGGAATGTGGAAGTTTCTGGGGTTTGTGGTACTTGTGCAGAGAAATGTGAGTTTTTAGAGCAGCTGCAGCCCAGCCAGGTCAGCACAGTGACACCAGGACAGCGTTTCAGTGCCGCTCATCCTGAGGCACTTCCTGCTGGAAGCACAGCTGGAGCTGAGTGCTGCAGGCAGGAATGCTGCAGTGCCACTCCACAGGTGTTTTTGGGGAAAGAGTAGGAACCTTCCCCTGCTGGAAGGGGGGCTGAGGGCTGGTGGCAACAGAAGCCACCTTGGCAGTGGCCAGTGACTGAAATGGAGCTCAAAACCTTGTGTTGCTGAAGCTCCTGAGGCGCTTCCCAAAGCCTTATTCCACCTCCAGAGAGGAACCAAAAGAGCCTTTGATCCTTTCCATTTACAGCTGTGTATCCGAGGCAGAGCATTAGGCTGTGTCCTATCCCTGTGGATCAGGATGCACACCCATGACAAGGATTTATCATCCATGACAAGACATCCACACCGAGACATGGGCTCAGAGGACTTGAATGACGTGATTTCCCTGAGGAAAACAGGTCCCTTTTCTTCTGTGCCTGCTTTTGATTTGGTTTTTTTTCCCCTTCCCAGGAGAAGCTGAGGCTGCAGGGGCAGATCACCGAGGGCAGCAACATGATTAAAACCATTGCTTTTGGTCGTTACGAGCTGGACACGTGGTACCACTCCCCCTACCCCGAGGAGTACGCTCGGCTGGGCCGCCTCTACATGTGTGAGTTCTGCCTCAAGTACATGAAGAGCCAGACAATCCTGCGTAGGCACATGGTAAGGGCCAGGCCAGAGCTCCTTCCTTGAGTTTCAAGTCTGATTTTAGCTTGTAAAAGATTTAAACCGTGGCTGGTGGAGCTCAGTTGCTGTGGGAGGTGAGAAGGCTGTGGGTTTCCTGGTCTGTCAGCAGCTGCTGTAACTGTTTCTGTGCTTACAACAGGAGCAGCACCCTAATTTTGTCCTTCAAAGAGTAGTGACAGCCTAATTTTGTCCTTCAGACAGTAGTGACACCCTGATTTTGCTTTCCTGGCACAGGCAAAGTGTGTTGGAAACATCCCCGGGGGAGATCTACCGCAAGGGCTCCATCTCCGTGTTCGAAGTGGATGGGAAGAAGAAAAAGGTAACAGGCTGGGACCCTCAGGAGTGTGGAGACAAGCTTTAAAATACAGCAGGCACTGCTCTTCCTGCAAGGGAACCAGGGTGCCCCTGGCCCTCTCTCCCCCAGTCTCAGGAGGGAGTCTGGGCTGTCCATTCTTTAGGAGTTTTGCTGCATTTTCACTGTGGTTGTTCCTCAGCCCTGTTGTGCCTCAGCAGTTCCATCTGCTTGGAGATGGGGGTGGAAATCCCTTTCTGAAAGTCAGTGGGGAGATTTCTGTGCTTGGCCTCCCTCAGCAGATTGTTCCTGCCCATCTCCCATTCCATGGGAATACTCAGTCAAATTTGGGTGAGGGTGGGAAGCAGCCTGACTGACTGGGGGTGACCCCCTTAGCCCTGCCCTGAATGGATCTCAAACTGCAGACTCAGCACCTCACTTGTGCCCTATCCAGTTTTGTCCAGCCTCGAAGGTTTCAGAGAAAGGGACAAAAAAGCAAATCCCAGAGGCTGGAAGCTGGGAGGAGGCTTTCCTAGTTGCCAGAGATGATTTTGGAGGATTGACACAGTAGAGAGACCCAACCTCTGCTCCCCTTCTCTGAGGGGGTGATGCTTTGGGCATTCAGGATCACAAACATCCACTCCCACTGGAAGCCAAGCTTTCCAAATGCCATCCCAAAGGGAATTGTCTCCTGGCCCAGCTGCTCTGTCATTTCTCAGATGGTTCAGGACTTTCTCATTACTTCCCATGTACAGTTTTATCTACACTTGGGATATTTTACTGGAATAAAACATGTATCCTGCTCCTTTGCCTCTAGATCTACTGCCAAAACTTGTGTCTGCTGGCAAAACTCTTCCTGGACCAAAAACACTGTATTATGATGTGGAACCCTTCCTCTTCTATGTCATGACAGAAGCTGACAACACTGGCTGTCACCTGATAGGATATTTCTCCAAGGTGAGTGGAAAACACACACACCTTCATTACCCACCTCACCAAAATGAGGTTTAGGACCCCAGTTACCAGCACTGAATCCAACCCCCTGAGTTTTTGCAGTCTCAGGGTTTGCTGTGGTGATGTCATGCAATGCACTTGTTCAGATACTTCAGCCAGAGAAATTCCATAGGTAGGAGAGTGCTCTGCCAAATTAAACTGTGTGGGTGAAGTCACCTGAGTCAGAAGTGAATAAAGAGCTAAAAATAAATGCTCTGAAATAAAACCTGCAGGATCTGATCCCATCCCTGGGAGTGTCCAAGGCCAGGTTGGAGCACCCTGGGCGTGGAAGGTGTCCCTGCCCACGGCAGGGGTGGCCCTGGAGGGGCTTTAAGGTCCCTTCCCACCCAACCCATTCCATGATTCCATGAGTCTACAGCTCCATGACCCAGGAGTTTGAAGCCATCTCAGGATTAAAACTGTGCAGCAAACACCCAGTTTAATGACTGGTACAGTCAGACACCTGACCAGGCTGGTGGCAGAAGGGGATCACGTTCCTGGCTGTCAGGCAGGTTCTGCTGCTGTCCCTTTCCCTGATGTTGGACCAGTCGCTTGGGCTTGTTGGGATTATG